>NC_041381.1:598529200-598623985 GCF_002162155.2 Triticum dicoccoides
GACGGTCTGACAAGACTACGCTGACGACATCTACGCCGATGGGTCTATGCCGACGGCAGCCGTAGGCATAGATCTATGCCGACGACTTAGGGGCCTATGCCGACGGCCCGTGGCCGTAGGTATAGACCGCGAGTCCGATAGTGAAACATGTCGCCGGCGATGTACTCCACGCCGGTACCGCTCGGAGCCTTGGCGACGACGTGGGCGAGGTCCATCACGCTGCACTGCAAGTCCGGGAACGCATTCGAGATGGCTTGTGCCTCTCCACCGTGCCCCCCGGCGACGTCGACCAGGGAGCCTATCCCCTGGAAGACGGCCCCGCACTCCCTGATGGCGATGTCCATGAGGAAGTTGCTGTCGGAGACCATGCCGTCGTTGACGAGCGCGTTGTACGACGGGTCCTGGTTGGCCAGCTCCCAGAAGGTCTTGCCGTGCTTCAGCTTGAAGAGGTCCGGCTCCGGCAGCTCGAGCTGGAACCAAGTCCCGAGGTCGGAGAACGGGGAGACGAGGTTGGTGTGGAGCAGCATCTTCGTGATGTGGACCATGTTCACCGAGGCCGAGCCGACGAGGAGACGGGACGCCGGCGTCAGCGCGTAGACGGCCTCGCCTTCAACGCCGCCGTCCCTGGAGTGTTCTACTCCGAAGACGCCTGAAACGGTGAGCACACGCATGAGGCGGCGCAGGCAGGAGATCTTGGACGGGTGGAGCGTGGCCGTGGCGGCAATCTGGGAGAGGGTGGCGGCGCCTCCTTCGCGGTGGATGGCGTCGGCAATGCCGAGTTCCAGGGCGGACTTGAGCGCCATGGACTTGACGTAGCCGAAGGTGTGATGCCAGAGCTCGAGCTGGGCATCGAGAAGGCCCTGGTCGAGGATGTGCTGCTCCCGGGCGAGCGCCATTGCTACTGTTATTGATGACAGATGTGGCTTCTTTTATGGGTGGAATGACCAGAGAAGAGAACACTCTGTCTATTATAGACGGGGATCTGGTTTGCACAGTAGCTTCAAGTGATCACAGGACTTCCGTTAACGACACACTGATCTCACGTTGCCTGTGCATGTGACATTTACAGGTGCGTCGGTGCGACCTTCCCAAATGGTGCTTGTGTTTGTGTCTGTCAACTCGTACCACATGCTTGGGTCAACTCCACCGCACGACCCCAAATGGACGTCTGTTTTGTCCGAATTCTGTCCGTTTGGGTAGGGCAATGAGATCGTGTCCGGGCAGTTTCCGGAATGCGGTGGCCGTGCGCCCAGCGCGCGGACGCATCCCAGCCGCATCCTGTCCGCGTATATTTTTCTTTGCAAGCCCTTAACTTTTTTTTCAACTTTCATTTTTGGTACATGAAAATACATCATCAAATTTTGACTAGTAAAGCAAGACCGAAAAAAAACAAGAACCACAAGAATACATTTTAGAAGATACCCAACTTCCATAATTGCTCCCTTGAGTTGGGTTAGGGCCTTCTCGATGCACTCATTGTTAATCTGTGGAGGAGGCTCGATCTTGCATGCTTCTTTTTTCTTCGAGTCAAAAAAGTCGATGTTGCTTCCTCACACCTAGCCTCGTGTCCAGCCTCTAATCTAGTAACAAGTGCACTTGTCTCATCTACAGCCTCTATGCTAGCTAAAAGTGCACGAACATCTACTAATTTGCTTTCTAACAATATATCGATGTACTCTTCTTCCCAATACCAAAACTTGCATCCATTCTACACAATAAAATTTGAAGTTAGCACAACTAGTCAAATCTAGAACACAGATCAAAGCTAAAAAGAGCACATACCCCATCGTTTAAGCACTTGATGAACACCCATCCGGGATGTTCCGGCGTTGTAGACACGCGGCACACGGCCTTCTTTGGACAGTTGTCGCACTTAATGAGTGGCAACGGTGCGCCAACGGGCTTTTGGGCAAGCACCGAGCCCGGCCGACCGCCATTCGTGTATCTGCCGGCGGACCGCCGACAATGCAGATCCGAGTGGCGAGAGGAGGAGCCACTGCCTGCATGTGGCCTTGTGGCCCTGCCAGGGCCTTCCGGCGAGGTGCCCGGCCAGTCCATGACGCGACGCGGCCTCCCACAGCCAGGCGAGCTCAAGACCGACCGGATCCGCCCCAAATCCGGCCGGCGGGTGCACAAACCAGGTGGCCGTGGTTGGGTAGCTCGGCGGCACCGAGGGAAGGGGCTGGGCGAGCGCGCGTCCGAGCTGCACGGCTGCAATGGCAATGGCGGCGGCGAGGGGAAGAGTGGGGAAGAATGGAGAAGAGTGGAGGGGGTGCGGCCGGAGGGAGGGAGGGGGCGGATAGAAAAAGACGCGCCCTGTGCCACCGATGGGCGGGCCAGGGGAGGACACGCGCAGACGGCCCACGCGTCCGCGTGGTGTCTGTTTAACCCCAAAAGCGGCACAAACTTGGGCGAGGAATGGTTCGAAAGCGGACACAAAACGGACAAAAGTCTGTTTGCTCCCGCGCGCTGGGCCTGATTCGTCCGTTTTATCCAAAAAAACGCGCGCGGACAGGATGGAGTCGCGCGGTGGAGTTGGCCTTACTCCGATGTTGGTGATCCAACATCGTGAAAGTTGAGGAGCTCGTGCACCGATATTGTCGATCCAACGTTGAATGAGATTCTCCCCTCTATAGTTGAGCTCCGAATAACAGTTTCAACAACAGAACAATTAATGCACATTTCCGCAAAAAAAAAGAACAATGCACATGTGTTAACATTGGTCAAGGTCAGAAAATCAGATTATTATTTTTTGGACGCGGCTGGTAAGTCGACGATGTAGACGACTGCGATTTGCATAGTCAATCTCCATTCCAGAGAAGAAAATGTCGGAGAGAGCCTGTAGAACGCTCAAGTTTCGACACGCTTCCCGGCGAGTCAAAAGACACAGGAATACACTTGCTCTGGTACATCACAGGAATGAGGCGAGCCAAGAGACCTTATTCCATGACAATGGTGACATAATCATCTTGCCACCAAACGGGAACAAGCCCTAAATATATTCCTAACCCTACCATCACGTGACCAAAACCCTAGGGTCCTCACTCCTCCAGCCGGTGGAGGGAGAGGGGGTTCGTGGCAGGAAGTAGATTTTTAAGAAATATTTGTTGGAATGTGCCCATGAGTGAGATATATTTCCGAAGATCTCGTCGCGAGGACACATAGATGAAATTTGGTTTTGAGTTGTCCAACTACTTTTGAAAATAATCTATTTTTAAAATTTTGGAATAGCTTTGCATGGGATTGATTATCTCTATTTTGTCTTGTGTGTATGATAACATTCTGATTTGGTGGTACGCCAGTTAGGCAGAAACGTGCTCATGTGCCTCCTTGCGAGCACTGCCGAAAGAAAAGGTGCACGGCGCTGTAGCAGCATTTGGGAGATTCCTTTTTTTTGCAAAAACAAAGTATTCAGATCTCTTATAAAAGTTCATCAGAAGTACGAAATGAATCCTAAACATAATAAAAATTACATTAAGATACTTAGACGACCAAACGGCAATTACTACCATTAGAAAGAGCCGTCGACGCGTCGTTGTTGTTGCTCTCCTACCAGAGCCGGTCTGATCTTGTCGATGACAGTCAAGAAATTTTAGTGCATGTGCCCTTAAGGACCGGCATTTAGGAGATTCCTTATATAGAACAATGCACATAGGGATTGCTACTTCCCAGGAACAGTTGCTCTAGCTCCCAAGCATTGCGAATGAAAATGCCGAATTCATGGTGCTTCCAATGCCAGCGGACAATCTGGCCTTCGTTTGAGTGTCTATAGGTCTCTCTGGTCTACGCTTCTCTTCATCGGTGATAGTTGTTGTTTGGGTGTGTTTGTCTTTTGGAACCTTAACACAACGACTTTTTGGTTGTCTATTACAAAAGGTTTGTCCGGCTCCAATGAGGGTGGAGTCGATGATGGCACCGCGCTTTCGCCTTGCTCCAGTATTTGTAGTCGTCGTAAGGTGGTCTACAAGAATGGATGTAACTTCTTTTACTTTTGATGTTCTTTATACTGTCATGATGCTTGAGGAATTGATTGGAAGTATTTTCTTTAAAAAAATGCAGTGGCCAACTCAAGACACAATCAGCAAAAACTGAGCTCATGTTCAGCACGGCGGCGAGGGCTATGTCTGAGTTTGAAAACTATTTTTGTCATGATTAGCCTGCAGGATTCTTCTCTTATTTGTATAGATTTTTTAACCCTTTTTTAGGAATGTCATCATGGCTTACTTTATTGATCTCAAATAACACTTACATCGTTTATGAGAGAGATAAGGATAAATCAGGGGGCTCATCGACCTAATTACAAGAAACCTTACACTCAAAACTAAATCTAGCAATCTGATGAGCAGTACAATTTGCTTCGCATAAACAATGCTTAAAATGGACGTTCCCAATTTCCACAATAAGATCCAATGATCCATACAGTCCGCGTAAATTGCCGCAGCTTCTAGCCTTCTATCCACTATGAGTTTGTTCCTGTGCATGCATTAACAACTTGCAAAGAGTCAAAATCAGCGACGGTCTGATGTATACCGAGCGATGCTGCGAAAATAAGACCATGCTTCATGGCAAGAGCTTACATAATGGTAGCGTCTAATGCACAAGTGTTGAAAGAACGGGAACCGGCAATGAAATCTTCATTTGCATCCCGGATGACCGCCCCTTGTAGCTCCCTCTCCTTCATCTCCATGATATGACCCATCAACATTTAATTTCAACATATCACTCGTAGGTTTGGACTTAAGCACAGGCGGGAGTCGCCCCTTTTAAAGTCAGTATTTATGCGTTCTGATTTGCTTTCAGAGTACAAAACTGTTGCACATTGCTCTAATGGACATCTCCAATTTGTGATGGGCGGAAAGCTTTCACCATAAGTTGCCTGCCTTCGAACCTACCATAAATACCAACAGGCGGTCGCAATCACCACGGCTACACCCACTAGCCGCAG
The DNA here is from genome assembly GCF_002162155.2 of Triticum dicoccoides. Lineage (NCBI taxonomy): Eukaryota > Viridiplantae > Streptophyta > Magnoliopsida > Poales > Poaceae > Triticum > Triticum dicoccoides. The sequence goes on from NC_041381.1 coordinate 598,534,146, forward strand.
ATTTGGGGACGATCAGCAGTTCTTCAAGTATGGCTGATCCTGATCTTGTTTCTATAGATGGGTTTGGTACAAGTGCAGTCTGGCAACCAAACAATCATGGCCCGACCACAAATTAATCAAGGCCCCACCCGATCATCACAAATCTCAACAGAATATTTACTTCTGCCTAACCTGGATACTAGCAGATTCTTGGCAAATCCTTATTCGTCCCTCTTTGCAACGCGCCTTAACGTGTGCCACTGCATTTCTCTTCCATTTTTTTATATTTTGATAATATTCTTTTTAGTCGAGTTTGAAAATATTCTATATATATAAACATTATGTTACTTAAACTATAAATAGTTTTGATTGCGCATTTAGAAAGTATTAATGTTGTTTAAAATTTTGTCCGTGCAACTGTTAAAAAAATGTATGTACTATTCAGGGAAAATGTTTGTGGCATTTATAAAATGTTCACGCGTTTCAAAACAATGTCGGTGACACAAAACAATGTTTGCGTGATTCATAAAAAAGTTTCATTGCATTCAGAAAATGTTCATGACATCTAAAAAATTGTTTAGACATTTCATTACATGTTCATGACATTTAAAAATTATATTTATACAATGTAAACAAATGTTTGTGTAGTTTAAAAAATAGGGTGTGCCACTAAAAGATGCTCAACGTGTATTTAAAAAACATTTAACATGTATTAGAAAACATTCAAAGCATGTGTTTGAAAAAAATGTCATGTATATGAAAAGTATCAACGTGTGTAAAAAAAATGTTCCACATGTATGCCAAAAATGGACTATGTGTATTGAAAAAGTAGAATAGTGCCAAGAAAAAGAAAAAACAAAATGGAAATAAAAAAGTGAAGAAACCGATGAAAAACAGAGAAAACAAAACACATAGAAGCTTCTAAAACTGGCCCAAACATATCATAAAAGCTTCCTAAAATTGCTTCCTAGGAACCAATATGGGACAGGCTCATCTAGCGATCGCTTACATATACGAAATAACCAGTCAAGGGTTATCCCTTACAAAGATCACCACCACCTTCTAAGAGCAACTCTAGCAGACCCCGCAAAAGGCCCCGACCCGCATAATTCCGGCGAGTATACGGGCTCGGCCCGATTTTCTTGCCAGAAAGAGCCCGCATACTTGCTCGGCCCGCAAAAAATTACACCGCGGCCCGCAAACCGCACGCCCCGACCACTATTTCTACGGGTTCGCCACGCGTTTGCGGATCGAAACCCTATCTCCCCCCGCCTCCTAGCGCAATCCCCCATTCCCCACCGCACATTTCTCACCGTCGGCGAGTCCCTTCCGCCTCCATCTGCCATGTGGGGCTGCATGTGGAGCTCCTGACGCGGCTCCAGGAGCAGATCCGGCGGCAGCAGCGACCCCGAGCACGAGCGGCGCGTCCGGTCAGACGGCGCGAGGAAGCGCGGGGCGAGGAAGTGGACCAACCGCGCCCTCTCGCCGCCGCCGAGCTTCCACATCTGGGAGACCGACGAGTACGACCGTCGGCACGGCCGTACGCCGTCCTCGGCCGCGGGCTCGTTTTCGGCGGCGAGATCTTCTTCGTACGCCAGTAGCTCCTCCTCTTCGAGCGTGGGCCTTCTCCCCGTGAAGAGGGAGTGGTCGGAGGAGCCGGAGGAGCTGTAGGAGGTCGCCGTGAAGCTGGAGCCCGAGGAGCTCGGCAACCGCAGAGTCATCGGGCCGGAGGACTTCGTCGCCTATGTCGATGCGGTAGCGGCCGCCAGTGCCGAGCGGAGCTTGCGCAAGGAGGCGGAGCGACAGCGCCACCACCAGGAGCTTGAAGACATCGTCTTCAAGCAAGCGGTCGCGGCCAACCTCGCCACCAAGGAGAAGGACGACGAGTGGCGGCGTATCCACGAGGAGCAGAGGGAGAAGTACATCGACCTCGGCAGCTCCAGCGAGGAGGATTGAGCTCCTCCACGGCGTCGTCCATGGCCGCGAGCTCGCCTGAGATCCCCACCACCTCTAGCACTAGTACTAGTGTAGTATGTAGTATGAACTAATGTTTGTAGTGTTTGATCATGTGATGAACTAATATATGTAGTATGTGATGATGAACTACTATGGTGCAATTTCTCCCGCGAATCTATTTTTTCAAATTATGCAGTTTCATCTACGGTTTCTGACCTACCGCGCTTGTTCTCGACTCGCGAAGAGTTTTATGTCGAACTGCAAATGTGTTTTGCGGGTCGGGATTTTGCGGGTTCTGCTAGAGTTGCTCTCAGGCGCAGACAAGTCACAAACTGCATGTGCGCCATCAAAAATGTTTTATTTCTTAAACCGTGCGTGCAAATCTCAGACCGTTTTCTCCGTTGGATTTTTCTCACGTCAAGATCTTTGAAACTAGCTCCCACGTTGATAGGTTTCAACAAACTTTTCTTTTGAAAAAAAAGAAACAAAAGAATTTGAAACCATTTTTTTTTTGCAAAAAAGGGTAAAAAACGAATGGTGAAAACCAGGCAACCCAAGAATAAAGCGAATGATGAAAAAACTCGGAGCTAGAAGCACGGATATGTATTTTGATTTCTTTCCCCTTTTCGAGAAGTGTAGTTGTGCTTCTCGCGGAAGCAAGTCTGTGTTTTCACAAGAAGCAACTACGTGTGTTCTATGGAAGTACAGTATTTTTAGAAGCACGGTAAGCAAATTTGCGCCTCCATGAGAAGCAAATATGTGCTTCTCATGGAAGCACATATTTTTCTCTTTTCATTGTGCTTCTCGCAGAAGCAATTTTGTGCTTCTAGGAGAACAAAATATGTGCTTCTTGTGAGAGCACATGTTTTTTTTGTCGAGAAGCATATCCGTTCTTTTTATGGAGAAGCAATACTGTGCCTGCATGAGAATCAAATATGTGCTTCTCGTGGAAGCCCATATTTTTCCCTTTCCAAAAAGCACACTCCTAGAAGCATAATTCTTTTTAGGCCATGAAAAAGTTTGTGATTTTTCTCTCTAAAACCTAGGGAAAACTAAACGAAAATCAAAAGGCTGAAAATACCAGAAAAATCTCATCTAAAACCCAAAAACGTGTAAAAAGAACAATCAAGGAAGAGGATCCAACACACGACATGTGGCGGCAGCTGGATGCACCACTTGGCGTGCTCCAAGCAACCAAAAGTGATTCCTAGAGGTCCCCGCAAGAAGTAACCTCTAGTTAGTTGCTTACCTAGATATAGCTCCCACGCTGCAACTGTTTATAAATGACTAAAACACAGAAAGGCAATGTTTTGGGCCGGCCCATGTTTACAATTTTCTTTCGCCTTTTTCTTCTTTTCAAATTTTATTTTGTTTAATATTTTCTCCAATGGCTTTTTGCGGTACTTCCTTGCCGATTTTTTTTTTGTTTCCATATTTCATTTATTCATTTTCTGGTTTTTCTTTTTCTATTTTTTCTCTATTACACAAATATTTTCTGGACATATTTCGAATTAGTGAATAAAATTTTGTAAAATCTATACACCTTTTAAAACCCATGTATATTTTTTCAAAACAAGGAAATATTGTGAAACTCTAATTTTTTTGTTAAAATTGTGAATATGTAAAAGCAACTGAAAAATAACAAAACTGAAAAATCGAAAGAAGAAACTACTAGAAAAATATAATGAGAGTAGCGCTCGGTGTCGTCGATTGGCCAGCACATTACTGCAATCCCAGTGCGCTACCTGTCATTTTGAATTATATATAGGCACAAATAGGGACTCTCCCAACTCCTAGCATATATATATATATATATATATATATATATATATATATATATATATATATATATATATATATATATATATATATATAACGTCAATTCACCCGAAGCCATCGCTCACAACTATAAACTAAATAAGTGAAGTGCTCTCACTCTCCATATCTAAAACCGTGTCATCGCCGATCCATCCATATAACATATCGGGATCAATAGCCGGTGCAGCCTATCTAAAATGCACACCACATGCATACATTTTAGAGGCCGCCATCATCATCGGACCACTGACCCATTTTCAAGAGAGAGATCTGCAATATCCTGGTCATTACAAACATCCGTCGACGCCGTCACGGCGCCCAACGGTGCCACCGCCCTACGCTCGTCCGTACAGATGCGAAGACTCTAGAAGATCCGTCGTGCGTAGCACCTAACCAGGCATGACTCAGCGTAGCACATGTCGGTCAGGCATGACTTGACAGCTCCACCGAAGCTTCGTGCAAGACGAAGCCGCTCCACCTCCTGCCTCCGTCTTTCAGTGCTGCTCCACAAACGATGCCCCCAAGAGAGAAACGGTACCATAGTACCGCCATCGTCTGATTTGGAAAACCAGATCCTAGGGTTTTCCCCAAAACAACACGAGTGGGTCGACAACAGTTACACAACGATGCCTTCATCAAGGTAGCGGTGCAAAACAACGACATCACTTGCCAACGGCTTGGTTTTCACCGGCAACTATGTCTTCCCGACACGTAGCCGGGACTAGATGACGAATCTCAAGACCTGACCGCCTAGCCGCAGGCCGGCCACCTCTGATGGAAGATATGGCCACCACCGACGGCTGCACTGGTCAGAACAGATCTAACCGGACGTGCCGCCGACGTGACCACTAGGCCCTCCATGATGCCGCCGTTGATCCAAAGGCAGATGGCGTGCCGCCGCCACTGACCGCAGCACCACCGTTGCCCGAACAGGGCAGGCCGCCGCGCTCGTAGCCCGCGCCGCATCCGACGCCGCCGCACCACAGCCATCGCCATCGCCAAGATGCCACCACAGCCTCCATTAGGACGTCGGCCGGCCACCACACTGCCGTAGTCCAGATTTGGGAAGTCATGAACCAGATAGACACCGCCGCATTCTAGATCGGGGTCACACCCTCGAGCCAAGGCGCCCCGCGTCACCCTATGACCCGCGAGAGGGAGGAGTGCTGAAAGTGCAAGTGACACTCATACTATATTTTGGTGTGATGACAATGTGGTTAGTTGAACTAATATCGGTTACTCAAGTTTATCTCAGGATATTGGTTCCAAGTGCTTCGTGATGGAGATGTTTGACCCCCCCCCCCCCAATTCAAAAAGGTCAAAGGCGTGGTCTTCCGGCGAATCGAAGGTTTAGTTTTTGGTTTGCTTCGAGTCGTAGGAAAGACCGCAGTATGAAGAGGGGTCTATGCGGATGAAAGTTGTGTGGGAATGCCATTGCCGAACCTTATACACTAAGCCTACCCACTCCTACCACCTTTTATCCTAGTGTGTGTGCTTGTGGTACTCAAAAAGTTTGTGATAGAAAGTTACTGGGTACCCCGTGCTCATGGGGTCTTTGGACCCCGTGCACATGGGGTACTGCGTAACTCTCTAGGTACCCCGTGCGCACGGGGTGGTGTGAAAGTCTCTGACTAACCCGTGCGCACGAGACTGACTTAGCCCGTGTGCATGGGGTCCAACGGGTAGAAATCCCCACCCGGCCAAGAACACTATATAAAGCCCCTTCTTCCACCTCCAACCCCTAATCCTAATGTCTTGTTGAGCTCCACCATTGCTACACCTCATTTTGCTCAATACTCTCAATCCCTCCACCCAAACTTGTTGAAACTTTGGGGATTCAGAGAGCAAGACCCGATCTACATCTTGACCAAACCAAATCGCGTTCCCTGCAACATTCCTTCCCCATTGACTTGTTACTCTTGGAGTTTGGGCTCCTAGGCGGTTAGAGGTTCCTCCGGAAGCTTCCTTGCTTGTGGTGTGCTCCAGAGAAGTTTGTAAAGTTCTGGTGGTCGCCTTCAAGACCAACCCTGAGTGATTCGAGGCTCATCCGTTGGGGGTGACTCGAAGGAGACTGCGGTGAGCCTTTGCTGGCGTTCCGCAAGCTTTGGCTCCGGCACCGCTCCAAACGGAGAGTAGCTCTTCCCCAAGGAAGAGTGAACTTTGGGATAAAATCCGCATCCTCGTCTCACTTGTGGTTAATCCTTTGTTTTGTATGCTCGTTGGCTTGCTACTTAGATTGTTGCCTAGCATATTTAGCTTGGAGATTGCTTGTCATATATGTTGCATTCACCTAGTTGCATATCTAGTGAACTCTTGTCGTGGTGGGCGCACGACAGATGCCAAGGGATGGCTAAAGAGAGGAGGAGGCTCGAGGGCGCTGGTAGGCTCCAGAGGCGAGGTTGGCATGAGCGGGCGTGGGACGCCGGACATACCCAGGTTCGGGGCTCTCCGGAGAGATAATACCCCTAGTCCAGCCGAGTGTAGTTGGATGATCGATAGTACAATGTTGCTCCTAGAGCTGTATGAGGAGGAAGGAAGATGGCCGAGGCTTGGGCTGCTCCTTCTCTCCGGTGTTGCAGTTTGGTGGCTAGTCCTATGCTTGCTTGTGTTTTCCTTGTCTCTGTTTCTCATATGCTACCTGGTATCTCTCATACCTGCCCCTGTAGGCGTGGATTCCTGGGGGGTTTTATAGATCAACCCACCCAGGGTTACAATGGTAATACGCTGAGTCGGTGGGTCCGTATTGTCGGTGTCCGGGATACCGGGCTGGGTCCCGCTTGAGGGCTTGTGGTTCGTTGGGTTCCCCTACGTGCAGGCCCCGCGTGCCTAGGGGGACTATGCCCCATCTTGTCGATCGTCAGGGCGTGGCTGGGTCGAGTCGTGTACAGTGCTCTCTGACAGGTTGCCGCTTGCTGTCGTCAGCGGTGAGGATGGGAGCACTGTTGCCACGCCAGCCCCGGTCAGCGGGTAGGTAAGGGGCACTATTGCCATGCTCCGACTGACCATAGGCATGGGTGGAAACACTGTTGTCTTGGTCATCGGTGATTGAGGTCTGATCCCATCGTACGGCCTGGATGGGACGGGAGCTTGACCCATGGCTGGATTGCGACGCACGCCACGGGTGAGGTCGGATTGTTAGGGAAGCCTTGGTTGTGCCGCGTTCGGCTGCCTTGCGCCAGTTGCTGAGGCCGGGTTGACGTACCTTGCCGGGTCGGAGAGTTTGGCTGGGTTGTGGGCCTTGCCGGGTCGAGCGACCCGGCGGGGCGCGTGCCGGTTTGAGGGGCGATGCGGGCCCCACTATTTTTGAAGAGGATCCAGGTTCCGTTGCCTGCCCGGGGTTCATCCCCCCGACAGTAGTCCCCGAAGCTGTGAAGGTCCGCTGTCTTAGGATGAGTGGGACTTCGCAGTTTCCCCCTTGAGCAAGGCAGATTTTGCGAGCGCCGGGTCCGGCAACACCCACTGTGTGCCGATTTTTCTCGGAAACCAGACCGCGACATCCCGGCCGTGGCGGGAACCAAGGAGTCCGTCGAATCTTGGGGCAATCCCTCGGGCTTTGCGCGGGCGCCACATGGCGGGCAGAAGCCATAGGGGCCTGATAGGCCACGCGTGTGACAAGACTAGGTGACGGGCTGGGGCCCGCCGCCGCGCGCCCTTGGCCCACGCGCACGGATTTATTGCGGCGTCTCGGGGCCGATTGCACTTCCCCGAGCAGTTACTGCGCGTGTACATGCGCACTTATTGCAGGGTAGTGGAACGGGCGTGTGTAGACGATCCCACTTCTCCATGTTTGAACCGAGGGTTATAAATCAGGGGGCAGGGGGCGGCGGACATTATTCTCGCTCGCGCCCTCCTGTCCCTTTGCTCTTGCTCTGCTCTTTGCAGCCGACGCACTGCAGCACCCGCTGCTCCAAGCAGAGCTTCCTCCATCGTCCATCTTCTTCTTTCTTCCTCCGTCCATGGCGCTTCCGTCCGGCTCCTGGATGGGCTCGAACGTCACCACCGAGGACATCATCCAGCTTCAGGCGTCGCGGTGCCTGCCTGGGAGACAGACGTCGGCGTTCGCCTGCTACGTGGCGAGAAGAGGCCTCGGCCCGAGGAGTAGGAGCGCGTGTTCTTCCTCACGCACTTCGAGCGCGGGTTCGGGCTGCCAGCGAGCAACTTCTTCCGTGCATTCCTGGAGTTCTTCGGGCTCTAGCCGCATCATCTTGGCGTCGGCGCCATTGTCCACCTCCCCGGCTTCGTCACCCTCTGCGAGGGGTACCTGGGGGTCGAGCCCACGATCGACCTATGGGCGCACTTCTTCTCCTTGAAGGAGCAGGGCCGGTCGGCCGAGGAGTTCGCCGACTGCGCCGCCGCCGTTATCTCGAAGCGGTCTGGGGTGGATTTCCCCAAGATCCCGCTGGAGGATTCTGCCAAGAAGTGACAGAACTCCTTCTTCTATGTACGCAACCTTGGCGCGGACCACATCAACCTTCCGCCCTTCGCCATCGCGCCGCCGCGGGCGAAGACGAACTGGGGCTACTCGCTCGGGGCCCGTCGCAGGAGACCGTCAACCTCTACGAGCGGGTGACGGTGATGAGGATGCAGGAGGGGCTCACCGGCACCGACCTCCTTGCCGCGTTCATCATGCGCCGGGTTCTTCCGCTCCAGAGGCGCTCCTGCCTCATCGGTGAAATGATCGGCCTTCAGGACCCCAACCGCATGGGGTCAACGCGGCTGTTCACGGAGCAGATTGCGCACAGTGTGAACGACATCTCCAAGGCCAACCTTGGAGAGGAGTGGCGGTTCGGCAAGGCGCCGTACAACGAGTCGAACCCGGCGCCGCAGGTGAGTGTTTGGTCTTCTTACTTTGCTGCGGCGCACCTTCTCATTCATCCCGACGCGACGCAGGTGATACTTCTGAACCCGATTCGGCATCCTTACGCCCGGGCTCCATCGCAGGTAGCGTCGGTGGCGCCAAAAGAGCCCGTGGCTCCCGGCGAGGAGGAGGTGGCCGAATCCGACGCCGGCGCTGGGCGTCGCGCGGGTAAATTCCGTGTTTTTGCTTCTCTTCATGTGTCTTGGATTGCTAATCATGGCACGGCGCGGGCGATGCTGACGCCGGCTCTTGGTGTAGTGGCATTAGGCGGGGGAGGCGACGACGCGAGCGGAGCCGGGTCCTTGCATGGGGCGGCGCCGAGCCGCCCGCATGGGAAAGACAGCGTCGCGCCGCGACCTCGGGTCCCGAAGCGCACGGCGGACCCGGTGGGGGCTGGGAGGCCGACCAAGAAGAAGCGCGGTGGCGGGCACAGGAGGCCAACCCCGGTCCCGTTCTTGATGACATAAGCTTCATTTCTTGTTTGCGCCTGGATTTTTTGAGCTAGTCTTGTTTCTTTTTTGCTCATTTTGCCTTCTTCTTCAGGTCGCCAATCGCGCTGGCGAGGGCGGCGGCAGAAGCCGCGGCTGCCAAGGGGCCGCGTTCCGCAGGAGCCGGTCCGACCTCGCCGGCCAGGCCGAGGAGGAGGGACGGGCCGACTCGGACCTCGGTCTGGACCCGAACGACGCCGAGGCCTTCGCCTGGCGGGACAGGAACCGGGCCGAGGCGGTGCTGGAGGCGGCGTCGGTCCAGGCTTGGACCGACGCGGCGGCAGCATGGGCGCGATCCGGCACGAAGCCGGCCTGGCGCGAGATGCCAGAGGGCACGATGGTGGGGGCGACGGTCTTTGAGCCGTCGTCGGTGAGGGAGCGCGGCCGTGGAGGCCGGGCTGAGGTGGTGATCCTCGACCAGGAGGTCATGGAGGTGGGGGGCGATACCCCGCCGCGGGCCGACGTGGTCGAGCGCGCGGAGGCTGATGGTGGAGGAGGCGACGTCATCTTGGAAGAGGCGCTGCGAGCGGCGGTGCCGGAGGCGCCGTCGGCTATAGAGGAGGCAGCGCGGGCGGTGGTGCTGGAGGCCACCCCGGCAGCTGGGTCGATGGTGGCGATGCAGGGCGTCCCGGCATCCGGGTCGTCATGGTCGCCGGGAGGGGCGTCGGAGGAGGTGCTGGCCGCGTCGCAAGCGGCCAGCAGGGGGCACGCCTTGGTGCCCCGACGGGGAGGGCGCCGAGCTGCCGTGCCGCAGCCGGCGCGGAGCGGGGGTGCCGCTGTCTTTGGGCCTCAGACCCAGGAGGAGGCGGCGCTGGACGCCATTAGCCGCCGTCTGCGAGGCCTGGAGCGCGCCATGCTGGTAAGTCTTCTTTCTTCCTTGTAATTTTTTCTTTGTGGGGGCGCGCCAGAGCACCCACTGGGTGTAGCCCCGAAGGTTCGGGCCAACTACGTAGTAGTTGGGTCGAATCTTTAGAGCGTCGGCCTTGTTTTTGACTTCTGATTTCTTCAGTATCTCGACGCCTTTCGGGTTGCCACCTACAACCGTCTCCTGGGCAAGCCCCTGGAGCTCGTGGAGCAACTCGCCCCAAGGAGGAGGAGCTCCGCGTCGCCGTAGGTACTCTTGTGCTCTTTTTTAGTGGGGGCATGCTAGCGCACCCACTGGGTGTAGCTCCCGAGATTCGGGCCAATTGTGTAACAGTTGGGCCAAATTTTAAGTCTTGCTTTTTTTTCTTCTGCTGAATCTTTCTTTTTCACAGCCTAGGTGTTGTGCTGGCGGACTCAGCTGCTCCAGGCCGGTCATCATTATGACCGGCTTGTTGCCGACACTGGCCGTCTTGGCGTTGAGGCGGCGCAGGCGAGGGCGGAGGCGGCCGCGGCCCGGCGGTCTCTTGACGAGGCCAACCGGCTGCATGAGCAGCTGGCGGGTCACAAGAGCCGTCTTGAGGCCGAGGTGGAGCTCCTTAAGGCGGAGGCCGCCAAGATGGTGGAGACACAGCAGGCCCTGGTCGAGGCGGACCAGCAGCGCGGCCATCTGGCCGACGACAAGGGCCAGCTCCAGGCCGAGGTGGATCGCCTGCGGGGGCAGGTCACCACTGCTGAGGGGCCCCGTCAGGACGAAGCCCGTCACCGTGAGGTGACCGAGAAGGCGGCCGAAGACAATGACGCCAAGCTGAAGGCGGCCCTTGCCAAGGCGGCCAATCTGGAGAAGGTGCTCGAGGAGCGCGATCGCGCCATGGAGCGAGAGCAGCGTGGTACGTTGCTTGAGGCGCAACACCTGGAATAGTCCTTCTCCAGTAAGTGCTGCTTCTTGTAGTTTGCCAGGTCGGGACCCGGCCTTGCTTCCTTTCTGTTCTTCTAACTGGCTTCCTCCTTTGTGGCAGGGGCCTTCCCGGAGACGCAGCGACTGGCGGAGGAAGCCGTCCGCTATCAGCGTGACCCGACCGGCGTTGTTGGGTCCGGGACAGATCCGCGGACGGCCTGGACCTTCTCGGTGATCATCGCCGCTGCTGAAGCCCGCCTGCGGGTCCTGGGGACGCAGATGGAGCGGCTGTCCCGGGCCGGCACCACGCTGACGATGGCCCTTTGGCCGGGCATCGTCGTGCCGAGCAGCTTCACGCGCCTGGTGCGCTGGTTGGAGACGGCCCCCGACCGTCTTGGCGAGTGGCGTGTCTCTGCCGCTCGCGCCGGTGCTGAGACGGCGCTCCGGTTTGCACTGTCTTGGCACCCGGATCTTCAGCTGGATGCGCTGATGGGCCAGCGGGCCGGCTCGGAGCAGTTGCTGCAGGAGTAGGCCGGCCGGATCGCCTCCCGAGCTAGCTACATCGCCGAGTTCGCCTTCCACAATGAGTTCCATCCGGAGCGGACGGAAGACGGGAGGGCCGTGGATGGCGACGACTACGTCTTGCTTTTCCACGATCCGGAGGGGAGCTCGGAAGAGACGTGCGTCTACGGTGACGCGGATGCCGAGGAGGACACCGACGACTCGCCGGACCCGGAGGCTGGCAGGGGAGGGTCGTCGACTTTGCGACACGGCGCTGGAGATGCCTGAGATACTTTGCAAAAAAATTTAGGTAGCAGGTCCACCCACCCACTGGGGGATTTTTAGGGTGTAATGAACTCTAGCCATGGGCCTTTTGTTAAATATTTGTGTGTAAATGTCGTGAGTTCCTTTGCTTTTTGCCTTCCATTTTTCGAACCGATTTCATGCGCTTTCCCTTTCTCAACCCCCGCCCCCCCGCAAGTCAGATGGCCGAGGCTCCGGTCCGTGACAAGGAGTTCGATTCTTCGAAAGGAGCGCGCAGGACTTGGGTCCTTCGAAATGTTGAGCGCGAGCGAAACACCCATTGGGCCGGCTGGCGGCAATCCGGCGAAGCCGGTTGGCGAGCAACCGGTTGTGCGGATGTTCACTTGATGAATGGCAGGCCGGGTTGATCGACCCTGTAGCCTTTGACATAGTGTACGAAGCATAAAGGAGCTTTGGCCCGTTGTGCTTGCCAGCCGACAGCCAAAGCTGGATCTGTGGCTTTAGGGCGAAGTGAGGGACCGCGACATCCTAACTTTCTCAGGAATCACCAAGTAAGGCGGCGAGGTGGCGACCGAGCCGGCCAGCCACCGAGCCTACGGGTCGAGCGAGTCGGACCGGTGGCCGGGTTCAGTGGTATAGTGATGCAGAAAAAGTAGGGACACAATAAATTGGTAGGCAAAAGGCAGCCCCTAAGTCTCGCTCGGGGACCCCATGGTTTCATGCGTTTACAAAAGGAGACGATACATACATTCATGCGGCTAACTGTAAAACGGGCGGAGGAGTTCCGTGTTCCACGGCCGGGTCGTTTCTTCACCGGTGGTGTCCTTCTTGCGCTTCTTTGACTTGCGTGCATCGATGATGTAGTAGGTGTTGCGATTGCGCAGGGCCCTGCTCACGATGAATGGGCCCTCCCATGGAGGGGACAGCTTGTGCTGGCCTGCCTGTTCTTGGACGAGTCAGAGGACAAGGTCGCCCTCGCGGAACGCGAGGGGCTTGATCTTCTTGTTGTGGTAGTGCCTCAGGCCTTGCTGGTAGATGGCCGAGCGACTGAGCACCCGTAGGCGTGCTTCTTCGAGCAGGTCGACGCCATCTTCGCGGGCTTCTCTGGCTTCGGCTTTGGTGTACATCGCGACGCGCAGCGAGTCAAACTCGACGTCAGTCGGAATGATGGCTTCGGCCCCATAGACGAGGAAGAACGGGGTGAACCCGGTCGACCGATTCGGTGTGGTGCGAAGACTCCAGAGAACGGCTGGCAACTCATCAAGCCAGTTGCCGGGTGAGCGGATGAGTGGCTCGACGAGTCACGGATTGATGCCGGACATGATGAGTTCATTGGCCCGCTCGACCTGCCCGTTGGACTGTGGATGCGCAACAGAGGCCAGGTCGAGGTGGATGCCGGAGACAGAGCAGTATTGCTCGAGCGCGCCCTTGGCGAAGTTGGTGCCGTTGTCGGTGATGATGCTGTTCGGCATGCCGTAGCACACCGCTATGTCCATGATGAATCGAACGGCTGTTGGCCCGTCCAGTTTCTTGATTGGTCTTGCCTTGATCCACTTGGTGAATTTGTCCACTGCCACCAGCAGGTGCATCATGCCGCCTCGAGCGGTTTTGAAGGGTCCCACCTGAAGGAAATATGCCCTAGAGGCAATAATAAAGTTATTATTTATTTCCTTATATCATGATAAATGTTTATTATTCATGCTAGAATTGTATTAACCGGAAACATAATACATGTGTGAATACATAGACAAACAGAGTGTCACTAGTATGCCTCTACTTGACTAGTTCGTTAATCAAAGATGGTTATGTTTCCTGACCATGAACAATGAGTTGTTATTTGATTAACGAGGTCACATCATTAGTTGAATGATCTGATTGACATGACCCATTCCATTAGCTTAGCACCTGATCGTTTAGTATGTTGCTATTGCTTTCTTCATGACTTATACATGTTCCTATGACTATGAGATTATGCAACTCCCGTTTGCCGGAGGAACACTTTGGGTGCTACCAAACGTCACAACGTAACTGGGTGATTATAAAGGAGCATTACAGGTGTCTCCAAAGGTAGATGTTGGGTTGGCGTATTTCGAGATTAGGATTTGTCACTCCGATTGTCGGAGAGGTATCTCTGGGCCCTCTCGGTAATGCACAACACATAAGCCTTGCAAGCACTGCAACTAATATGTTAGTTGTGAGATGATGTATTACGGAACGAGTAAAGAGACTTGCCGGTAACGAGATTGAACTAGGTATTGGATACCGACGATCAAATCTCGGGCAAGTAACATACCGATGACAAAGGGAACAACGTATGTCGTTATGCGGTCTGACCGATAAAGATCTTCGTAGAATATGTAGGAGCCAATATGGGCATCCAGGTCCCGCTATTGGTTATTGACCGGAAACGTGTCTTGGTCATGTCTACATTGTTCTCGAACCCGTAGGGTCCGCACGCTTAAGGTTTCGATGACAGTTATATTATGAGTTTATGAGTTTTGATGTACCGAAGGAGTTCGGAGTCCCGGATGAGATCGGGGACATGACGAGGAGTCTCGAAATGGTCGAGACGTAAAGATCGATATATTGGACGACTATATTCGGAGTTCGGAAAGGTTCCGAGTGATTCGGGTATTTTCTGGAGTACCGGGGGGTTACGGGAATACGGGGAAGAGTATTGGGCCTTGATGGGCTTTAGTGGGAAGAGGAGAAAAAGGCTGCGCCCCCCTCCCCTCTAGTCCGAATTGGACTAGGGAAAAGGGGGCCGGCCACCTCTCCTTCTCCTCCTATTCCTTCTCCCTTCCTTCCCTCTTGGTGGACTCCTACTAGGACTTGGAGTCCTAGTAGGACTCCCTATCCTGGCCGCACCTTTGCCTTGGCCGGCCTCCTCCTCCTCCATCCTTTATATACGGAGGCAGGGGCACCTCTAAACACACAAGTTGACACAAGTTGATCCACGTGATCGATTCCTTAGCCGTGTGCGGTGCCCCCTGCCACCATATTCCTCGATAATACTGTAGCGGAGTTTAGGCGAAACCCTGCTGCTGTAGTTCATCAAGATCGTCACCACGCCGTCGTGCTGACGAAACTCTTCCCCGACACTTTGCTGGATCGGAGTCCGGGGATCGTCATCGAGCTGAACGTGTGCTCGAACTCGGAGGTGCCGTAGTTTCGGTGCTTGATCGGTTGGATCGTGAAGACGTACGACTACTTCCTCTACGTCGTGTCATTGCTTCCGCAGTCGGTCTGCGTTGGGTACGTAGACAACACTCTCCTCTCGTTGCTATGCATCACATGATCCTGTGTGCGCGTAGGAAATTTTTTGAAATTACTACGAAACCCAACAGTGGCATCCGAGCCTAGGTTATTTATGTTGATGTTATATGCACGAGTAGAACACAAGTGAGTTATGGACGATACAAGTCATACTGCCTACCAGCATGTCATACTTTGGTTCGGCGGTATTGTTGGACGAGACGACCCGGACCAACCTTACGCGTACGCTTACGCGAGACCGGTTCCCTCGACGTGCTTTGCACAGAGATGGCTTGCGGGCGACTGCCTCTCCAATTTTAGTTGAACCAAGTATGGCTACGCCCGGTCCTTGCGAAGGTTAAAACGGAGTCTATTTGACAAACTATCGTTGTGGTTTTGATGCGTAGGTGAGATTGGTTCTTACTTAAGCCCGTAGCAGCCACGTAAAACATGCAACAACAAAGTAGAGGACGTCTAACTTGTTTTTGCAGGGCATGTTGTGATGTGATATGGTCAAAGCATGATGCTGAATTTAATTGTATGAGATGATCATGTTTTGTAACCAAGTTATCGGCAACTGACAGGAGCCATATGGTTGTCGCTTTATTGTATGCAATGCAATCACGATGTAATGCTTTACTTTATTACTACGGTAGTGATAGTCGTGGAAGCATAAGATTGGCGAGACGACAACGATGCTACGATGGAGATCAAGGTGTCGCGCCGGTGACGATGGTGATCATGACGGTGCTTCGGAGATGGAGATCACAAGCACAAGATGATGATGGCCATATCATATCACTTATATTGATTGCATGTGATGTTTATCTTTTTATGCATCTTATCTTGCTTTGATTGACGGTAGCATTATAAGATGATCTCTCACTAAATTATCAAGAAGTGTTCTCCCTGAGTATGCACCGTTGCGAAAGTTCTTCGTGCTGAGACACCACGTGATGATCGGGTGTGATAGGCTCTACGTTCAAATACAACGGGTGCAAAACAGTTGCGCACGCAGAATACTCAGGTTAAACTTGACGAGCCTAGCATATACAGATATGGCCTCGGGACACGGAGACCGAAAGGTCGAGCGTGAATCATATAGTAGATATGATCAACATAGTGATGTTCACCATTGAAACTACTCCATCTCACGTGATGATCGGACATGGTTTAGTTGATATGGATCACGTGATCACTTAGATGACTAGAGAGATGTCTATCTAAGTGGGAGTTCTTAAGTAATATGATTAAATTGAACTTAAATTTATCATGAACTTAGTCCTGGTAGTATTTTGCAAATCATGTTGTAGATCAATAGCTCGCGTTGTTGCTTCCCTGTGTTTATTTTGATATGTTCCTAGAGAAAATTGTGTTGAAAAATGTTAGTAGCAATGTTGCGGATTTGATCCGTGATCTGAGGTTAAATCCTCATTGCTGCACAGAAGAATTATGTCCTTAATGCACCGCTAGGTGACAGACCTATTGCAGGAGCAGATGCAGAAGTTATGAACGTCTGGCTAGCTCAATATGATGACTACTTGATAGTTTAGTGCACCATGCTTAACGGCTTAGAATCGGGACTTCAAAGACGTTTTGAACGTCATGGACCATATGAGATGTTCCAGGAATTGAAGTTAATATTTCAAGCAAATACCCGAGTTGAGAGATATGAAGTCTCCAACAAGTTCTATAGCTAAAAGATGGAGGAGAATCGCTCAACTAGTGAGCATGTGCTCAGATTGTCTGGGTACTTCAATCGCTTGAATCAAGTGGGAGTTAATCTTCCAGATAAGATAGTGATTGACAGAATTCTCTAGTCACCATCACCAAGTTAGTAGAACTTCGTGATGAACTATAGTATGCAAGGAATGATGAAAATGATTCCCGAGCTCTTCGTGATGTTGAAATCAACGAAGGTAGAAATCAAGAAAGAGCATCAAGTGTTGATGGTTGACAAGATCACTAGTTTCAAGAAAAGGGCAAAGGGAAAGAAAGGGGAACTTCAAGTAGATTGACAAGCAAGTTGTCACTCCCACGAAGAAGCCCAAAGCTGAACCAAAGCCTGAAACTGAGTGCTTACACTGCAAAGGAAATGGTCACTGGAAGCGGAACTACCCTAAATATTTGGTGGATAAGAAAGGATGGCAAAGTGAAAAAGGGTATATTTGATATACAGGTGTTTGATGTGTGCTTTACTAGTGTTTATAGCAACCCCTCGGTATTTGGTACTGGTTCAGTTGCTAAGAGTAGTAACTCGAAACGGGAGTTGCAGAATAAACAAAAACTAGTTAAGGGTGAAGTGATGATGTGTGTTGAAAGTAGTTTCAAGATTGATATGATCATCATCACACACTCCCTATTCTTTCGGGATTAGTGTTGAACCTAAATAAATGTTATTTGGTGTTTGCGTTGAGCATGAATATGATTTGATCATGTTTATTGCAATACGGTTATTCATTTAAGTAAGAGAATAAACTGTTGTTCTATTTACATGAATAAAACCTTATATGGTTACACACCCAATGAAAATGGTTCATTGGATCTCGATCGTAGTGATACACATATTCATAATATTGATGCCAAAAGATGCAAAGTTAATAATGATAGTGCAACTTATTTGTGGCACTGCCGTTTGGGTCATATCGGTGTAAAGCGCATGAAGAAACTCCATAAAGATGGATTTTCGGAATCACTTGGTTATGAATCATTTGATGCTTGTGAACCGTGCCTTTTGGGCAAGATGACTAAAACTCCGTTCTTCGGAACAATGGAACGAGTTACTGACTTGTTGGAAATAATACATACCGATGTATGCGATCCAATGAGTGCTGTTGCTCGTGGCAAGCATCGTTGTTTTCTGACCTTCACAAGATGATTTGAGCAGATATGGGTATATCTACTTGATGAAACATAAGTCTGAAATAGTTGAAAGGTTCAAAGAATTTCAGAGTGAAGTGGAAAAATCATCGTAACAAGAAAATAAAGTTTCTGCGATCTGATCGCGGAGACAAATATTTGAGTTACGAGTTTGGTCTTCAATTAAAACAATGTGGAATAGTTTCACAGCTCACGCCACCTGGAACACCACATCGTTATAGTGTGTCCGAACGTCGTAACCGCACTTTATTTGATATGGTGCGATCTATGATATCTCTTTACCACTATCGTTTTTGGGGTTATGCATTAGAGACAGCTGCATTCACGTTTTAAAATAGGGCACCATCTAAATCCGTTGAGACGACACTGTATGAACTATGGTTTAGCAGTAAACCTAACCTGTTGTTTCTTAAAGTTTGGGGCTGCGATGCTTATATGAAAAAGTTTCATCCTGATAAGCTCAAACTCAAATCGGAGAAGTGCGTCTTCATAGGATATCCAAAGGAAACTATTGGATACACCTTCTATCACAGATCCGAAAGGCAAGACTTTTGTTGCTAAATTCGGAAACTTTCTGGAGAAGGAGTTTCTCTCGAAAGAAGTGAGTGGGAGGAAAGTAGAACTTGACGAGGTAACTGTACCTGCTCCCTTACTGGAAAGTAGTTCATCACCGAAAACTGTTTCAGTGACATCTACACCAGTCAGTGAGGAAGCCAATGATAATGATCATGAAACTTCAGATCAAGATACTACTGAACTTCGTAGGTCTTCCAGAGTAAGATCCGCACCAGAGTGGTACGGTAATCATGTTCTGGAAGTCATGTTACTAGACCATGATGAACCTACGAACTATGAGGAAGCAATGATGAGCCCAGATTCCACGAAATGGCTTGAGACCATGAAATCTGAGATATGATCCATGTATGAGAACAAAGTGTAGACTTTGATTGACTTGCCCGATGATCGGTGAGTCATTAAGAATAAATGGATCTTCAAGAGGAAGACGGACATTGATAGTAGTGTTACTATCTACAAAGCTAGACTTGTCGAAAAAGGTTTTTGACAAAGTTCAAGGTGTTGAATACGATGAGATTTTCTTACTCGTATCGATGCTTAAAAGTCTGTCCGAATCATGTTAGCAATTGCCGCATTTTATGATTATGAAATTTGGCAGATGGATGTCAAAACTGCATTCCTGAATGGATTTCTGGAAGAAGAGTTGTATATGATGCAACCAGAAGGTTTTGTCGATCCAAAGGGAGCTAACAAAGTGTGCAAGCTCCAGCGATCCATTTATGGACTGGTGCAAGAATCTCGGAGTTGGAATATACGCTTTGATAAGTTGATCAAAGCATATAGTTATTGTACAGACTTACAGTGAAGCCTGTATTTACAAGAAAGTGAGTGGGAGCACTACAACATTTCTGATAAGTATATGTGAATGACATATTGTTGATCGGAAATAATGTAGAATTATTCTGCAAAGCATGAAAGGATACTTGAATAAAAGTTTTTCAAAGAAAGACCTTGGTGAAGCTGCTTACACATTGAGCATCAAGATCTATATAGATAGATGAAGATGCTTGATAAGATTTTTTCAATGAATACATACCTTGATAATTTTTTTTTGAAATAGTTCAAAATGGAACAGTCAAAGAAGGAGTTCTTGCCTGTGTTGCAAGGTGTTAAGTTGAGTAAGACTCAAAGCCCGACCACGGCAGAAAATAGAAAGAGAATGAAAGTCATTCCCTATGCCTCAGTCATAGGTTCTATAAAGTATGCCATGCTGTATACCAGATCTATTGTATGCCATACCACTGAGTTTGGCAAGGGAGTACAATAGTGATCTAGGAGTAGATCACTGGAGAGCGGTCAAAATTGTCCTTAGTGGAATAAGGATATGTTTCTCGATTATGGAAAAAGGTTCGTCGTAAAAAGGTTACGCCGATGCAAGTTTGACACTAATCTAGATGACTCTAAGTCTTGATCTAGATACATATTGAAAGTGGGAGCAATTAGCTAGAGTAGCTCCGTGCAGAGCATTGTAGACATAGAATTCGCAAAATACTTACGGATCTGTATATGACATACCCGTTGACTAAGATTCTCTCACAAGCAAAACATGATCACACCTTAGTACTCCTTGGGTGTTAATCACATAGCAATGTGAACTAGATTACTGAATCTAGTAAACCCTTTGGGTGTTAATCACATGGTGATGTGAACTATTGCTGTTAAATCACATGGCGATGTGAACTAGATTATTGACTCTAGTGCAAGTGGGAGACTGAAGGAAATATGCCCTAGAGGCAATAATAAAGTTATTATTTATTTCCTTATATCATGATAAATGTTTATTATTCATGCTAGAATTGTATTAACCGGAAACATAATACATGTGTGAATACATAGACAAACAGAGTGTCACTAGTATGCCTCTACTTGACTAGCTCGTTAATCAAAGATGGTTATGTTTCCTGACCATGAACAATGAGTTGTTATTTGATTAACGAGGTCACATCATTAGTTGAATGATCTGATTGACATGACCCATTCCATTAGCTTAGCACCTGATCGTTTAGTATGTTGCTATTGCTTTCTTCATGACTTATACATGTTCCTATGACTATGAGATTATGCAACTCCCGTTTGCCGGAGGAACACTTTGGGTGCTACCAAACGTCACAACGTAAATGGGTGATTATAAAGGAGCATTACAGGTGTCTCCAAAGGTAGATGTTGGGTTGGCATATTTCGAGATTAGGATTTGTCACTCCGATTGTCGGAGAGGTATCTCTGGGCCCTCTCGGTAATGCACATCACATAAGCCTTGCAAGCACTGCAACTAATATGTTAGTTGTGAGATGATGTATTACGGAACGAGTAAAGAGACTTGCCGGTAACGAGATTGAACTAGGTATTGGATACCGACGATCAAATCTCGGGCAAGTAACATACCGATGACAAAGGGAACAACGTATGTCGTTATGCGGTCTGACCGATAAAGATCTTCGTAGAATATGTAGGAGCCAATATGGGCATCCAGGTCCCGCTATTGGTTATTGACCGGAAACGTGTCTTGGTCATGTCTACATTGTTCTCGAACCCGTAGGGTCCGCACGCTTAAAGTTTCGATGACAGTTATATTATGAGTTTATGAGTTTTGATATACCGAAGGAGTTCGGAGTCCCGGATGAGATCGGGGACATGACGAGGAGTCTCGAAATGGTCGAGACGTAAAGATCGATATATTGGACGACTATATTCGGAGTTCGGAAAGGTTCCGAGTGATTCGGGTATTTTCCGGAGTACCGGGGGGTTACGGGAATACGGGGAAGAGTATTGGGCCTTGATGGGCTTTAGTGGGAAGAGGAGAAAAAGGCTGCGCCCCCCCTCCCCTCTAGTCCGAATTGGACTAGGGAAAAGGGGGCCGGCCACCTCTCCTTCTCCTCCTATTCCTTCTCCCTTCCTTCCCTCTTGGTGGACTCCTACTAGGACTTGGAGTCCTAGTAGGACTCCCTATCCTGGCCGCACCTTTGCCTTGGCCGGCCTCCTCCTCCTCCATCCTTTATATACGGAGGCAGGGGCACCTCTAAACACACAAGTTGACACAAGTTGATCCACGTGATCGATTCCTTAGCCGTGTGCGGTGCCCCTGCCACCATATTCCTCGATAATACTGTAGCGGAGTTTAGGCGAAACCCTGCTGCTGTAGTTCATCAAGATCGTCACCACGCCGTCGTGCTGACGAAACTCTTCCCCGACACTTTGCTGGATCGGAGTCCGGGGATCGTCATCGAGCTGAACGTGTGCTCGAACTCGGAGGTGCCGTAGTTTCGGTGCTTGATCGGTTGGATCGTGAAGACGTACGACTACTTCCTCTACGTCGTGTCATTGCTTCCGCAGTCGGTCTGCGTTGGGTACGTAGACAACACTCTCCTCTCGTTGCTATGCATCACATGATCCTGTGTGCGCGTAGGAATTTTTTTTGAAATTACTACGAAACCCAACACCACCATGTCGAGTCCCCAAACCGCGAAGGGCCAGGCAATCAGTATGGTGCAGAGTGCTGACGCCGGCTGGTGGCTGTGTTTGCTGAATCGCTGGCACCCTTCACCCTTGAGAACGAGCGACTCGGTGTCTTCGAGGGCCGTCGGCTAGTAGAAGCCGTGGCGGAACGCCTTGGCCACCAGGGATCGTGATGAGGTGTGGTGCCCGCACTCGCCCTGGTGGATGTCGAGGAGGATGTCGATGCATTGTTCCTGCTCGACGCAGCGCTAGAACATGCCGGTGGAGCTGCGCTTGACGAGCTCGTTGTTGATGATGCTGTAGGCGGACGCCCGGTGCTGCACCTGCCGAGCTTCGGTCTCGTCCAGGGGGAGAGCCCCGTTCTCCAGAAATTTTGATATTGGGAGGGTCTAAGATGGAGCAGTAACCACGGCGAAGACGACCACCAGGGTGGGTTCCGAGTCGGCAGCCCCCGAGTCGGGGATGTCGATGGCCGGGTCCGGGTCGATGGTGGCTGGGTTGAGCTGAGCAGCACCCGGGCCGGGTTCAGCAGTCCCCGGGCCGCCTTGAGGTGCGGCCGGGTCGTCCGGAACATGAATGGACTCAGAGTCCGGTGATGGCTTGATGGACGGCTTATGCAGGTGCTTGAGGGAGACGCCAGACGGGATGGCTTGTCATGACGAGGCAATCTTGGCGAGCGTGTCGGCTGCTTCGTTCTCCGCGCGCGGGACATGGAGGAACTCGCAGCCCTCGAAGGATCCGGACAGCTTCTGGACGAGGAATCGGTAGCTTGCCATGTTGGAGCCGCGGGCGTCCCATTCGCCGGAGCACTGTTGCACCACCAGGTCTGAGTCGCCGTAGCACAGAATGCGCCAGATGCCGAGTTCCTTGGCGAGCCGGAGGCCGTGCACAAGGGCTTCATATTCGGCGACGTTGTTGGAGGCGGCGAAGTGGATCTGGAGCGCGTAGCGGAGCCGGTCGCCCTTCGGGGATGACAGAACGATGCCGGCCCCCAAGCCGAGTCGCATCTTGGACCCTTCGAAGTGCATGCGCCAGTGCGTCGAGTCGAGAGGCGGCAGCAAGTACTGGGTCTCGGTCCAGTCGACAAGGAAGTCGGCCAGGGCTTGAGACTTTATCGTAGTGTGGGGCTCGTAGAGGATGGTGTGGCCGGCTAGCTGGATCGCCCACTTGGCGACCCGGCCAGAGGCGTCCCGGCACCTGATGATTTCTCCGATAGACGTCGTGCTGACAACGGTGATGATGTGCTCTTGGAAGTACTGCTTCAGCTTCTTGGCGGTGAGGTACACGCCATAACACATCTTCTGGTACTGCGTGTAGTTCTGCTTGGAGATGGAGAGCACCTCGCTCATGTAGTAGACTGGACGCTGGACGGCTTGGATCTTGCCCTTCTTTGGTCGCTCGACCACCAGCACCGTGCTGACCGCCCGCGAGGTTGCGGCAATGTAGAGCAACAATGGCGCCTTGTCGGTCGGTGCAGCCAGGACTGGTGCGGTGGAGAGCATGCGCTTGAGGTCTTGGAAGGCCTCGTCTGCCTTGACGTTCCATTCGAACGGGCTTGTCTTCTTCATCAGCTGGTACAGGGGAAGCGCCCTCTCGCCCAGCCGGCTTAGAAACTAGCTGACCGAGGCCAAGCACCCGGTGAACTTCTGGACATTGTGCAACCGAGCCGGCTTGCGCATGCTCTTGATGGCCTTGATCTTCTCCGGGTTTGCCTCAATGCCGCGTTCCGAGATGAGGAAGCCGAGTAGCTTTCCGGCCGGGACGCCGAAGATGCATTTTTCCGGGTTAAGCTTGACCTTGTATTCGTGGAGGTTGGGAATGTTTCCTTCAAATCGTCGAGGAGCGTGAGGTGCTGCTTGGTCTTCACCATGATGTCGTCCATGTACACGTGGATATTGCGGCCAAGTTGCGGCAGCAGGCATTTCTGCATGCAGCTTTGGAAGGTGGCATCGGCGTTCTTCAAGCCGAACGACATGGTGATGTAGCAATACGCCCCAAAGGGTGTGATGAAGGACATCTTCAGGGCATCGGCCCTGTTCAGCTTGATCTGGTGGTAGCCGAAGTAAGCGTCCAGGAAGGACAGGAGCTCGCACCCGGCGGTCGAGTCAATGACTTGGTCGATCCGTGGGAGAGCGAACGGATCCTTGGGACAGGCCTTGTTAAGGCTAGTGTAGTCGATACACATGCGCCAGGTCTTGTTTTTCTTCAGGACAAGGACTGGATTGGCTAGCCACTCGGGGTGAAACACTTCCATTATGAAGCCGGCCGCCAAAAGCTTGCCGACCTCTTCACCAATGGTTCTTCTCTTCTCTATGGAAAATCATCGTAGGGGTTGACGGACAGGCTTGGCATCCTCGCGGACGTGAAGTTTGTGCTCGGCGTACTTCCTCGGGATACCCGGCATGTCCTTGGGGGTCCATGCGAAGATATCCTGATTCTCACGGAGGAAGTCGACGAGCTCGCCTTCCTATTTGCTGTCGAGGCGGGTGCCTACGACAACGTACTTGCTATAGCTGCGGTCTTCTGGGTTGAGCTTCACTTTCTTTATCTCCTTGGAGGGCTTGAAGGCGGCCTTGTCGGCCGGGTCCGGGGTCGGGATTGACGCAGCGGAGGCCTTGCCTGCCAGGGCGACGATCCGGTCGAGTTGGCGCTGCTCCTCGGCAATGACCAGCGACTCAGCCAACTTGACGCCGTCTCGGGCGCACTCCAGGGACTTGCGGCAGTCACCGGTGTCGGTGATGAGTCCCTTGGGGCCCGGCATCTTCATCTTCAGGTACGCGTAGTGGGGAACCACCATGAACTTGGCGAGCGCGGGCCGACCCAGTAATGCATGATACGCACTGGACAGGTCCACCACCTCGAACCAGATCGGTTCGCGTCGGAAGTGGATGCTGTCGCCGAACAGGACATCGAGCCGGACACGGCCAATGGGAGAGCAGGAGAGGCCGGGCACGATGCCGTGGAAGATTGTCCGGGTCGTCTCCAGGTCCTCGGCCTTGAGGCCGAGCTTGGTCATCGTGTCGCGGTAGAGGTTGTTGATGCTGCTGCCGCTGTCGATGAGGACTTGGGAGAACTTGCATGTGCGCCGCGCGACGATGGTGGGGTTGAGCACGGGGGCGTATCCACCCGTACTCGGCATGACTGTCGCGTGATCCTCCCGGGTCCAGGTGATCGGGCGATCCGACTAGTGCATGAAATCCGGCTTGGCCGGGACGACGGTGTTCGCCTCATGCCGAAGAAGGTGCTCGCTGTGCTTGTCGTCGCTGAGGCTGGTGAGGATGACGTAGGTCGCGTTCTGGTCCGGGTAGGCGTCGTTCCGCACCGCGCTGCCAGCGGGAGGCGGTGGTGGAGGCGGAGGTGGCTATCCCGCGCCTGGAGCTCGAGCCGGAGCCGGAGGAGGCGGGACGTCTCCCCTCATGACGCGCTTGGTGATGGCACACGGCCGAAGCGTGTGTGTGGAGGGTCTTGCATCACTGTGGTGCTTGCATGGGGCGTCGAGCATCTCTTCGAAAATCATGGCTGGTTGCCATGCCATCTTGCCGGTCTGCCGGCGCTTCGCCGCCTGGTCCGCCGCGGGCTCGGCGGCCGCGACGAGCCGGTTGTCATGGCGCTGCGCCGGCTGGTCGGCCTTGCGCTTGTTGTTCTGGTGATGCTGCTGCCGGCTGCTTTCGTCTGCCGGCTTTGGGGGAGGAACCGGCTTCGCCTTGCCGGCTTCATCCAGCGCCACCTGGATCTTCATGGCGGAGTCGGTTTTGGCGCACTTGTCCACCGTCACCATGAGCATGGCCATGGTGGCCGGCTCGGAGCGTAAGAGCTTGTGCTTGAGGAGGGTGCCGTCTCGGCACCCGCTGACGAAGTACTGGATCGCCTGGACTTCATGGACGCCCTCGTAGCTGCTTCGGAGCTCGGTCCAGCATGCGAGGTACTCGCGACCGGTCTCCGTCGGCCCCTGGACTCACATGGCGAGCTGGTTAGGGCGACATGGTCGCTTGTAGGTCCCCGTGAAGTTGCGGACAAAGGCCTCCTCAAAGTCGATCCACGCGTTGATGCTGCCCATCGGCAGACTGTTCAACCACTTGCGGGCCTACCCCTAGAGCATGTGCGGTGCGTAGCGCACGGCGAGACGGCGATTGGCACCGATGATGCCAATGGCCGTGGTGTAGTCGGTGAGCTAGTCTTCTGGCTTCACGGTCCCGTTGTACTTGGGGGTGTCGCGGGGGAGCATGAACCCTTTGGGGAAGGGATCGTCTCGGATGCGTGGGCTGAAGCACGCTGACCCGATAGCGCCGCTCTCCTCCACCTCCAGGGAGCGAGCGAGCTGATCGAGGCGGTGGCGAGCGTTGGTGTCATCGATGGCACGTGGGCCGAGTCGACTGGCGGCCAGGCCCCGAGGGGCCGGGTTGGTGGGAGCCGGACGCCAGCCATGCTGGCCGGGTCCATGCTGAGTCTCCATTGCGGGCTCGTTGCCCAGGGCGTCGGCGGCTGTGGCGGCCGGGTTGCGCCAAGTCCGGGCTTGGCCGGAGTGCACCTCGCCGGGCAGTGAGGAAGCCGTGTGCAGAAGTTCGCTGGGTCTGCCAAGGCGGGCGGAGCCGGACCCCGCCGGCTTGGTGAGCTAGTGGACGCGATCCTGTTGGGTGTTGGCGGTGTGGAGGAGCTCGCGCATCCGCCGATGCGCTCTTTCAGCTCCTCACCCGCGAGCTGGTTGAGGCCGACCACGGCTGCCTCCGCAGCACGCATGTTCTTCACCGGGGTCTCCTAGACGGTTCGGACGGTGCCGAGGGCCCGGCCGATCGCTCCTTCCCGGGTGCGCACATCGGCGACCCGGCTTAGCTCAGCCGCGGTGGGCGCGAATCCGTGGGCGGCGTCGTGCTCCATCTGAGCGGGCCCCAGGCAACGCTTGGTGGTGACGAGCGTCTCGGACAGGTCTAGCATCAGCTGGCACCTTTCCTCGAGATGAGATCGGGCCTCAGTGACGTTGGTGGCGTCGATGGGGATGCGGAGGCTCTACATCGCAACACACAACAGCCCTGGCTTCCGCGGCCTTCCTCGTCTTGCTCGACAAGGAGGAGGCGCCATCGCCAGTGACGTAAACCTCCACATGGACGTCCATCGCCCCGGCGGCAATGCCGCCGCCGAGGTAGAGGGGAGAGTCAGAGTAGATGAGCACCTCGCCGGGGTACTCGTCGGCCGCGAACGCATCAGAGATGCACAGTGCGGCGAAGGAGGCGGCAAGCGCGCCGACAACATCGTCTGCCAGCACGACGGAGTCATCGGTGTAGGCGAAGGGACCCGTCTGAAGCATGCTCCCGGACAGCTCCTCGAGGTGCCCCACGGTGGGCGCCAACTGTCGTGGTGGGCGCATAGCAGATGCCAAGGGATGTCTAAAGAGAGGAGGAGGCTCGAGGGCGCTGGTGGGCTCTAGAGGCGAGGTTGGCATGAGCACGCATGGGATGCCAGACATAACCAGGTTCAGGGCTCTCCGGAGAGATAATACCCCTAGTCCTGCCGAGTGTAGTTGGATGATCGATAGTACAATGTTGCTCCTGGAGCTATATGAGGAGGAAGGAAGCTGGCTGAGGCTTAGGCTGCTCCTTCTCTCCGGTGTTGCGGTTTGGTGGCTAGTCCTATGCTTGCTTGTGTTTTCCTTGTCTCTGTTTCTCATATGCTACCTGGTCTCTCTCATACCTGCCCCTGTAAGCGTGGGTTCCTGGGGGGTTTTATAGATCAACCCACCCAGGGTTACAATGGTAATACGCCGAGTCGATGGGTCCGTATTGTCGGTGTCCGGGATACCGGGCTGGGTTCTGCTTGAGGGCTTGTGGT
Organism: Triticum dicoccoides; assembly: GCF_002162155.2. Lineage (NCBI taxonomy): Eukaryota > Viridiplantae > Streptophyta > Magnoliopsida > Poales > Poaceae > Triticum > Triticum dicoccoides. The sequence goes on from NC_041381.1 coordinate 598,561,756, forward strand.
TCACCGGGTTCTCCTAGGTGTGGACCCCGCGTGCCTAGGGGGACTGTGCACCGTCTTGCCGATCGTCAGGGCGTGGCCGAGTCGAGTCGTGTACAGTGCTCTCCGTCAGGTTGCCGCTTGCTGTCGTCAGCGGTGAGGGCGGGAGCACTGTTGCCACGCAAACCCCGGTCAGCGGGTAGGTAAGGGGCACTGTTGCCATGCTCCGGCTGACCATAGGCATGGGTGGAAACACTGTTGTCTTGGTCATCGGTGATTGAGGTCTCGTCCCATCGTACGGCCTGGATGGGATGGGAGCTTGACCCGTGGCTAGATTGCGGCGCACGCCACGGGTGGGGTCGGCTTGTTGGGGAAGCCTTGGACGTGCCAGGTTCGGCTTCCTTGCGCCAGTTGCCGATGCCGGGTCGACGTACCTTGCCGGTTCGGAGAGTTTGGCCGGGTTGCGGGCCTTGCCGGGTTGAGTGACCCGGCCGGGCACGTGCCAATTTGAGGGGCAATGCGGGCCCCACTATTTTTGAAGAGGATCCGGGTTATGTTGCCTACCCGGGGTTCATCCCCCTGACAACCCTATTTATCCGCTAAGCCTTAAATTTGACAAGAAAGATTAAAATTTGTAGTCTCCTATTCACCACCCCTCTAGTCGAACGTATCGATCCTTTCAATTGGTATCAGAGCCTCGTGTTGTAGTATAAGGTTTTACAACTTTAGAGGATATGGTCGATCTAGGGAATGAGGGAGGTGGCGCACCCGTTGTGGAGGATGGTCAAAACCTACACCCCGCCGCGCCCGAGGCACTTGGTGCCCGATCGTTGCTCCCGCCACTCCTATTGCCCCGGGTGCCCCTTTGACTGCAGGCGATATTCTTTCAATGTTTGCGGATCTCAAGGCCTCTATGTTGAAAGAAGTTCGGTCCTCGGCCAAGGAGGAAATAGATGCTCGCTTAAAACCTTCAACATCCGCATCAAACTCATATGATCCAACTGCCATTCATGATGGAATGACTCGAGAGAACCTCTTGCATCTCCGGCTCGTACTCAAGTTCCCAAGTACAATACCGTGGAACCCTTTTACTCACCTCAACCGTTGCAGCATCCTCGCATTAATCCTGTTGGGCCTCCGCCCCCTTTGAAAGCTAATGCGTTTGCTAAGTGGAAGCTATATGGAATCCTACATGCGGAGTGCTTCAACTCAACTATGGTGGATTGTGGTCAATGTATTCAACCCCAAGGACCCAATGAATCTCACTCCAAGAGAAGCGATTGATGACCAACTCAATGCAACCGCACACGACATGTTGCGCACCGCTGTGACTGAAGACTATAGTGACTCCATTGCTCTCCTTAAAACTGCAAAGAAAAAATGGGATTGCCTTGAGGAAGCTCTCGAAGGAGATGAAGCTATTCGAAGATCTCGACTGTCTTTGCTCAATCAAGAAGTCAATCTCTTTGTGAGGAATGAGGGTGAGTCCGTGGGAGAGGTCTACCAAAGATTGAAGTCCCTTGTGCTCAACTTGAGAACATTTGGGTGCACTTGGGCAAATGATGACTTCATCAAGGAAAAGTTCATAGATGCTATGGTTCTCACGGAACATACCACGGTCATGATGATACATCAACGCCCGGATTATCACAAGTTGACCGTGGCTCAAGTTGTTTCCACTTTCTTAACTCATGTGCTCTTGGAGACCAAGTCCAAGAAGACCTTTGCAATTACTCAAGCGACCAAGAACTCCAATCTTTCCCTGAAGGCCAAGAAAGTGATAAGTGAACCCTCAAGGGATGAGGAAGTGAGTGAAGAGATATGTGAGGAAGATGTTGACACCTCTTGCCCGGCAAATGACTTTGCGGAAGACTTGGCCCTTTTAGTCAAAAAGTACTCCGAGACCATGGCAAACAAAGAGAAGTATCTTCAAGGAAGATCTTTTGGACGAAGTAAATGCTACAATTGTGATAGCCCAAGACACTTTGTACATTATTGTTCGTACGAGAGACGTGAAGACAAATCTGAGAAGCTTGTGCTCAAGAAGAAGAAGTTTACCAAGTTTGAAAAGAGGAAGGATAACAATGCTCTTGTTCATGAAGAATTCATGTCCGAAGATGAAGATGACGGTGATGATGATCAAGTGGGCACGACCACCATTGCCATGCATGCCACTACCTCCATCTCCACCACCGGCCTCTTCGACTCTCCAAACGAGGACAAGCCTTTCACTCATCGGTGCCTTCTGGCCAAAGATGTAAAAACAAAGTCCAAATCTAAGAAACCCGACATCTACACTCCCAATGTCTCATGTGAGATAGTGGAGGATGAGTGTGATGAGGGCGTGGATAATGATGATGAATCCTTAATGACTTTCATGAAAACTCTTCATGGTGAAGCTCGTGCTCATTTTTGTGATCTCCTTAAGTCACTTGCCGAAGGCGGTGACTTTATTGAGAATGTTGAAAACCTCCTTATAGAGGAAAAAGAGAGAGTTGATCTCCTCCAGCACGAACTAAATGAAGAGAGTATCATGAGAGCTTCACTTGAGGAAGCCTTGTCGGCTCATCAAATCGACTTTCTTAAAACCAATGATGCTTTGCAACTTGCTCTTGAGAACAAAGATGCTCTTAATGTTAGAGTTGAAAAGCTTCTAATTGATCACACGAGACTTTTTGAGGAACATGAGTCCCTTGTGACTAGTTCTAAGGTTGTAAAAGGTGACCTAATTGCCCTCACCGATTCTTATGGTCAACTTAAAGCTACAACCATTAAGGCTATCACTTCCGTACCTCATATATATTTAAATGATGATGCTTGTATGGCTAACTTTGTTCATGATTGCATCTCCCTCCAAGAGGAGAATAAGAAGTTGAAGGCTCAAATTGGTAAAGGTCTTGTATCATGCGTCTAAGGGGAGAAAAACCTTAATGACCTCTTGAGCAACCAAAAGGAGTGTGTTGCCAAGGAGGGAGTTGGGTTTGATCCCGCATCTAAGAATGGTAAGAAAAAGAAGAAGAAGAACAAGAAGAAGATTGGTCCGTCTCCTTCCCCTCCCCAAAAGGTAGTGTTTGTGCAAGAAGGGCACAAGGAGAAGGAAAAGGAGGGTGTTGGGAGTGGCAAGGTCATTAGGGACAAGGTCATTCCCAAGAATTTTGCTGGCAAGAACAATCCATCTTATGTCCTCATTAGAGGAGATGATGGCTATACCTTTGCAAAATTTGTTGGCTCTAACTATGATGGTTATGCTTGGACTATTTGGGTCCCCAAGACCCTTGTTGCTAACTCTCCAAGACCCATTGCAAAATGGGTACCTATAACCAAAGCTTGATTCTTGTAGGACTGTGTCTCCGGTAGAAAACAATGGGTGATCGATAGTTGATGCACCAATCATATGACCGGAGAAATGGAGATGCTTATGGAGTTCATTGATTCACTTGAGGCCTCTTCAAACATATCTTTTGGAGACAATAGCAAGGGCAAGGTATTGGGTTTGGGCAAGGTGGTAATCTCTAGTGATTCCTCACTTTCAAATGTCATGCTTGTCCAATCCCTTCACTATAATTTACTTTCAAATATTCAATTGGCACGTGCCGGTTATGATTCACATTTCGGTGAATTCCATGTGACCGTCTTTAAGAGAAGCAATCTCAAAGTGGTCTTTGTTGGGCATGTTGAAGACAACCTTTATGTGGTTGATTTCTCAAAAGAGAAAACTCATCTTGCAACATGTCTAATGGCCAATGCCGACGTGGGGTGGCTATGGCACCGTAGGTTAGCCCATGTCAGTATGAGAAATCTACAAGCTCTCTTAAAGGGCGAGCACATTCTTGGATTAACCGATGTGTCTTTTGCCAAAGATCGTCCTTGTAGTGCTTGCATTGCCGGAAAGCTTCATGAAAATGCTCATAAAGTGAAGACTATCATCACCACCCTGAGGCCCCATGAGCTTATCCATTTGGATCTTTTTGGGCCTCCAACATATGATAGTTTGGGAGGAAGGAGGTATTTCCTTGTCATTGTTGATGACTTCACAAGATATACTTGGGTGCTCTTTCTACTTGGGTGCTCTTTCTCAAGACCAAAGATGAAACTCAAGAAACCTTCATCAACTTTGCCAAAGAAGCTCAACGTCAACATAATTGTGAGATCAAGGAAATTCGAAGTGACAATGGCACCGAGTTCAAGAACTTACAATGGATGATTCTTGAGTGAAGAAGGAATAAAGCACCAATATGCTGCACCTTACACTCCCCAACAAAATGGTGTTGCGGAGAGGAAGAATCAGACTCTTATTGAGATGGTGAGGACCATGCTTGATGAGTACAAGTCTCCATACAAGCTTTGGGAAAAATCCATCAACACTGCATGTCATTCTTCAAACCAGCTCTATCTTCGTAAGCTCAAGAACAAGACCCCTTATGAGCTCCTAATCGGGAGAAAACCTAACGTCAAATACTTTTGAGTATTCGGTTGTAAGTGTTTCATTTTAAACAAGAAATCCCAGTTAGTTAAGTTTGAGTCTAGAACTTATGAGGGCATATTTGTTGGATATGCATCAAATTGTCATGCTTGCCGAGTTCTCAATAAATCCACCGGGTGCATTGAGGAAACAATGAATGTGGATTTTGATGAAGATAACGGCCCCCGTGTGAAGAAAATTGTTCCTAGTGTTGTAGGTGATGAGGCTCCTTCACAAGCTATAAGGACGATGGGGATAGGCCACATTCTTCCACAAGAAACACCCCAAGTCCAAGTAGAAGAAGAAGGAGTAAGAGCCCCTCTTGTGGAATCTCCACAAGGGAAGTCATCACCAACACCTCTTGTACAAGATTCTACGGGAGATCATGAACCTATCCAAGAACAAGATCAAGTCCCTTATATTCCCGAGCAAGATCAAGAGCTAGCTCCTTCAAATGATGAAGAACCAACTAGTGAGGCTCAAGATCAAGCTCATGTTCGTGATCAAGATCAAGTTCAACCCCAACCACAAGTGTCTACATCCTCGTCACTTCCCAATGAGCAAGAACATGTGGTTGCGAAGAGAAGGGTGTCTCCGAGGCTAAAACAATCTCAAGGGCAAGCTTCTTCATCAAGTCGAAAGCCGAGTGAAGAAGAGCTTGTCCTCAAAGAGCAAAAAGTGTCCGCCAAGCTAAGGCATCTTAAACATCTCACCAAGAATATCTATGGAAGCATCAAAAAAGGGGTAACTACTCGTAGACATTTGGCAAACTTTTGTGAGCATCACTCGTTTGTCTCTTGTGCTGAGCCCCTTAAGGTGGAAGATGCTCTTGACGATCCGGATTGGATAGATGCCATGCATGAAGAACTCAACAACTTCACCCGCAACAAAGTGTGGACCCTTGTGGAACGTCCCAAGGAATCTCATAATGTCATTGGAACAAAGTGGATCTTCAAGAACAAACAACATGAACATGGAGAAGTAAAAAGGAACAAAGCAAGGTTAGTGGCACAAGGTTTCACCCAAGTTGAAGGTTTCGACTTTGGTGAAACTTTTGCCCCCTTTGCCCGTCTTGAATGCATTCACATCTTGCTTGCTTATGCTTCTCATCATGATTTTAAATTATATCAAATGGATGTGAAGAGTGCATTTCTTAATGGCCCTCTTAAGGAGTTGGTGTATGTCGAGCAACCTCCTGGTTTCGAATACCCCAATCACCCATCTCATGTTTATGAACTCCATAAAGCACTCTATGGACTCAAACAAGCACCTCGTGCTTGGTATGATCACCTTACAGCGTTCCTAAGCGAGAAAGGGTTCTGGATTGGGGTAATAGATTCCACTCTCTTCACGAAGAGGGTGAAAGGAGAGTTGTTTTTCTGTCAAATATATGTTGATGATATTATCTTTGGGTCCACTAAGCATGCTATTAACGTTGAGTTTGAGAATCTTATGACAAAGGAATTTGCTATGAGCATGATGGGGGAGTTGAAGCTCTTCCTCGGTTTTCAAGTGAAGCAATTGAGAGGAGGAACCTTCATCAACCAATCTCGCCATATTCAAGACATGCTCAAGAGGTTCAAAATGCAAGATGTCAAGCCAATGAATACACCGATGCCCACAAATGGTCAACTTCATCTTGATCCCAATGGTAAAGAAGTGGATCAGAAGGTATATCGCTCAATGATCGGTTCCTTGCTTTACCTTTGTGCATCTAGGCCAGATATTATGTTGAGTGTGTATATGTGTGCAAGATCTCAATCCGCTCCTAAGGAGAGCCACTTTTCGGTAGTGAAAAGAATCCTTCAATATTTGGTTCATACCCCAAACATGAGCCTTTGGTATCCCAAAGGATCATCATTTGAGTTAATAGGGTACTCGGATTCAGATTGGTCCGGAGACAAGGTTGACTACAAGTCCACTTCCGGTTCATGTCAATTCCTAGGGAGATCGTTTGTAAATTCATGTTCAAAGAAGCAAAATTGCATATCTCTCTCAACAGCCGAAGCCGAGTACATTGCCACCGGAAGTTGCTGTGCTCAATTATTATGGATGAGGCAAACTTTGATGGATTATGGTGTCAAATGTGACAAAGTGCCTCTTTGGTGTGACAATAAAAGTGCAATCCAGATTGCTGAGAATCCAGTTCAACATAGCAAGACAAAGCATATTGAGATTCGCCATCATTTCATTAGGGATCATGTGGCCAAGGGAAACATTGAGTTACTCCATGTCAACACCGAGAATCAACTGGCTGACATCTTCACCAAGCCACTTCAAGAAGCAAGATTCTGCGAGTTAAGACATGAGCTAAATATCATGGATATAAGCAAATTGGGATGAAATACTTGCTCATACACACACTCTCTTGTAATATATTGCTTAGATGTAGGCACATGTCTAGGGGGAGCTAGCTCAACTCATGAGCTACCTTATCCTAGAAGTGCATAAATCTAACAAAATCTTTCACACTAGCCACTTTACGTGGTACTTGTGCTTCAAACATGAGTATTGGTCTTGGGCCCAAGGTTCATATGTTTGCGGTGCCATACCAAATAAACTCAAACATGGTGGCTTCGTCCACCGTCCTATCTTGAGGGTTGTGTCCGTGTTTGCTGCATTTGTGTGGTGGCTTTCTTGTCTTTTCTCTCTAGTTTTTTGGTTGGTGTTTCTCGTTTCACTTATGGTACAAGTGCTCCACATATACCCTTCTCGTAGTGATAGGACTTCTCTTGCGGCGTATTCAGAAATATAGATCGAGTGCTTTCAAAAAGGTGTGGTAAGAGTTTGCACTCAGCCGTACCTTCAAAAAGGCATTTCTTGTCAAAATTCCTAAATACCCCGTGCCCACGGGCTCTGTACCATGCGCACGGGACCCCGTGCACACGGGGCTCAGTTAGCTTGTGCGCATGGAGTCTGCGGTTCCTTGCCCTAAAGAGGCGGGGCGTGGGGGGGCTTGGGTTCATTCCCACCCAGTCGCCCCCTCCACTCCTAGACTGCCTCCAGCGTCGCCGTCGTCGCCTCCACTCGCTGGAGCTCCTCCGGGCACCGTCGGGCTCCCTTGCTCCGTGGAGGTTCTTCAGGATGGGATCCTCCTCCGGTTGGTCCATTCAATCTCACTATATAAAAAAGACACATCCGTGACATTTTGGGCTGAACAATTTTTTTTCTATCATACTTATGACACTTCTATGATGATAACTGTGACAAAACCCGGTATCATCATAGATGTGGTGGGCTCCTACTTCTATGACAAAAAATGGGCTTTTCGTCCTGGGCGGGCCGGAGATGCAATTGCATGACATTCTTCGGGCCATCCATGATGGAAAAAACCATGGTAGAAGCGAGGGCGAGGAAAATTTCGGCGAGTTCCCGGCTATGGTGGGTGGTCGGGGGCCGAGCGATGCGCGTTTCTCTCATACACGTACGCGCGTGTGTGTGAGGTGTTGGGCTCTAACTGAACCCGAGGGAGGCGTCGCCTAACTGAACCCGAGCGATTGCACTACAGGCTACGCGTTACTGAACTCGAGCGATCGATCGATGGCTGTTAACGGAACCCGATTGAGCGATTCCTTCGCTACTGCTGCTAACTGAAGCCGATCGATGATGCCTCTGGATGAACAGTGAGCGTTGCAGGGGGGAGGGGGGGTTGGATGAACAGTGAGCGGTGGGGCTGGATGAACAGGACCCCGTGGCGTTGCCTCTGGATGAACAGGACCCCGATTGATCGAGCCGGTTGGGGCTGGATGAACAGGACACCGTGGAGGACTGGATCATCAGGATGACCCCGTGGAGGGCTGGATGAACAGTAGATGGTGGAGGGGTGGATGAATAGGAGCCCATGGAGGGGTGGTTGAACAGTAGCCGATGGAGTAGCGCGCGGTGGAGGCTGGATGAACAGGAGCCCGTGGATGAACAGTCGCAAGTGGAGGCTGGAGGAGCTCGACGGTGGATGAACAGTAGCCCATGGAGGCTGGAGGAGGACGACGGTGGAGATGAACAGTATCTCGTGGAGTCCCGTTTTGCGGTACGCCACACCCCTCCCGATGAACAGGACCCCCGTTTCGACCGTAGCTCTCCAACACAAGTCCGTTTCGTCTGTTTTGCGGTACGCCAGACCCCTCCCGATCAATAGGACCCCTGTTTCAACCGTAGGAGGTCCGTTTCCTCCGTTTTGCGGTACCCGAGACCCCTCCCGATGAACAGGATCCCGTTTTGAATGTGGTCGGTCGAACACAAGGCCGTTTCCTCCGTTCTACGGTACGCCATGCCTCATTTCCATCGCCTGTTCCGTCCAAGCCCTCCCGATGAACACGACGATGCATTCCGTTCCGACCCAGCCGGTTGGCTCCCCATGAACACGACGACGACGTTGTTTCTTCGTTCCGACATAGCCATGTACACGAGCCCTGGCCATACGTATGCGCGAGTAGGCGTTCGAGACCCCGCCCGTATGTACGTACGTGGCCGTATTTTCTTTCTTGAACCTGGCCATTGTATGTACGTGTCCATGCTACGTGCGCGCCTCTACTATGACACGTGCATGCCTCTACATCGACCAGTATATATGTACGTACACGTTCACGACCAGAATGACAACACTACGTACGCTTTGACCAGGTGGGTCCCGACTATCAGGCACTTCCGTGCGTGCGAAGATGTAGCTAGTGGGTCCCAGTAGTTAGGGGGGCGAATCGTTTTTTTTGCCCGAACGCACTTCCTTGCGTGCGAAGATGTAGCTGGTGGGTCCCACCAGTCAGGGGGGAAACTTTTTTTTGCAAAATACGTTGGCCCATCCGGTGGGTCCCCGCTGTCAGGTGGAGGAATAATTATTTTGCACGTAATTAGGAGGCACTTCCTTGCGGCTGCCGTGGACCCAACTGTCAGCCTCTCCATGTACAATACTCTTCCGATGGAAGTCGGTCGTTGACCACATTGACTACGCCGTGCAGAGAGCACCACAGCGGTGGACGATGGCAAGGCCTAGGAAGGGGACGACGCGGAGCTGGGGAAGACGCGACAGTGGATGCCCACACGGAGAGGAGTACGAGGGTTTACTGGTTCGACTGCGGTGTGAGGCTGCTGTCGCCGCAGAATAACAGGGGGTGTGGGTGAGTAGAGGGATGGCCTGGCCAGCGGTGGGAGTAGTAGGAGGTAGTGAGGCCTCCACGGCATCACAGCCGGCCACAGGAGGCAGGAGCATGCGGCACGACCGGCGCTGCTTTGGGCGGCTGGAGCAAGAAGACCAGAGGTTGAAGAAGCACTTCGGCCGTTGGATGGACATCGTCTGGTAACTGGAGCTAGAATCGTTCATATTGACTAAAGTTGACAAAGGCCTCCGTCCCAGTCAACTTAGTAGGCCAACAAGTCAGCCTCCCACCAAGGTGGGTCCCAGCTAGTAGGGGGGTATTCATTTTTTTGTGCGTAATAAGGAGGCACTTCCGGTGGGTCCGACCTGACAGAGGGGGGAGCGTTTTTTTTGCGATATACGTTGGCCCGACCGGTGGGTCTCAGCAGTCAGGGGGGAAATGTTTTTTTCGCGAAATACTGGTGGCCCGCCCGGTGGGTCCCTGCTATCAGGTGGAGGAATAACTATTTTCCGCGTAATAAGGAGGCACTTCCTTGCGGCTGCCGTGGACCCAGCTGTCAGCCTCTCCATGTACAGTACTCTTCAGATGGAAGTCAGTTGTTGAACACATTGACCACACCGCGCCGAGAGCACCACGGCGGTGGACGACGGCGAGGCCTAGGAAGGGGACGACGTGGAGCCGGGGAAGACGCGGGAGTGGATGCCCACACGGAGAGGAGTACGAGGGTTCACTAGTACGGCTGCGCTGTTGTCACCGCAGAATAACAAGGGGTGTGGGTGAGTGGAGTGGAGGGATGGCCTAGCCACCGGTGGGAGTAGTATGGGGGCGGTGAGGCCTCCGCGGTAGCACAACCGGCCATGGGAGGCAGGAGCAGGCGGCATGACCGGTGCTGCTTTGGGCGGCTAGAGCAAGAAGACCAGAGGTTGAAGAAGCACTATGGCCATTGGATGGACATCGTACGGTCACTCGAGCTAGAATCGTGCATATTGACTAAGTTGACAAAGCCCTCCATCCCCGTCTACTTAGTAGGCCCACTATACTAGGTCCCAGCTAGTAGGGGGAGTATTATTTTTTATACGTAATAAGGAGGCACTTCCTTGCGTGCGGAGATATAGCTGGTGGGTCCGAGCTGTCAATGATGGTAACATTTTTTTCGCGAAAAATAGAGGCCCTTTCGGTGGATCCCAGATGTCTGGTGGAGGAATCATTATTTTGCGCGTAATAAGGAGGCATTTCCTTGCGTGCAGCCGTGGACCCAGCTGTCAGCCTCTCCACGTACAGTCGACTTCAGATGCATGTCGGTCATTGACCACGTTGACCACACCACGCCGAGAGCACCAGGGCGGTGGACGACGGCGAAGCCTAGGAAGGGAACGACACGGAGCCAGGGAAGACTCGGCAGTTGTTTCCCATGCAGAGGGGAGTACGACTATACGAGGGTTTACTGGTTCGTCTGCTGTCGCCGGAGAATAACAACAGGTGTGGGTGAGTAGAGGGATGGCTAGGCCATCGATGGGAGTACGGTGGGGCAGTGAGGCCTGCGCGGCAGCACAGCCGGCCGCGGGGAGGAGGGAGCAGGCAGTCCTGCCGGCGCTTGTTTGAGCGGCTGGAGCAGGAAGAGCAGAGATTGAAGAAGCACGATGGCCGTTGGATGGACATCCAACAGTCACCGCTTGTGCATCAACCTTTTTTTAGGAAAGCCTCAAATCTGTGGAAAACAGCATACATGCCATCTGCCATTATTTCTAATAATTTATAGCCTATTTGCTAATTTTACGGTTTTTGGAGCCCATATTCCTTTTGTTAGCATTACAGCCCATATTGTGGCCACGGTTAAAAAATTATACGGAATTTTGCATATGTCGATGCGGTATGAACTATTTTTAATCTCTAAATTTCGAGTCACATTCAGACTAATTTAAAAATAAATGTATATCAATATAAAATCTAATAAATTGTCCATGCATAAAAATCAATGCAATTTAAAATCTCAAAATGAAAAAAAAGATATTTGAAACTAATTGCCGGTTTGATGTGTTTTAAAAATGCACAACCCATTTCTCAATACCGATAGGGAATTTTCTAGGCCAGCCGAATGAAGCTCTCCTCGTCTTGAAAGATTTGCAGCCCAACAGGCCTGACAAAGCGACTTACTTGACAAATCACAAAAAAACTGGGCTAGCCATTTTCAGAAAGAAAAAAAACTACTGGGCTGGTCTGTGGTAAACATAAAAGAAAAGGCTTTCTAGACAGGCCAGAGTGTCCCGCACAGCCCAGTTGACACCCTGCTTCCGTCTCAAAAACAAATTGGATAAATGCCACTCCAATTATGGCGATTCATAAAAATAGCACTACAATTTTTGCAAACTTTGAAAAACGCCACTGCAGTTTGCAAACTTTGAAAAACGCCACTCAAGACTTCGAAAAATGCCACTAGAAATGGCATGAAATGGCATTTTTCAAAGTTTGGAAATTGTAGTGGCATTTCTCAGAAACACCAGATTTGGAGTGGCATTTATCAAATTAACCCAAAACAAAAATAACTGGGCGAGCTGCTGGGTTCCTGGTGTCAACCGCTTGTTGTGCAATTCTCTTGTTTATTGACTACATTGACAATGGCATGGGACCCAGATGTCATAAATCCATTAGGAGGAGCCATTTTTTTATTGGCTTGAAATAAGGACGCACTTGCTTACGTACTGCCATGACCTTGGCGGGTCCCTGCTGTCATCCTCTCCACGTACAATCATCTCCTGATTGTGTACGCGTCAACTTGGTAGGCCCACAAGTCAGCCTCTAAACCCGTGGAGGACAAATACAACCCATTTAAAAAAATAACAGCCCATTCCATATGTTCAAACGGAAAGTTCAACATTCAGAGCAAAGTAACAGGTCTGATCCACATATAGAGTATTGAACTTTCACGTTGACAACCATCATAGCCAAGTTAATTATCTACTCCCACTAATACTCCAGTAGCATACAAGTACTAACTTACTCTTAGCTAACTTGACGATGCCGGTCGCCATCTGCAGTACACGCTAAACGCCGGCACCGGCGTCCTGTGCCTCACCTTGGACTTGCCAAAGGTGTGATAGGGCACGTTGCTCGCGCGCGTTGGCCCTTTCCATGCCGGCGTGGTCCACCGAAGCTTCGGCTTCCAAGCGGGAAACCCACTTGACGAGCTGGTAGTAAAACTCGGCGTCACGAACGTGTGCGTGCCCGACAGCCTCCAGGGCTATTCGCCGGGTGCCGACCTCCACGTAGTTGGCCCAGTTGCGGGCGCTCTGCTCGCGACTCAGAGCGTTGGTGTGTTGCTGCTCCATGTCCCACTGGCGGCGCAAATCGGTGATACGCTGCTCCTCTGCCAGGCGGTCGCGCTCCAACAACTCCTGCTCCTCCGCCAGGTGGTCGCGCTCCAACAAGTCCTCGATCTCCGCATTTCCAGGTAAAGACAGATAGAATGCCTCCTTCCTCCCTATGCCTTCCGGTGAAAAACCAAACACTAGTTCCAGTGGTGACCGCCTCCGGCCTCGCCTACCGCGGACGGGCGGGGGCATGGCGGACGTGGCGAGCGACGTCGGGCCGGTGGGGGCTTATGAGGATATGGCGAGTTGGGTCACGGTGCCACCGGAGAAGGCTGGGAAACAGTACTTATAGGCGGAAGGTAGCACGACGGTCATCAGAAATTAATGCATAAGCATGCATGGCTTAGCGCGCCAAATTGCCGTGGAAAACTAGAGAAGCTGAAATTATGACTATGTCGTCCAGTCCCGTCTGGGTGGCACGCCGGCATGATGGTAAAACGAGTGCACTCGAATCATCTCCCTCCTTGTCAATAATGATTCCAAGGATTTAATTACGGCCGACTACATGCAGGCACTCAGAATCGCTCGCAACCAGTACGCGAAGCAGCATGCAACGAGTCGCAACTGATGGCACACATGCAGCCACTTAAATCACTGGAATTAATTAGGCTTAAACTTCTGCATGCCATTAATTATTGCCATGCCTTGGTCTTGCTGCTTTGCTCACGGGACTAATAAACCCGGAAGGAGGGAGTACCTTGGTTGGTGAGAGGTTTGAATTAAGCCCTGCAAACCGGAAAGGAGGTACATGTACGTGCGTGATCAGCTATTTATTCGTGTAGGATCAAGTAGGTCGTTTGTTGAATCGAGACCTGCAAACCGTAAAGGAGGTAGTACGTGCGTGATCCGCTATTTATCCGTGTAGGATCGAGTAGGTAGGATAGTGTAGCTTGTCAGTTTCTTGAGAGGTAGGCATTTTTATTCAAAAAACTGCCACTTCGGATCTTTCGTCGCAAATAAACCTGCCAGGAGCGCATTAGTAGGCTATCTAGTGATCGATCAGTGACTTGTAAACACTGAGAAAACATAAATAAGTAACTGCTAATGCATTTCAATGATTCACAGATCATATACAAATATGTAGCTCCAAAAGCAAATACGTGACTAGCTTTACCGGGATAATTTGAGTGAACTCTACACCCTCATTTCGTTAATATAAGACGTTTTCACGGTTCAATTTAAAGTACCCAAACGTCAAGTATTTAGAAAAACAGGTAGTAGTTTTCTTGAGCACATATCTGGGAAAGCTTGCCACACTTTATTTATGTCCATACGATAATGCAACACCATTTGAATACTACAAATATACACTAATCCAGTGGCTAGTGCAACAGTAGAGTAGTTAGTTTATTACAGGGTACAGTACAATGGTTTTACTAAACAGATTTCAATGAACTATAGCACTGGAAGATTTCTATAAGAATTAACAATACAAAATGTAATGGTAACAAGTTTCAGCATTGGTATACTAGCTGTGCATGAGCATTAAACCAAATACAAAAGTCTGAAGGTAACTAGCATTATTAACTAATGACAATATAAAAAAAATGCAAACCATGTACCTCCAAGGTAAATATCATTTCGAACTCATGGGGACCTAAAAAATTGCTATCCCAATCTTGATAATCGATCAAACATAAAAACTTGATCGAACGAATCAAGAGAACAGTCGGAGGAGGAGGTGCCCACTCTTGACCTTTCCTCTTGTCTTCATAATTTTTTGTGCAGTTTAACCAAAATAAAGTGACATTAGCACCTTGGCATGTTGGTGACACTGTACAAAAAAAATAACTTATCTCATGAAAGTGAGGTATGTAATCTATAAGCATTAACAGTGCAAAAATCTGAAGGTAGTAACAAGTTTCATCGTTGGTATACTGGCTGTGCAATAACATTAGATTGCCTTAGTTGAAAAATCTTTAATACATCCACAATCAATAGCTAGCCCTGAAATAATCCAGTGACATTTAATGGTATTGCTTAAATTTATCGGTGGCATTAGACTGAGTGTGGTATTAGTGAAATGTGGCATCACTTTAGCAGTAGCATTGCTTGACTCGACTGTTGGCGTTATACTAACAGCAAAAAAGTAGCAATAAGAGCATGGGAGGCCCTTTCGGATAGTGGGCGCACCAGTATGATGTACCTCCACGGACGCAGAGTGGTGAGGGAGGTATGGTTGCCCAGAGCAACAAATATCCAGGCAGCATATGTGGATTACGTCCCATGTTTGTTCTCTTTAGCCACCTTTTTCCTATGTGAGGACAACAAACCAATCGACCTGGTCATTCTCTATTGTGTTGTCATGCCTTTCTACCCTTCTTCAACCAAGAGACACGAGACTTGTTCCTTAGCTACTGATTTTCCCCTTTTCAACCTAGATGCGGGTTCGATGCCTACTCTTTTGGACAGTACAGTCTCCCTTCCTTTCCTTAATTATTAAACCCAGACATGGATTAGTCTGCATGAAGTAGGGTTTCCTTTAATAGTGCAAATTAAGGTTTTCGTCTGCGTGGCTAGTAGAGCAGAGGATAGCAAATTGGGAAGATGGTGGAGTGGAAAAAGATCCACATGTAACAATGTGGCAGATGGGGCAATAGAACAAGGGTATGGTACGAAAAGAGGTAGCATACCTGAGGGTCGGCGGGAAGTGGCTTCGCTCATGGTCGCCGTCCTTCGCACACACTACGGCAGCGAGCTTGGGAACGGAGGCCATCCCGCGCGGGCGCTAGGTCTAAGAGGACGGCCTTGCCATCAGTGCGTGACCTCGCTCGCCGATGATGAGTGCGTCAATGTTGCACGTCCTTTGCTTCCCCGGTGGATCTGTGACCACAGGTGAGGAGGGAGAGAGAGGCTGTCTTTTTAGATCTGGAGAGAGGGAGATAGTGTGAGAAGCAAGTGGGCAGCCCTAAGCAAGAAAGCGCTAAAGCTCCAGCCTATATATCTTTTTATACTACTAGCACTGGAGGTGGAGTAGTGGTAGAGTAGTTTATATTTTCGTTGCGTACAGTACCAGTTAGTCGTGCTTCAAAACTGAACGGAATGCCATTAAAAAAATAAAGGTCGATAACTAATGCGACACCTCGGGCCAACGCGGCCAGATCGCATTTTGCACGAGAAATTACACACCATGTTTCGTTGACATGTGGTCCCGTTCCAACATATCAGTGAGACGACAGCGAGTCCTTTTCTACTAGCATTTCTGACCGGATGTGTAGGCCGGGGCGCCTCTTCGTGTACCGTGGCAAACTGGCAACCGTCCACCGACTATTCGCCTTTCCCTCTCGATTTGAAACTGCTGTCGCACGCTCTTCCTCTCCCTCCTCCATTGTCCTTCACCCTTCCTTCTGCCATTGTTCGATCATCTTCTCCATGGAGGGAACAGGCCGAAAACGACCCCGTTATTCTTGCCCCGATCTGAAAGATGATGTGTTGGAGGAACTCATTGATCAGTGCGATGTCATCACCTCAGCTAGCATGGCAGGTTCGTTCAAGACCATTCTCGACTCAACTAATAACATCATTACAAGGAACCCAAGGGCCAAGGAGGAGTTTGATCTCCCCTATCTTCTTTGCCGTGACCCTAATGACTGGCGCGGGGATGATGGAGGCCTCGCATGCAAGTTGATGCCACTTTATAATGATACGTATGATGTTAAGATGCCATCGCTTGAGGGTAAGGCTTGGTCATGCACAAATGGAGATTGGGTTGTTTATATTGGGTCCAACTGCGAGTAGGAACTTGTGAATGTGTACACTCGTCAATGGGTTCCACTTCCAAAAATCTCAGCAGACTGCCTAGAGGTTGAGCACACCTATATTGTACGCACGTTCAAATACGATCATGGTGACTGTCTTCTATGAAAGATAGCAATTTGTCGAGTTCCCAACCTCTCTTCGAATTACAAGAACTATGAAGTTGTTGCTATCTTCGACAAGCTTGTTGCCGTCCTTTGTGGTTCGACTGGATGGATATTGCTCAAAAATCAGTTTCTGTACACGGATGAGTACTGTTATGCAATTCAATACGAGGGCCTTGTGTTTGTTTCCACCACTCATGGCACTGTTTTTGCATGGGATCCTCTTAGTTTCGGTATTTTTTCTTCCATCGTAATTATAATTGTTTCATCCACATGCATGCGGGTTAGCAAGTTTCCCTTTACTAATTAACCTTCTTCTTGTGTTTCCAAGGTCCTGTGAACATTCCACCACCTATACTTGAAATTTTTTATAACCAAGGGGGAGATGACGATGGTGATGATCACGAGCATGAGGACGAGCAGCGCCCATAGACTCTGTGGCGCCTGGCAACTAATTCCGATGGATCACCTCTTCTTGTGTGTATACAGCCCATTGATGATGTTACTACTAAGGAAGTAGGTGTAGTCTCCCATGGTCGCACTCTCTAGACCTATTCCAACACCTGTTGCATGGTATTCGGGATGGATACTAGTGTGCTAGCGCCAACACCTTCTCCCTTGTACAGAATTGATAGTCTTGGAGAAAACTCACTCTTCCTTGGACAAAACTATCCAATGATAGTGAAAGGCGATCCAACTGCTGTTGACACAACGTTACTAGTACCATTTATGAGAAGCAACTATATCTATACCTTGGACATTTGCGTGGTTCCCTACCCTGGTACTGATATAGTAGGACGCTTCAGCCTGGATGACTAGTCCTGCGTTGGTCTCGAGATTGACAATGGATGGCCCGTCCTAGAGAATCACTTGTGGTTCAAAGCAAGCGTTTCCAATGCCGAGGATTGGCTGAGTTGAAGTTCATTTCATTGCTTGTTATTTATTGTGTGATGAAAACTTTAGTATTTATAATGTATCCTCATTGTCGATGTGGGTTGATGACCTGTTGTATGTAATAAAATGACATGCCTGTGATAAACTTACTAAATTTATGAATGGCTTTCGAGTCACTTCTCTAAGTGAGTGGTGCGACAAGGCAAAATATATTTTCCGAATACATAATTGTACGTGCATTGCAACAGGTTATCGGATGAGGCCAATCAAGAATAGTAGTACACTATTTGTACTAGCTTCACATGCTTCACGCGTCGGGCGGGTGTTTATACTATAGCATTATGTTAATGTGTTTGTTGTATGTAACCAGCACCTTGAATCCTTGACACTAGTACTATATAAGTAGTAGGAGTAGTAGGGTGGCATGGGCCAGAACAAGCATTCACGTCCAGGAGTACGGCACACGCCACCAGCACGACATCCAGCTGACACCATATTTCTTGGAGTCCGTTCTAGAGCAATCTCTTCAACCTCGTCGTTTCTCTAACTTCAGTCATCACGCAGTGGGCAAGGTGGGGGTTTGCCGATAGTCGGTTTCCTCAACTGCGGTCCCACTTGTAAGGCCAACTCCAACGCACAACCCCAAAGGGACCTCCGTTTTGCACGAACTCCAACGATAATTTTGACTAGAAAGGCAAGACTAAAGAAAACAAGAACCACAAGAATACATTTTAGAAGATATCCAACTTCCATAACTGCTCCTGTAAGTTGGACTAGTGCCTTCTTGATGCATTCATTGTTGATCTGCGGAGGCTCGATCTTGCGTGCTTCTTTATTCTTCGAGCGTAAAGAAGTAGACATTGCTTCCTCGCATCTAGTACCATGTCTAGCCTCTATTCTAGTAGGAGTATCAACAAGTGCACTAGTCTCATCTCTAGCCTCTATGCTAGATAAAAGTGCTAGAACATCTACTAAATTGAGCTCTATCAATATATCGATGTACCCTTCTTCCCAATACCAAAAACTTGCATCCATTCTACTCCCTCCGTTCCACAATACATGCCTTCTATTTGTCAAAATATCGATGTATCTAGACATCTTTTAGTATATAGGTACATCCATTTTTGGACAAATGGATGTCAAGTATTTTGGAACGGAGGGAGTACACAACCGAAGATTTGGTCGGGTTCTTCCTCCTTTTGCCGACATGTGCGACATCCAGCATACAGGTCGTGTCATGCAAGAAAATAGAGTGGTAGTTGAAGCCACGTGATTTGCATCTTGGGTTAAACTGTAAATAGAATCTTACGACTCTTGAGTAACTCCTAAAGTGGCCACCGAAGATCTTTATTGGATTTGGTTTTCATCACCAGCACGTCGAGGTGAAAGATGTGCAGGTTCAGTGGGTCGTCTTGCGTTTTCACTGACATGTGGGACCGCATGTGAGCAAACAGATGATGGGCTCTGCGCGTCCGCTGGCTGGCTGAGAAGAGAGATAGAGGAGGTCTGAGCACGGACTCCAGGAAATTTGTTCTACGTAACCAGCACCTCGATATAGGCTCGATATAGTGGGGTGGCATGGGCCATAACTAGCATTCACGTCTAGCAGTACGACACACGCCACCCACACGAGTCCCATCCAACACCAATTTTCTTGGAGTTTGCGCTACAACCATCTCTTCTCCCTCCTGTTTTCTCAGCCATCGCACGGTGGGCGGGGTGGGGGTTTGCTGATAGTCGGTTTGCTCAACTGCGGTCCCACTTGTAAGTGAAAATGCAACACCGCACACATTCCCCCTTGAGCAGCGTGCCGGACCAACCGTGTGGGGGTGCGACGCGAACACGGCAGCCTTTTCCTTTTGAACTCGTAACTTGTAAAATTTGGTTCTGCTCCATGGCGCGACCGATAGATAGAAAATAACGATTTTCCTAGAGTAATGAGAAGTTTGGTTCGGGCGCCGTTCATGCATGGAGTACGTACGAAAATTATGAAGTTGATACGGAAGGTAAGATAATTACTAGTACTACCATATACTACTACATGGATTTGACGGAAAGATAAAAATACATACGGATACATCAACGACATCCTCACGCCCTAGTGCGCCGGGTCACCAACCGACGTGTGAGGAGCAACGGTGTTGGCGGCGACCCAACGTGCTTCTGAATAATGCCGTCCAAGGTTGCCCTGCGGTCCAAGAAGGCCAGCGTCCTATCGTCCTCCTCTTGCATGTAGTAGTCCTTGTGGATGATTTGCGTGTAGACGTGGGTGATTATGTCGATGGTGTATTGCTGCACCAGGCGCTGCGCGGCGAGCTTTTCGAGGTGGACATTCTCTGGCGCGACGGCGGGCAGTCGCAGGGCCACCAGTGTGTCGAAGAGGTTGTCACCATAGTGGCCGTTGAGGGTGGTGGATATCGCAGAGCCTGGGCGCGTCGGCTGGAGGCGTACGTCAAAGTCGTCTGCGACCTTCTTGACGACAGTGAACTTGTCGAGGAAACTGACGAGGACCTCGTCGAACAAGGAGATGAAGCTGTCGTCCAAGTGGCCCCTCGCCCCGGCGGCCTCAAGCAATACCTGGAGACGTTCCTCAGTGCCGGGCCGCAGGCCGGTGTCGTGGACCATCTGGCACAGCCGGCTGATGCTCTCTCTCATCGCCTCCATGGGTCTAGCTTAGCTTCTAGTCAACTGATCTTGCGATTCGAGTGATCACTCTTTCCCTTGGTTAGCGTGCGTAGGTGCATAGGATTTAGTACTACTCCTCGACCCTCTACTGCACCTGCCTTTGGCTGTATGATAGGTGGGCCAGCCACCCGTTGGGCCCACGTGTCATTCACCCAAAGGTAGTTGCAGTAAGTCAATGAAGCTGCGTCCCCCTCTGTGTCGGTGCAGTATACAGTCATCTCACTGGACCTCTAGTTGGGGCCAAACGAGAGAAGTTTGATGTTTAATGGTTTATTGGCCCCCTTTGCATTTTGCACCAAGTTTTGACCTTTGATTTAACTAATAAAATGTTAATGCATGTAAACAAAAATGTTGTGTAAGTCACCTTACAAAAATGTTAATGCATGTAAGTCACCTTACGAAAACCAAATAGTCACCATGCATGCTTTCAATGACTTGAGACTACCAAACATGACATGAAGTGTTTAGTTCATTGCATGTAATCCTATTAGACTAGCCACACAATGGAGAGTAACATACACTAGTAACATACACATATCGCTAGACTATGTTAGTACCTCAATAGTGGGTAGTAACATAAGTGTGGTAACATGCAGATCTTCATTTATTAGGTTATAGACTCATATTACATTGGGACATGTGATGTTACAGTAACTAGCTAAGTTACTAGTACTACATCTCTCGTCATTAACTCACTACCACATAAGCAAATTTGTTGAGTTGGACTCGATGTTACTACCGAAGTTACTCCCACTGTGGCTAGTATTAGTTAGCAAAAAGACATTAAATTCTCTCACCGATAGGAATAAAACAATACTCCATGTATTTATTTACAGAGGGAGTAGTACATTTTTTGTGACATGCATTACTAGATATTGCTAGTCAAATACTAAAATCCAGATGGACATGGTAGTACTCCTAAATCCAGATGGTGGTGCTACTAGTACTAGTAGTAGTACTACCAATATAGTAGGAGTACTAGCACTGTACTACCCGTTGGTCAAATTATTACGTGCTGCTCCTCACAGTGAAGTGACAAGACCCTGCGCCGGAGATGACACCTGAGTATAGGCGCCGTGTTCGGCATACCATAGTCAGCCTCACCGTCTGTAGTCATTATCATCATGGCTGTAGAGCTAGCCTGCTTACAACTAGCCCTGTTCAACATAATTTCCCGTGTGTAGATGCCCGTGCATTGCACGGAAAACCAAGATTGGGGGTGGACGGCGCCGGCAGCGGCCATCGGGCCAGATTTTTCCACGGCCTTCTAGATGTGGTGGGGAGGAGATAAGGCTTATTATGAGAGGCAAGGAGTTGTTTGTAAATAGGGAACAAGTGCGGGCATCTTTTTGCAAAAATGGAGAAGTTTGGTTTGTTTGTGTCAGATCTAGATCCGACAGCTATTGGTGAAAGATGGGAGGCACAACATCATCACCAACTCAGGACCTATTTGATTTGCAGGATTTTGAAAACGTAGGAATAGGACACGGCAATATTACAAGTTTCAAACTGATATTACAAATGTTAGGAGTAATGTTGCACCTACGAAGAGGGAATTACTAGGAAGTTTACGTAAGAACTTTCGTTACTTTAGGTGGATGCAGCATTATCGTACAAACTAAAATCCACCGCCCTGACAAGTCACTAATGGGCAAATAAGTTTTCGAGTCTCTGGCCACTTGATGTTTCAAAAACAAATTCAGCCTCTGCGGGGACTTTGTCATCTAGGCTTAGACGCTTGCGGTGATCAGCACGCTATTCACTGTTGCGCCAGAGAATGCCAAACCTCATTACCTTGAGCACACTTGCCTCCAGAACAAAGAACCTATCCAATTTAATCTTAGATGTGCTGCCTCGGTAGTCGATCAAATCAATTTCTGTAAGATGGAGATCAAGGCATTCGATGAGATTGTTATAGTGCAACACATTTTTCACTCTCGGGTGTTTTTTTATCTGCAAAAGAAGAGAACATATTAGAGCAGCTGGCTGTATAAGATTGCCGTGTCATCAAGAGGTACCAATATCATTCGCTCATACAATAGGGTTGGCTGGCTAGTGATATTCTCTCTCTCTCTCTCTCTCTCTCTCTCTCTCTCTCTTTCTGTTTCCTCTCATTTAACTAGGAGCACGTGAAGAGCTTGGGCATTTGTTGCCTTCCACTATGTGGCCGATGCCATATTTCGCATAAGTATGCCACAAAATACGCATCAATGTCAAATCAAAAGATTTTGGCACCGCTCTCGCAATGTGAGAGAGTTGGCACCACTGTGCACATAGACCCACATGTATAAACAAATCAATCAAACCAACTACACCAGCCTCTCACTCTCCCAAACAAGTGTTTTTTATTGCCTCAGTCCTCTCTCTCTCCCACGCAGTGTTTTTTCATTGCGTGAGTTAATTTGGCACCGGAGAAAAGTAGGTGATCCAGATTGGGGCACCAGGTGAGCAATGGAGGGGCATCGATGCCAAATGCATCACAAGTGAATTTGGCACGTGTTTTGGTCTACATAGCCCACTTTTTTACTCCCTCCGTCCCAAAATTCTTGTCTTCAATTTTTCTAAATACGGATGTATCTAGTTACATTTTAGTGTTAGATACATCCGTATCTAAACAAATGTAAGACAAGAATTTTGGGATAGACGGAGTACTACCTTTTATTTAGTATAAAATTTTGACCATAGATTTACCTAAGAAAATGCCAATGCATGTCACTAAAAATTACACCATTTGAAATTATGTTCAAATTTGAATCCGACGATATAGTTCTTAGTGTCATGCATTAACATTTTGAAAGAGTAAACCAGGACGGAGGTAGTACTTTCTCTTAGGGTAACCATAGAGTTACTGGAGTAGTCTAAGTTACTTTCCACTATGACTAGCCTAGGCTACTATAGTAGTACAACATAAAAACGATGCAGGTGATCACGTGAGAAACAAATACTAAAAACATTTCTTTCGGTGTAATTCATAGATGCAGTTTTGAACACTACACTTGTCATCGTAATTTGGGAAAATTACGAAAAAATTGAGCTACGTTGTGATTACGGTTTACTAATAGGAAAGAAGTTTCACCTCAATGAGTAGCTTCTCCGTGCACGGAAAGCATGTAAGGAATCCAACAACTTAATCCAGATTGGGGCCAATAGATTTTAGTGCCAAGATCTTCACTATGCGCATGGACTGGGTCAAGCTTGTGGGAATCAGTTTCTAGAAGACGGTCGTAAATACATCAAGAAGAAATTTAAAAATGTGAATTTCAAGAAGACGACGAATAAGATGAGTGTTGTACCTGAACGACTACAAATCCAATGAAGAGTTCGGAGAATTTGGCAGACGAGTACACCAACGCTGTCAATTTCGGCGCGTCAATGACCTTGATTTTTGTTGGACCTTCTAGATTCGATACAAGCAATCTCTCAAGGAAAGGCGCATTCTCAATGACCATAACATGGAACAGCTGGAATGATCTCTTCCCAATTGATGTCTTGTTGCGGGGCCAGCAAGACACATAAATCCATCGGAGATTCGTCAAGGCGATGTGGAGTCTAATGAACCCGTGGACCTGCTCAAGACGAAGGTACTCGAGTGCAGTACAGCTGCGAAGCAGGTGCTCGATAGCCTTCTTCGAGATGACAATGTCGAAGAGGTTGAGCTGCTTGAGTTGAGGGAGAATAAGGGTGGGCGCGACACTAATCTGGGGAAGATAGCAGGAGCTGAAGCTAGCGCGACGCAACGTTGGCGTGAGGCGGAGCGCGGACGGTGGCAGAGAGCAACATCGTCCATATTCAAAGTTGAGCTCCTCGAGCTGATCTAGGGCGGGGGATAAGAACCAGTCGTCAAACTTGGGTTGGACCTTGCAGTTGGTACTGAACATGCGGATGTCAAGGCGTCTGGCTGGCCCAAGGTGCGATGAAAGGATCTTGGAGATTGCGGCCATGCGTTTGCAATCCCCGTCATAGAGGCAGCTGTCGACGATGAGGTTGAGGGGGACGCGGCGCCTATGGGGGCGCCACCGCCGGGAGAGCAGGGCGGTCCGCACGGCAGATTTGGTGGGGAGGAGGCCGATGATGACGAGTAGCATGTCATCGGGGAGGCTGCTGATGAAGTCCAGGCTCGCCAGATGCGGTTTTGGCTCAAGCCGCCTCCGCTTGTTGGCTGCCTCGCCGTCCATCTCAACTGGCGGCGATGCCGGTGTACATGTGTGCTGGTGTGTGTTGTGTGCTGGGTGTGCGCGAGTGCGTCCTTCTGTGCATGCCGCCATGCAATGGTGAATTGTGCGCGAGTGCGTCTTTCACGCGCAAGAAGTGTGTCCTCAATGCGCCCTCAATTTACTAGCGTGCGGGGTGCTACCCCGAGTGGTTTCAACTTTGTTTACTTCACCGCGTGTCAGATGGGCCTCTAGTTTACTTATTATCACCCACTGCCACATGGGCCAGCACACGAAGATACATGACATGAGCTGACAAGGCAGCATGTGGACTGGTTGACAGGTCAACTAAACAATATATGGAGCTATACGCTGACACAGTGAGCGTATAATCCGTCGGTATAGACAGTTCGAGTGAGAGGGGAGGCCCGTGAGAGATAGCGCAGAGAGAGAGAGAAAGAGCTACTCGCTCCGTTCGATAATGTAGTTCCAACATTTTTTTAAAGTCAAACTATTGAAACTTTGACCAAGTTTATAAAGAAATTACTAATATATACAATACCAAAGATAAACGATAGTATGAAGTAAGTACATGTTGTGATGAATCTAATGATCGTTCCAGATGTAAATGTTTTTCTCCAGATATACCTGGTCAAACTTTTCTGAGGTTTGAATTTTCAAAACATCCATATGCTTATGGACGTGACAGAGTCCCTAACTAGAGAGAGAGAGAGAGAGAGAAATAGAAAGAGTGAGTGAAAATAGTGTGTGTGCGTGTGTGAAAGAGACATGGACAGCACACGATAAAAGTAGAGAAAAGCGTGTGTGTCTTATGCAAACATATCACACATGCATCTTCGACAACGGAGGCAAGGTGAGGAGATAGTGTCTGGTTGTTTGGAACCGAGAGAGCAAGAGCCCTAGCACGTGGCCAAGAGGGGTCTGACAAACAAGGGGGAGATGTCGAGAGAGACATACGGAGAAAATGCAGACATGGGGAGGAGAGAGTGTATGTTTGTCATAGAGAGATCCCCTGGAGATCATGATGGGACTACATGGGTGGGAGATCGAGTGAAAAGGTGTGTGCGCGACAGAAGATGCCCCGAGAGACATCGGGATAGACGTATGGATGGAAGGAGACAATATGTGTGTTCCTGATGGCTAGTAAGAGATAATCATACTTTGGAGGGGGGAGTGCTTGCGCCTATGATGGAGTGAGGGATTATGGTACTTAGGGGGGTGCGTGTCACATGGAGAGAGAACAAGGGCGGAGAGTGTTCAATGGGTCTATATGTATAGCGTGAGCGAGACATGTGTATGTGTGAACCAGGGAGATATAAGGTCTGTTTGGCTTGCGTCCTGAGCATCTTTTGCTGTCACATGGAGAGAGAACAAGGGCGGAGAGTGTTCAATGGGTCTATATGTATAGCGTGAGCGAGACATGTGTATGTGTGAACCAGGGAGATATAAGGTCTGTTTGGCTTGCGTCCTGAGCATCTTTTGCTTGGCCTGGTGTTGTGGATGGATTTCATGTACGCTTGTTTGGTTGCTACGCTGTGAAAAAGAAAGCCCACCTGGCCTGGATTCCCTTGCACTTTAATTAGCCTGGCTGGACTCCATACACTGCAAGTAGCCTGGCCCAGGCGACCGATTTTGAACGCCTGGCCGTGCCTGGTCTTGTGGCCACGAGGCTAACAACAACCTGGATGGATATTAGCATTAAATAATTGCTGCATGGATTGATTGATGGGACGTTGATGCTTTGCCTGGCATAGGCATGAACCAAATGCTTTAGCACCACACAAGCCTGGCTAGGCAGAAATATTTTACATCTCACGTCCACACCAGGCAGTACTGGCCACCAAGGCATGATGGTCAGGTCACAAACCAAACTGACCAATAAGTTTGAGAGAGATTTAGGAGCCTCGATAAGGCTGAGTGGTGCGTCAGATAGGTGAGAGGAGGAAAGAGATATTCCATCCACTCGATAATGCAGTGCATGTAAATTTTTTAGAAGTCAAACTTTGGAAACTTTGATCAGGTTTACGCAAATTTTATTTATATCTACAATACCAAAGATACATTATACAAAACTACATCTCATGGTGAGTCTAATGGTATATGTTTGTCGTTCTAGATGTAATTGTTTTTCTCCACGTACATGGTCAAACTTTGTGATATTTGACTTTTCAATAAATCTATATGCTATGGACCAAGGAGAGTGCCTAAGTCGAGACAGATCAAGTGCGTGTGAGTAAGTGTGCAAAAACAAAGGTCAAGAGGGACACATGGAGGACATAGACGGATGGGGAGGGAGAGAGGGTGTGTTTGTGATAGAGAGATCCCCTCGAGATCGTGAGGGGACTATATGGGTGGGAGATCGAGGGAGGTGCGTGCGCGATAGAAAGATGCCCCGAGAGAAGTCGAGATAGACCATGCACATGTTTGTGATGGAGACTAAGATTAGCTAGTCATATACATATACGGGGACTGTGTGTGCCTACAATTGAGTGAGAGAGCAACATACTTGGCTAGCTAGGCATGAGATTGTGTGTGTGTGTGCGTGTGAGATGGAGAGAGAACGAGGGAGAGAGATAGAGTTTTAAATGGGCCTACCGAGTGTGAGTGAGATATGCATGTGTATGTGTGACCCAGGTAGATGGAGAGTTTGAGAGAGAGGGGGAAGAGCTCCGAGACGACAGAGTGGTGCGTGAGAGAGTTACGGGCAACGAGCCAAAGAATTTGTGTCCGTACGATGACTGCACCCAAGATATCTAGCTTCGACTAGCTAGAGTATCATACATAGTGTGCGAGAGAGACCAATTGATGGAGTATATATGCATGTGAACTAGAAATACCACCCCACACACACACAAAAGAGAGAGAGAGATGGAGAGAAAGGGAGAGGGACCAACAAGGTTTTTGTGTCGGATGCGTGCGATAGAATTGAAGATTGTAGGCGAGAGAGAGAAAGAGAGAGAGAGAGAGAGAGAGAGAGAGAGAGAGAACAGGAGTCCGGGAGAGGGGGAGGTCACGTTTTATGCATCAAAGACTGATATATACCATGTTTCAATATAAACTTGCATTCAAATATTTAAATTGGAGAACATGTTGTCTGCAATCCACACATGAACGGATATATGCGTATATCAAACAAGTTCATTAGTTTGACTTTCAACATGTTCATGGAGTACTATAATAATGTACAACATGCTACTCGATTGAGGTGTTCAATTTTGGATTTAGTTCACTATTTTGACCTAGTGAACAAGCTATTTCATTGAATCGAGATATTTCATTTTGGGTTTGATTCGCGTTTTTGAGTAGGCCAACTATTTGTCATATAGTAAATCACTAGCAACGAGCATGTAAAAACACAAAACTCCCGAGCATCATCTCTCCATCTAAAAAAGAAGTGGCAAGGTAATATTTAAAAATTTGATTCGAATCGACTTGGTAAGGTAGACGTGGATGCCCGTTCTCCCAAAATTTGAACGAACCGTTAAACATCCTCCGCTCGGTGGAATTCGCCCGAGCAAATAAATGGGAGACGAGAAATTACCGTCCTATGTGGGACACGCATCAATTGGCCCATTGTACATCGAGGCTAGGTTCGTAACTTCATCCAAGCGCGCCTTCTCCACGGTCGAAATGACATGTGCCGAATAATTCATAAACCATGGTCGGCAAAACACGCTCTCCTCGCCCGAAATAGATCGCGCCCACTATTTCAAAACACGCTCTCCTTGTCCGAAATCGCTCGCGCCCACTATATTTCAAAACACGCCCTCCTCGCCCGAAATCGCTCCCGCCAACTATTTGGGGAGAAGCAAAGTTACTCTGCTATCCCGGACCCTCAGTACACACACCCATGCCGAGAATGGTAAAGGCAGGGGTAGAACTATAACTCCCCCTCACATTTCAGACAAATGCATCCGTAAGACATGGTTCCACTCCCCTCCCAATTCCCCCCCATTCATACCTCGTGGGTGCCGAATCACGTTCTCCCCGGGAAGCTCCCTTCCCCTGAGCCGCGAAACCTTAGCCCCTCCTCCATGGCGCCCCCACCGCACCAATTTCACAGCCGCCCTCCTCCCTAATGCTGGAGACTTTGTCCATTTGTTCGTGCACTAGGTTGTGTGCCTCTTACTCCGTGCTGCTGGAGCTGCTTCGACGACGGCCGTGTGAACCGTACCAGAGCTGATTCACCCCCGTCATTGTTCACGGTGCCGGAGCGGCTCCAACTTTGGATCCGTCCATAGTCCCGATGCTGCTTCCCCGTAGCCTCGACCGTCACGACATCGTTGTTTCCTTGCCACCGGTCGCCACCGCAACCGCGTTGGCCTCACCGACTCGGCAACTGGACCTGCCTACTTCACCATGTTGCCAGATAGGTCGCACCCTCATCTCAAATCACTTTATTTAGGCGTTAGTTGTCTGAATTTTTATTCTGGGCCAATCGATTCCCAATAGGAAGCAGCACCCCTCAAGGCGGTGGAGCTCCTAGGCTGCTGGTTGGCTGGTGTCTAACGTAAGGGTGCGGGGCCGCAATTTCGCCGCGTAAGCAGTGCTTAGATGGCTATCTTAGAGTTGCATGGGTTGAAGGTACTACCGCCGCCGGATCTGGATGACGGGGAGTCTTTGTGGATTGGCCCCGGGGCAGCGCAACCATGACAGTGCGGTGGGGCGGGGAGCGGGGTTTCGGCCGGGGCCACAGACGGCGGAGGCAGGCTGCTCTACCATTGGTCGCTGGCTCTTCGGTGAAGATTCCGAACAGTGTCATCCGGGAGGCGCAAGACAACCATCAAGCCATCCGGCGAAGATCAGATAGTACCAAAATAAAATAAAATCATGTGACCCCAATTTAGTCTTCAGTCAACAGACGTGGGACCACTTTCATACCTTGCTGTTGATCTCTTAATGTATTTCTTCAGATCAAAGAGATATGTCGTTCCTAACATTATGCGTTATCTGCATCTTCAGACACACTGTCTTTCGACTCACCGCAGCTACTCCAACAAGGGAAGCATACACCAAAATGGAGCTATAGTCCCCACTCAACAGTTCCCTGCATCGAATGCGCGTGCCTCACATGGACAGCCACAACAACTGCAGGGCCATCGACAAGTCAGTACATGATGCTCACTCCTAACGATGGCGGCCAGATAGGTTGTACCCTCATCTTACTTGTGTGCAACATTTAGGGCTTTCTTATTCATCTAAGCATGGAAAATAGATTATCACATTTCACTATATATTCATGCTGACCTCTTACGAGTCTTATTCAGGAGTTAACATTGTTCCATAGTTTAGCTAAGATACTTGTTCTTTAGGTAACGATGTTCCATAGTTATCATCCATCAGCCAATGCTATCCCACAGGCTGGTGATTATAGTATTATACCACTTCTAGTATTAGCTATGTTGTTCTTTAATACTTTTGTGTGCCATCTAGTTAATCTCGAGTACAAAGGATACATATTATGTAGCTTTCATCTGTGTTCTCCCTTTAGTTTATGAGACCTGTTGCTGCTAGTTAACCCTAGTCCTACAATTTATGTCGTCTCCTACATGCACTCATTACATAAATCTAACTACTAGTTGTCTTCAATGCATGCCAGATATAATTGCACACACTGAAATATCCACAAGAACCTTACGGAGCAATGTAAAGGCCAATAAACTTGATGTCAATGATACCCAATATGATGGAACAAGTAATGGCAGTTCTTCAAAAGACTTGAAGAAAGATGATGAATCCTCTTCACCCCACAAGGTCCTTTCTCTAACTTGGCCTATGATATGGGTACAACATGCATATAATGTCCTAGAGTGTATCTAGTCTATTGCAATGCCATGTGCTTAGCATGCTGATCATGCATGTAAATTGTCATGCCTTCCTGTTTTTCAGTACCTATTCCATTCGGATAACATGGTTTAAAATTCAAGTACTGTCATTCTACTCTATCGCAATGCCATCTGCTTAATTTGGACATCATGCTTTTGAATATCTTATGCATTGTTATTCATCAGTATGTACTTCATCTGTCTACCATACCTTGTTTTTTTACATTGAAGTGATGTTCCAGTGCTCTGTTGCAATGCCATCTTAGTTTCCCAATCATACACGTGTATGTTGCCTTGTTTTTTTATATGTATTCCGCTAGCATACAGTTTTACATTCAAGTAGTGTTTTTTTGCTGTGTTGTCTTGTCGTATCCCTAGCTCTTACACCGTACTCCCTCCGTACGGATTACATGTTGCCAAAATGGATAAAAAATGATGTATTTAGAACTAAAAGACGCCTAGACCCATCCATTTTTTTCTGGATGGAGGGAATACATGTTAATATGTCATGCCTTTCTATTATTCAGTACCTATTCCATCTCTCTGCTGTAGCATGTTCTATAATTAAAGCACCATTCTTCTATACAAGGCATGCAAGGGGAAGACGACTATGTTAGAATCTGAAGGGTTACAAACAAGGCCTTTCCAAAAGATCCAAACGCCAGGAGATAATAAACCAACTCCAGTTTTTATAGATACTGCTCCAGCACAAAGAAACCCAACTCCTACTGATAATAAGCAGATTCCATTGGCCAATGAACTAGTCCGCTCCAGTCCAGCAAAAATATGTCAACTCCATTCTAAGAAGCGTGTGCGTATCCTTGCACCATGAAATTTTATAGCATGCTAATCATATTTTCTACATGTTTCTTACCCATCTATCTTTTAGAAAATAAGCTTAACAAATAGAAGAATTTCTGCACTGGTATCGTATGTGAGGAAAGATTATTGCAGGAATTCTCTGTGCTCCAATGCAGATGTAAGTACCTATTGTATATCACTATATTTTTACATCAGCATGTATTTTGTTAATCGGCGTGAATCCAACCTTTATCAGATCTAAATTTAGTTGTAGCAAAATGTATGATTAAAGGCCACAAGGTTGATTTTTGTAAGGAAAACTGCTTGGTAGTTTTGCATCCTGTGCTGCATGAGTGTACTATCTCATATCAGTGGGTTTCAATACTTTGGTTCTGCAGTAGGTTTTCAGTGTTTTTTACTGTGTTGTCCTGCTGTATCCATAGCTCTTACATCATACTCCCTTCATCCGGATTACATGTAACAGTAATGGATAAAACTGGATGTATCTAGAACTGAAATACACCTAGACCCATCCATTTATTTCCGGATGGAGGGAATACATGTCAATATGTCATGGCTTTCTATTCTTCAGTACCAATTCCATCTCTGCTGTAGCATGTTTTATAACTAAAGCACCATTCTTCTATATAAGGCATGCAAGGGGAAGACGGCTATGTTAGAATCTGAAGGGTTACAAACCAGGTCTTTGCAAAAGATCCAAACGCCAGGAGATAATAAACCAACTCCATTTTTCATAGATATTGGCAGCACAGAGAAACCCAACTCCCACTGATAATAAGCAGATTCCAGTGGCCAAAGAACTAGTCCGCTCCAGTCCAGCAAAAGAATGTCAACTCCATTCTAAGAAGCGTGTGCATATCCTCGCATCATGAAATTTTATAGCATTCTGATCATATTTTCTACATGTTTCTTACCCATCTCTCTTTTAGAAAATAAGGTTAAACGATAGAAGACTTCCAACATTCGGATCGTACTCGAGGAAAATATCTGGAGGGAATTCTCTGTAATCCAATGCTGATGTAAGTAACTGTTGTATATCACTATATTTTTACATCAGCATGTATTTTGTTAATCGGCGTGAATCTAACATTTATCTGATTTAAAATTAGTTGTAGCAAAATGTTAAAGGCGCCAATGTTGATTTGTGTAAGGAAAACTGCCTGGTAGTTTTGCATACTGAGATGCATGAGTGTAATATCTCATATCACGCACATTACTGAATTGTAGTGCTTCTCTAGTTGCCCATTCATTCATTGCATCAATGTTGCTTTCGTATTACCTTACCTGGCTGATGATAGCTGTGCCATATTGTGTTAATTTGGTGTAGGTTAGTTGCCCAAACGTTCTTGTGTCAATGTTGCTTTCCTATTATCTGACTTGGCCAATGATAGCAATGCTAGTGTATTAATTTGGTGCAGGCTGCTGAAGATAAGAAGACAAACTCTGAAAATAGCAAGGCAACCCCATTGTTTCTTACCAATAAATCTAGGCCAGGTAATATGGCAATAACTCATGATTAATCTATTTGGTTCCCCTCCTAATTTATGTTATGATGCAGTGGTCGAGACACTCTCCACTATCAATAATACAAGCCTGCCAAAATCGCCATCTGAATCTGTTCAGTATCCTATGTCTCGAATGCAACGAAATAAATGTATGTTTGTGAACCAATTAATGGCTGAAGCAATGATGGAAATGGCGGATGAATCAGAGGCGCAGAGTCGTGCGACACAACAACTGATCAATGTTTTCAGAGACAGTGTAGCAAAGCAGCAAGAACTTGCCCACATGCTTATGGGCGTCATCTGTGCTGAGGTTGCAGATTGTGATGTTGTAGATGGTTAGGTTCTACTCATTTATTTGCACTGGCATCAATCTTTGATTGCCCAGTGGATGTAATTTCCTGTAATATATGCTCGATGTGGAACATTATTCCCTATATGTCGTACCTTTGGTTGATCGGTTTTGGTCCTGTGCATAATTGCTCGTCGTAATGGGCTCAAATTATCTAATTTGGCCTAAAGACATGTACGAACTTTAGTGAGCCCATTAAGTTAATGGGCCGTTACTAGGCCGAAAGTTCATGGTCGGCCCTCTTACCTCCCGGGTCGTTAACAGGCCGACATCAAAGCGGGCAACAGGTGGGCCCAATTGATTTCACGGGTCATTAACAGGCCGTTACTAAGTTTGGGCTACATATGGCCCAACTATAC
Organism: Triticum dicoccoides; assembly: GCF_002162155.2. Lineage (NCBI taxonomy): Eukaryota > Viridiplantae > Streptophyta > Magnoliopsida > Poales > Poaceae > Triticum > Triticum dicoccoides. The sequence goes on from NC_041381.1 coordinate 598,595,123, forward strand.
TGTAGACCATTAGCAGGCCGAAAGAGACAACAAGCTTGTATTGGACCATGAAGAGCATGGGCCGCTAAGAGGCCGAAAGTTAGGTCGTATTGTGAATGGCCCAACTGTGGTGTGGGCCTTTAGCAGGCCGAAAGAGAAACCGGGCTGGTATTGGACCATGAAGGGCATGGGACGTTAAAAGGCCAAAACTAAGGTCCGACTACAAATGGCCCAACTCATTTATGGTACGTTAACAGGCCGAAAGGCACACAGGGCTGGGAATTGGCCCAACACTTAAACGGGTTGCTAAAAGTCCAAAACACAGGTCCGACTACAAATGGCCCAACTGATGTATGGCCGTCAACAGGCTGAAAGAGACACCGGGCCGGAAATTGGCCCAACACTTAAATGGGCCACTAAAAGGCCGAAACGCAGGTCCAACTACAAATGGCCCATCTGATTTATGGGCTGTTAACAGGCTGAAAGACACATCGGGCCAGAAATTAGCCCAACATTTAAATGGGTCGCTAAAAGGCCGAAAGATGTACATCCTGAAAATTGGCCCATCCATTGAATGGGCCGTTAACAGGCCAAAATCTCATCGGGCCAATATTGAGCCCAAATATATAGCGGTGTTAACGGGCTCGAACTGACGATGGGCTGCAATGGTGTCAAATCTTTAACGGGCCGTTGAGGGGCCGAATTGGCACATCTCGTATGGGCCGTGGGCTTAAATGGACCTGACACAAGTAGGACTTATATGGGCCGGCCTGCTAATTTTATAGGGCCGACCTTTTTCACTAGAATGGGCCACTGTTGGGCCATGCCACGTGTCGACCTATCATACGCGCCTGCTGTCCAATGAGTGGATGACATCTGTCCCAATGGTGAGGCAACACGTGTTTCCTACGTCCAATGATGATTTTACATGTGGAAAATCCCCATTGGTCCGGGTTGTTAACGGGTTATCGGATCCAAAACCGGACCCGATAGCTTAACGATGTTCCGTTACGGTGGATGCCACGTGTCGGTCACCCTTGACGAAAGCACTTCTGTGACGCGCGATTTATCGTCATGGAAGTGGACACTTCTGTGATGATAATTTTAGTAATGTCATGGAACACTTCTACGACAGCACAGGTATGACTATATTGATTTTGTCATAAAATCGTCATGGATGTACATGCATGACAAAAAACGCGACCTACTGTGACAAACATGTATCATCACAGAAGCGTATTTTTTTGTAGTGTCTCCTCCTTGTCTCGCTCCATGGATGCCTATCTCTCCTCTAGTTTTAGGGTTTCTTGGGTATCTTAGATTAGAATAGCTACTCCTACTCCATAGGCAGGATCCAGATGAATAATTTCTTAGGGTACCCTACCAAACTCACTTGCTGATCTCGATCTAGAAGTGGCTGCCGCTGGGAACCCTCGTGTCCACGGGGTATTGTACCTCCGTGCGCATGGTGTATCCAGGGGCATTTCATCTGCATTTCTACCAATTCCTATGCCATATTTCATGCACTAGTACTCATTTGTGTTTCGTCCTTTGTGTTGTTGGGTTTTCGTGAGTGTTTTAGAATCCGCTGACAAGAGGGTCGAGCTCCATCGCAAGCGCCCAAAAGGAGGATCCAAGGAGTTCACAGTTGCTCGTCGCCAGCTATAAGAAGGAATGGGGCAGGAGTCTGGGTCTGGGTAGGGCCGTGTTCCCGTGCTGCCTCCAAGCGGCCTGTTGTAGAGGCCATCGATGATTCTGAGGAAGAGTATGACTCGCAAGATGATGGTCACTATGTCAACCCCAATGATGATGAAGAGATAGACGAAGAGGATGATCGTGTTGATGAGGATGAAGAGGAGGAAGAGGAATCGAGTCCCGAGCAAGACATTCCGGGCGGGCATGACCTTCGGAGTATGCCTCTTGCCAAGTGGACCAAGCCAGCACTTTAGGCTGAGAGACAGAGCCACCCTTGCCAAGTATGCCTCTCCCATTTCAAGAATGAGTTTCAGCAGAGAGTTTATCATGAGGTTCTTATGACCAAGTCGAAGAAGTTTGCTCCGCACAAGCAAGTGAACGCTGAGAGTCTGCGTGACAATGTTCATTTACATCCAGGTGTATATTGAGCTATTGGGAGGTTGGGACTCATTCCGTTCGTCACATTCAACCATCCATACAATGAAGATTTGGTGATGCAGTTCTTTGCCACTTTGTTTTTCTCCAATGACTCTGCTCGCACCCTCACTTGGATGTCAGGGACTCATCGGTGCTCTGCTCCTATGGCTAAGTTTTCAGAGATCATTCCTTATCCTCTCTTTGATGAAGTGGCTGCATCTGATGAGTTAGGCAGAGTTCGTGAAAGTGGGCAGCGCACTAAGGATGAGATTGCATTCGCTTACGATCCCGAGAAGTCATTTGTCACCGGGTCCATTAAAGACCTTGTGCCCCTATATGACACCATGCACCATATCTTGAGGTATACGCTCACTCCTAAGGCCGGTGATTCCTACAACATTCGAAGCTCCATGTTGGATATTTTTTTGTACCTGGATCAGAAGAAGAGGGTGGATGTTTTGGATTTCATGTTCTATGAGCTCCGTTAGTGTGTTCAAGAGAACAAGTTGTTGATCTATGCTCCATTCATTTAGGCTTTGATTGAGACCGTCTGCCCAGCCAAGTACATTGCTTCATACAAGACTTATATTCCCCACCGCAACTCCAACTAGACCCCAGCTGCTCCTGCTCCATATGTGCCTATCAAGAAGGGGAGCAACCCCAGGCCTGAGGATCGTGCTACTTTCACTCCGGGCATGTCTTCCACTGCCCGGATCCCTTGTGGTAAGGCCAAGTCCGTCGGCTCTGAGGTCGTGTTTTGGCAAGGGAGAAACGAAGTACTTGTTCAAGACCTTGGGCAACATGTTCAAGATATGCTAGTCTATTTAGCACCATCGGATGAAGGAGATCAACCGGGAGAATCTTGTTAGGCGTGAGCAAAAGGCAGTGAGGGCTGCAGCTGGTGAGGTGGCCAGCCCAGGGTCAGAGGACCAAGATAGTGAGGCTACATCTCGATCCTTTCCAATGGCAGGATGGTGCTTTGATGATGATGATGCCTCGAGTGCTCCTCCTCTTGTCTAGTGGGTTTGTTTGACGCCATTTGTCTCCTTTTTGTTGTCTTGATGACAAAGGGGGGCGAAGTGGGTGGTGTTCGTGGGTGTTTGTTTTAGTGTGTGTTGAGATCTCAAGCCTCGTGTTTCTCGTTGTTCGTTGGTTTTAGATGGCTTGAGATACTCTTATTTACTTTCCACTTGAGTAGTTGTGAACGCTACTCATTTATGTTTGTGAGACTCTAGCTTTATTATTCGACCTAGTACTATGATCATATCTTGCTTATTATGTGTCTCACAATACTTTCTCACCACACCATTTCATGAGATATAGGCACCATTATAGGTTTATTATGTTGATCTCATGTCTTGACAATAATGATCTTGGAGGAGCCTCCTATGTGTGTACTTGAAGCTTTCTCAAGCTTTCCTTTTCTGGGCACACACATAGGGGGAGCCACCATGATCATTATTTATCCCATGGACTTTCCTTTTTTTATCATCTATGCCATTCTCTAACCACATTGTCATGCACCAAACAGGGGGAGATTGAAAGTGCAAGTGGCACTCATACTATATTTTGGTGTGATGACAATGTGGTTAGTTGAACTAACATCGATTACTCAAGTTTATCTCAGGATATTGGTTCCAAGTGCCGCATGATGGAGATGTTCGACCACCGCAATTCAAAAAGGTCAAAGGCGTGGTCCTCCGACGAATCAAAGGTTTAGTTTCTGGTTTGCTTCGTGTCATAGGAAAGACCACACTATTAAGAGGGGTCTGTGTGGATGAAAGCTGTGTGGGAATGCCATTGCTGAACCTTATACACTAAGCCTACCCACTCCTACTACCTTTTATCCTAGTGTGTGTGCTTGTGGTACTGCATAACTCTCTGGGTACCCCGTGCACACGAGGTCTTTGGACCCCAGTGCGCACAGGGTACTGCGTAACTCTCTGGGTACCCCGTGCACACGGGGTACTGTGTAAACTCTCTAGGTAACCACATGTGCATTGGGTGGTGTGAAAGTTTCTTAGTACCTCGTGCGCACGGGGCTGACTTAGCCCGTGCACACGGGGTCCAACGGGCAGAAATCCCCACCTGACCAAGAACACTATATAAAGCCCCTTCTTCCACCTCCAATCCCTAACCCTAATGTCTTGTTGAGCTCCACCATTGCTACACCTCATTTTGCTCAATACTCTCAATCCCTCCACCCAAACTTGTTGAGACTTTGGGGATTGGGAGAGCAAGACCCGATCTACATCTTGACCAAACCAAATCACGTTCCCGTCAACATTTCTTCCCCCATTGACTTGTTACTCTTGGAGCTTGGGCTCCTAGGCGGTTAGAGGTTCCTCCGGAAGCTTCCTTGCTTGTGGTGTGCTCCGGAGAAGTTTAAAAAAATGTGGTGGTCGCCTTCAAGACCAACCCCGAGTGATTCGAGGCTCATCCGTTGGGGGTGACTGGAAGGAGACAACGGTGAGCCTTCGGTGGCGTTCCACAAGCTTTGGCTCCGGCACCGCTCCAAATGGAGAGTACCTCTTCCCCAAGGAAAAGTGAACTTCGGGATAAAATCCGCTTCCTCGTCTCACTTGTGGTTAATCCTTTCCTGCACCTTACTTTGCTTTGTATGCTCGTTGGCTTGCTACTTAGATTGTTGCCTAGCATATTTAGCTTGGAGCTTGCTTGTCATATAGGTTACATTTACCTAGCTAGTTGCATATCTAGTGAACCCTATTTATCCGCTAAGCCTTAAAATTGACAAGAAAGATTAAAATTTGTAGTCCCCTATTCACCCCCCTCTAGTCGACCGTATCGATCCTTTCAAGTGCCTTCGCCGCTGTCGCACGCATAGGCTATGCCCGGTGCCGACCACTGGCGATGACGGAGGGGATGGAGAGGAAGGAGTGGTGACCCGGCGATTAGGGTTGGAGCCCCTCGGTCACCCGCGCGGGGGCAACGAAGGGGAGGGGAGGGCATGGAGAGGAGACCAACTCTTAGCATATACTAAAAATCTCCCGTGTGCCATGTTTTCTAAAGGCGTAGGCGACTAAGCTTCACATAAAATGAGCTAAAAATTTTGTGCGCCCAAGGCTAGATCTTTTCAAACAAAACAGAAAGGGTTAATTATACTTTTCCCTTAGTGTTGTCCATTTGCTCAGTTTTGCCCTCAGTTGTGAATCGTGCTTAGTTTTGCCCCTAGTGTGTTCGCAACTACTATGACGAGGCCAACGGACTTTTTTGAGTCCATTCCGTCTGCCGGTGTAAGTGGTAGTGGGTCCGAATCTTACATGTGGGACTGCATGGACATGGGTCCGGAGCTGACATGTGGGACCTTGCAACAACTTCCCAAATCAATCCTAGGGTTCTACCTTGCCACTCAATGCCACTCTATCCCGTCTGCCCGCCTGCTGTCCTGCGCTGCCGCTGGCATCTGCTCCGCCACCACCACCTACGCTGCTACTAGCTGTGTTGCCGCGGCCGTGGTCACGACCGTCCTGCTCCACCGCTACCTGCTTCGCCCGCCACCTTCTTGCGACGCCACCGGTGGGGCGCCCGTCACCTGCTCGATGCATGGCGTGGCCTCCTTATGTGCGCCCTACCGGAGAACTAATAGGTGGGGGGATGGTGCACATAGAGGAAGTACGAGGTTGAACCGCAGGGCGAAATGGCGAGCGGAGGTGACCCTGGAGTATTTGGCGAGGCATGCATCGGGCCGGAGATCTGCCGGATCCACGACTGGCTTCCCGGAGGGTAAGTCATGCCTCCTGTTTATATTGAGCTTAGTTGTGCATTTCAACAGTCGATTCAAGTTGGTTTGCCCGGTTAGTTTAGCTAATGGTGCGCTGATTGCATTTCTATTTTTCGTCGGTTAGGATGGAGTTTTGGCTTGCTTTCTTGGTGCACATTAGAAGGGACCGCTACATGTTGAATGCAAAGAATAAGAAGAAATTCCAAGGAGGTTTCGCTTATCGGTTGCCAATGGCTTGTAATTGGAGTTTCAGACAATTTGGGGAGGTAATTTGCAGCCAACATCCTTGGGGTTTGCTTGATGAAGTGGAATACAAATACTACGATGGGGAAAAGAAATGAGTGACAGTTAGTAATGATGAAGAGTTGGCTACCATGTTTGCTAGGCATAAGGAGAAAGAGATTTTTCATGTGAGGCTATAAATTCATGTGCTTGAGCAGGCATTTGGACCTAGGATGGCGGGTGCACCTTCTTGGGCAGAACCAAGTCATCATAATGGCATCTCTAGCCAGAACAATTTAGTTAGTGAACGGCGGCGTGGTGGCTCGACAAGCCTGGGCACCGGCAGTAGGGCCCCCCTTGAAGTGGAGCCTGATGCCTACAATTTTGGGGTTAATGAAGAGAAGCTATATTCTGATGTTATTTAGAATTTACGATGGGCACCTTTGGCTGAAAACCAAGATGAGGCTGACAATGCAGTCCGTACGGATGATGACGCGGTGGGTGAGGACGAAGACCTTGAAGCTGTTGAATGGGACCCTTTGAACCCGCATATGGAGGAAGGTACCATTTTTGCATCCATGAGTGAGTGTAGAAATGCACTTGTGACATACTACATCAAGGTAGAACGTACTTTCGAAGTTGACAAGAGCGATCAAGTACGCTACAGAGTGCACTATCCGACTGAGGGTTGTCCATGGAGGATGCTCGCATCTAAAATGCGAAATAGCACGAATGTTCAAGTCAAAGTGAACCCTTTTAAGCACACATGCTAGGAATCAACCCTTAGGAAGGATACAATCAGTAGAGCCAAGTCAAGATGGGTGGCAGAAGAAGTAAATAAGTGGGTGAAAGAAAACTAGCAAGTGGGTCCAAAGGAATTGTAGAAGAACATCAAAGACATGTTCAAGATAAATTTACCATACGAGGTTGTTCAATGGTAAAAAACATGCTATGAATTCTATTTATAGTAACTGGCAGGAAAGTTTTCAATTGTTGTATTCACTCAAAGGTGAAGTGGAGAGGACCAGCCCAGGTATAGTATTGTAGATATTGACCACCACACCATGGAGTACACATTCAGGGGAGTGACAGAGACCAAGGAATGCTTTAGGTGGGTTTTTGTCTGCTTTGAGGCTTGTCGCCGGGGTTTTTTGGCAGGCTGTAGGCCTTATTTGGCTATTGATGCTAGTTTTCTCACATGGAGGTTTAAAGGACAGTTAGTAACAGCTTGTGCAGTTGATGCACACATTTTTATATTTCCAGTTGTGTACGGTGTGCTGAAGACAGAGTTTGAGGAGAGATGGACTTGGTTTTTGCATAATTTGCACCGGGCTATTGCACATCCCAATGGGTTGGTAATTCATACATATGCCTGCAAAGGTTTAGAAGTGGTCGTGAACAATGTGTTCCCTGGAGTAGAGCATAGGGAATGCATGCGTCACCTTGCTGCAAATTTTATGAAGAAATTCAAAGGAAAGGTGTATACTGACAATTTATGTCCAGCATCTTTGACTTGTAGTGTGAAGAAGCACAACTACCACTTGAGGCAGTTATACACGAATCCCAAAGTGAAGGAATACTTGGAAAGACACCACTCCAAGTTATGGCCTAGAAGCCAATTTAGTGAACTGAGCAAAGTTGACTATCACTACTAGGGAAAAGCCTAGCAGCAGCGCGGGTTTTAGGTATATCAGTAGCACGGGTGCCCGCGCTACTGATACGACGCTACAGCTAACAGGTAGTAGTAGCGCGGGTGCCACCCGCGCTACTACTATGTCCGTTAGTAGTAGCGTGGATACCACCCGCGCTACTACTAACTAGTAGTAACGTGGTTCTGGACCCTCGCTACTGCTAGCTAATTAGGAAATAAAAAAATAAATCCCAGCCATGGCTGCTGCTGCTAGGCGTCATCGTCCTCTTCATCCATGGCCGATGCGGATCCTGGAGGGGATGAAGTCGTCCATGGAGATGGTGCTTCCCCATCCAATTCTTCTCAACACCTCTCCTTTGCTCCTGCTACAAAAAAAAGAGACAAGGATTAGAAGAGGAAGAGAGAGATAGAGAGGAGTAGGTGCAGCAACTCACCAGTGGCCGCCGGAGTTGGAGCCGAAACCCTAGATGATGCCATGGGTTGCGCCCAAGAGAGATCTGGCCATCTTCATGGGCGACGCTCGGCTGGATCTTCCTCTCCTTCCAGCAGCGGAGGAGGAGGAGGAGGAGGAGGAGGAAGGAGGGGCAGCAGAGGAGGAGGAGGAGGGGTAGCGGAGGAGGTCGCCGGATTTGAGGGACACATCATGGTGCGAGGCTGAAAGTTGCCGTGGAGGAGGAGACGCGCATGTGCAGGAGCGCCATAGAGAGAGAGGGAGAGAGGAGGAGAGGGATGTGGGAGAGGAGTGATTTGGATGAGGAGATGGGGATTTCATGGCTGTTAAAACACCCAGGATTTAGTAGTAGCGAGGGTATTTACCCCTCACTACTACTATGGCATGTCCCGGGGGGCACGGTAGAGACCGCTTAGTAGTAGCGAGGGATAAAAACCCACGCTACTACTATCAAGTTAGTAGTAGTGCGGGTTTATAACCCTCGCTACTACTATGGCATGTTCCGGGGGGCACGGTAGAGACCGCTTAGTAGTAGTGAGGGTTAAAAACCCGTGCTACTACTATCAGCTTAGTAGTAGCGAGGGTTAAAAACCCGCGCTACTACTAAGTAGCAGTAGCGCTTCTTTTTGTGCCGCGCTGCTGCTAAGATTCTGTGTATAAGGTTTTCCCTAGTAGTGTATGTGCACAATAATCTAGCAGAGTCTTTCAACTCAACGATTCGGAAACTAAAGGGTCATTATGTGGTGGATTTGCTTGACAGGATAAGGATATAATACACGTAGAAATTTTATTATCGTGCAGGAATAGCCAAGGCAAAATTCCTGGGCCACATTATCATCCCTGTCATGATGAATGAACTGAAGCAGAAAAACAACAGGCTTGGAAATGAACATGACTCTTTGCTCGGGTACCACAATAGAGATATCATATTTAAATAAGGAGATGAGGGAATGGAGATATCTAGTGGGTTTAGAAGCTAGAACTTGCAGTTGTAGGCAATGGTAGATAACTGGGTTGCCATGCATTCATGCCTTGTTTTTCATCACTTCTCTCCCAGGTCCAGCAGGGAACATACAACAGTATGTGCATGATTACTACTCTATTTCAAGGTTCAAAGCCACATATGCGTATGCCTTGCCTGCTATGGAGGGAAAACAACAATGGGACATAGTGGACCCTGGATTCAAGATTTGCGCTCCAGTTCTGAAGAGACCAGCAGGTATACCAAGGAAGAGCCGAATCAGACCTCGTAGCAAAGGAGCTGGACTTGGAGCGAGGAAGCATAAGTGCACAAGGTGCGGTGGGTCTGGTCATTTCGGTAATATTGTGATAACATAGTAGATCCAGCATTTAGAGAGTGTTTCGAGGAAGGATTCGATGAAGTCTTCGATGAAAATGTTGGTCAGCAGCCGGTTGCCGCAACAGATGATGAAAATGATGGTCAACAGCCGGTTGCATCAGATGAGGATTTTGATGAGGTTCCAAATGATGATGGTCAACAGCCGCATGATTTTGACGATGATCCAAAATATCCTCCAAATGATGATTCATGTGAGGCTCCAAATGGTGATCCAAGTGAGGCTCCAAATGGTGACCCAAGTGAAGCTCAAAATGGTGATCCAAGTGAGGCTCCAAATGGTGACCAACATTTTGTCGTTGTGAGTGTTGCTAGGTATGTAAATCTTGCAAATACTACTGTACATTTATCACTTGACATGGTCTCATTACCCTTTATATTTTGTACAGCTCTGCGGTAGGTTTGGAGAAGACGCGCAAGGTACCGACAACCAAGAGGAGAAGAGAAGAAGCAATGAGAACAAGGTGCACAAGTAGCAAAGTGATGTCAAGAAGTTCAAGGATCAAACGGAAGCCCCAATGCTATTTATGAATAATTATGAGACATTATGAATAATGTTGTATTTCTGTTGAATGCACTACAAAAAATACACTTCCGTGATGATACGTGTTTGTCACAGTAGGTCGCATTTTTGTCATGCATGTACATCCATGACGATTTTATGACAGAATCAAGATAGTCATACATGTGCTATCGTAGAAGTGTTCCATGACATTACCAAAATTATCATCACGGAAGTGCCCACTTCCATGATGATAAATCACACGTCACAGAAGTGCTTTCGTCAAGGGTGACCGACACGTGGCATCCACCGTAACGGAACACCGCTAAGCTATCGGGTCCGGTTTTGGATCCGATAACCCGTTAACAGCCGGGACCAATGGGAAATTTCCACGTGTAAAATTCTGATTGGCCGGAGGGAACACATATCAGCTCGTCAGTGGGCCAGATGTTGCTCGTCCATTGGAGGAGACATGCCTATGATACGTCGACACGTGGCTAGGCCCAACAGAGGCCCATAGAGGTTCAAAAGGCCGGCCCAGTCAAAGACCTATAGTAGTTACTCACGTACTAGTGGGCCAGCCCAATAACGGCCTGCTTAATAAAGGCACATTTACGGCCCAAAGCCAGATCTAGCCCGTTAATTGTTCGCCGAATATTTGGGCCCATTTACGGCCCGAAGCCAGATCTGGCCCGTTAATTGTTCCCCGAATATTTAGGACCAATTACAGCCCAGTGACTTTCGGCCTGTTAGAGGCCCGATGTAGACATGGGCCCATTTCAGTCCGGTGTGACTTTTGCCCTGGGAATGGCCCGTGCTGCCCATGGGCCATATATGGTCTGACGAAACATTGGGCCCACTAACGGCCCATGATAAAGGTGTCAACAGTTCAGCCCAATGTGACTTTGGGCCTGTTAAAGGCCTATCGCATAATTCAGCCCGTTCATGCTTGTACTAAGCTTTCAGCCTCTTAAAGGCCCATGATATCAGTGGGCCAACTAAGGCCCGAAATATGTTTCGGCCTGGTAACATCCCGTGATATAACTAGGCCCAAAAAGGCCCGGTCTACATTTCAGCCTACTGAAGGCCCATCGATGACTAGTGAAAATTGAGGCCCAACATGCATTTCGGCCTGCTAAAGGCCCATGGTTTCATCTGGGCCGTAACAGACCAGTACAATATTCAGCCTGTTAATGGCCCAATGCTACCTGGGCCAAACGAAGCGTTGGGTCCACAAAAGGCCCAACTAAAATATAGGCCGGTGTAAGTTGTGGGCCTGGCTCAAAGTGTGAAGGCTCCAATCATCCAGGCCCAAGAAAGATGCAGGCCGGCCCAATTGTGGCCCGCTAAAAACCAGGCCCGTTAAAGGCAAATGTTTCGGCCCGGTCGATTACATCTGATTTTTTTCAGATAGCGAATGATGGCAGTAACTAGTAGGAATTAAGAACAAATCTACACTATACAATAAAGAAATGACGGCATAGTAACTAAGAATAAACCTACACTATACAATAAAGGATTTATGGTATATTAAATCCACTGGGCATCGAGGTTCGCCACCAGTGATCATAAAGCGCAATGAATAAGCAGATTACAAAAACTGGGCACCATTGCATCAAAACAAAATACTAGTAGTGAACCGAGACCACTTCCAAGACAGTTCAAGAAAGGTTAGACTTGCGGGGGAACTGTTGCGCAAGTTGCGGAGCAAGGCTGTGAGACCGGCCTAGCATGTCGGTCATAGCTTCCAGGTGAATCCGTTCAGCGATGAGGTTCTCATTGGTGTTCTCCACAATCTTTATTAGAGATAGGACTTCAAGTCGAAGTTGAGTTGCAGAATTCCTTTCTGCTAGAACTTGGGACTGAAGAAGTTGAACTGATTCAGACAACGAATTCTGTGAGCTTGTTTGACTGCTAGTCTCAAGTAACTTGAACACTGCATCAAGACAAGACTTTGGGGTTGTCTCGCTATCTTCAAGATGTTTTGCCTTCTCTGCTGCAATATATGTTGGGTTTGTCTCACAGCCTTCAGTAGACTTGTGCATGCGATCAGGCATATCACCCTGAAACAAAGCAGAGAGATGACAGGTTTTGCACATGTATAAACAAAGATGATAACTGTGCTGTCAATTCCATCCAATTTCAAATTAGAAAATAAAGTGTAAGTTCAAAATACCAATAGCATAATTTGGCATTGTTCATAATGCGGGGAGCTTTACCACACTACTGGATTACCATGTCAACATAACAAGCATAGATGAAGGGCAAAGAAAATAATTGTATCTATTTTGGTTAATGTGCATGGCATGTTTTTCATATCATCAGCCACATCCCTAAGATAAAACAGGAGATGACAAGGTGCAAAGGTGGGCTGATTCACCACACACTGGATTATAGATCCAGAAAAACAAGCATACATATAGGCAGTATTGAGTAATGTGCATGGTATGAATAAGTAATTTGGTTTTACAAGTAAAACTTAGAACTTATGGTTCTTGCGAACATGCATTTTGGTAGAAACAGCAAACTAAACAACAGTAAACAATAGGGAGTATGAGAAAATTAAACAACAGTTGAGGATAAAGGCTTTAGAAGGCCTGACTTACATTAACAGTTAACACTGGCTTTATAATGCCCTTCTCCATGTCAAGGGAAGGATAACTCAAGAATTTCAGCACCGAATCTTGTTCATAAGCATTGTCTGTACTCTACATTTTGTAGAGAGTAATTTTAGATATGATAATACTGGAAGGGATAGACGATAATGAAGATAAGGTGCAGATTTATGCTACATAATCAACTACCAGTCCCTGCAAGTACAAGTGTTACAGGACAAAATGTACTGACAAGAGCAATGGGCTACACTTCTGCACTGGCATTGTCTGTGTATTCTACTTGTTGGTAAGATTAAATATAGAACTGATCTTTTTTAGTAAATGGTGGGCGAGGAAGATAAGATGCAGAATGCTACACAATGAACCAATCCCTCTTCCCATAATACAAGAGTGTTTTGAACACTGGTGTACTGTACAAAACATTCTTATATTATGGGACAGAGGGAGTAGCTTTTAATGTAAGTATAGTGATAGACGACGTTCAGTCCTTACAAGAGGACTGCAGAGCTAAACCTGTTCAAAAGCATTGGGTTGATTCTAAATTTATGTAAGAGTCCATACGGATCTTATAATGTCCACCAAATGTACGATAACGAGGCTAACATGTGCAGTGATGCTACATAATCAAACAACTATGAAAATAAGTATGTTCATACAGGTCAAGAGGTACTCACAAGAGCAATGCAGTGTGCAGTATAGTTGCGAGATTCTGTGACCCCTTGAGAATAAACGTTCTTCTGCTAACAGTTTTCGTACAAGTGAGACATTAAGGCAAATGAAGAAATGTAATTCAAATTGTGATGTGCTATCATAGATAGTACCTTACGCTGCAGCCGAGACCAATGTGTAACAAGATAATTCCAGTCACCGTCGGATAAATGTAGCACTAGAGACTTTACAGAAATTTCATTTAGAGGCTTGCCATCGAAGTGTGCTTGCCTCAGGTAGGAAAGATACTTCATCAACGAGTTCTTGAAAAGCGCAACCAACCCTTTCTCGTCCTCACAATCCGGTTTGCTCCTCACCTATTTAAAAGAATGAAATCTTGTGTCTTCTGTCAGCAGAAAATATGCAGTAATGACCTTGAATAACATTAGTATATTACTGACGCGTAAGTTGCGGAGGAAGACTGGAAATTGTTCTGTGTCCACGGTATAATCTTTCCATGAAAGAAAGATGCGCACAAAGTTCCTGACAACAATATAAGCTTCGTCTTCTAAACTAGGAAGAAATGGAACAGGGGTCCTATCTACTGCAATTGGGGCTCTCTCTGGTTCGAAAAGGGATTTGGCAACTGGATTTGGTGTACTCTTTGATGGAATGGGGGGTTTTGCATCGTAGAGCTGGTGCTATGTCAACTGGGATAATCATACTGTTTGCTGCAGTTGGGGTCTGCTGAGTTGGGGCGTCAGAAATGACCGGTGTAATAGGGCTAGAGCCTGCTAGAGCTGGGGTGTTTTGTGGGTCAGATGATATTGCAACTACACCTAATGGGCTATTTGATTTGTCAGGTGCCACTACCTTTTCCAAATACTTTGCTTGTGCTCCTCCACGATCAGCAATCACCCTCTTCCTTTTGAACGTCTGATACACAAGAATAGCATTTGAATGGATAAATATGGTATGATGACAGATGTAATATGTACTAAAAATGGATAGGCAGGGCGTATTCACATACACGATGTGTAAACTAAGCTAATGGCAGATCAACAAAGTAGAAGCAATGCAAAGCATCAGTTGCAAGATATGTGCGACCAATATAACCTTGGAAAATTAGAGCAAGCACCTTGATGGGTGAATAAGACAGGGCATCTTCCTCTGACTCCTCCACTAGAGAGCTACATTAACTTAGGTCTCCCTCTAGCTCAGAATCATTATTAGGATCATATTCTGAGCATGAATCTGTAGGTGGAGAGTGTTTGCATTGCATTGCATCCATACTTAATTTCAGTCCCTCAATGCCAAGTTTGACAGCCATGGCATTGTTCTGCTTTATTCTTTTCATGCGCGCAAGCTCATAATCATTATGATGTTGTTCAGAATCTGAGATTCATGAAAACATAAAAGGTAGTCAGTATCTATGGAATGCATTGCGGATTCAACTCGAAGAGTGTCTCCCTATAAACCCCTGCATATCCAAAGTTCACCCCCAACCGTGCTGACCAGACCACACACAGAAATACAAACCCCTTATGTCTCTATAACAGGCAGACACACATTTCAAAACTAAAGTGGGAACATTAGAATCATATGAAATTTGTATTTGAACAAATAAACTAAGGAATTATGAGTGGCATAATGTTTAGCTTCAAGGGTGGAGTGTTGGTAGTGCGACACAAAGCAAGTAGGCAGATTGTATTCCATGTAAAAGATCAAAGCCTATGTAAAAGCTGGAAATGACACTTTCTTTCTATACAATGCAGTGTTCGTTGCCCACACATGATGGAAGAGATCACATAGAGAAATACTATTCACTCATGTCTACGGTTCCAGTATTTGAAACAGGGTGGTCCACCCTAAAAGAATATTGACAACAAATATGACAAGGCAAGCATAGATGTAGTGAATCAATCATTTACTTGTGAGCTTACTAGGACAAGTATGCAGAATTGTAACTGCAATAAGAGACCGTCCAAAATCTGAATCAAGAAGTTTGTCTAGCACTTATTGTTTGCAACTAATCGACGTGAATAATTGGATATTATATCGAATAAGTAAGACAGACAAGTAAAATTGTCAACAAAACTGGCTTGCAGTAGTAATCTGGGTTAATGTCACTACGACCAACAATACAAAATGACTATTGTCTGTTCCGAGGGACGGAATTTTGAAAACCATGTGAACTTTACAGGTACTAAAGATTACTGAAATACATCTGAACCATTAAGTGTAGGTAGCACTAAGCACACAACAAACCCTAATGACAATCCTACCTAATAAGTAATGAATCAATTAGAAAATGGGTGATGAGGAGTGGCTGCTGAGTGTTGAGGACATATCTCAGGATAAATCGGGTTGGCTTAGTGGGTGCTACACGCCTGAGCCCTGAACGGACTGGGAAGGTAGGCATGTCGGTGCGCCCGGGCAGCGGTGACGCTGTTGGGCGAGCGGCTCCTGACCTCCTATTAGTCCGACGTCTCCTCCTAGAGTCATGCCATCTGGGGATGGCAATTCGCCGGCGACGCAGGTGGCTGGGGGCGAGTAGAGACCGGAAGCGCACAGCAGAACAAAGGGGAATCGGGGCTTTGGACGACCCAAAATCCTAGGGTGGGCCGGCCCACCGTGGGCACCCTGTAGAGATACACACCCAAGCGGCGAACATGCATTTTTGAAACTAATTTAGGTACAGTTAGCTGACCAATTAGACGACTCTATTTTAATAATTTCAGATTCGTATTTGAACAACTAAGCTTGTTTAGCTTGATGGGTGGAGCAGTGCTATTATGACACGAAGCACGTATTCTGATCGTATAGTGATCATAAAAGCGGGAAACTCTAAGCATATTTTTTTAGCAAAACAGGGTTTGCCCTCCGATTTCTATTAAAGAAACCACCATGGAACCAAAATGATCAATTAAACCCTAATGATGATCAATTAAACCGTATTATGACTGTGCCACGGCAGATTTGAAGCTGCAAACTGGAGAAATGATATTTAGCATCCATTGTTTGCTTCGAACTAAGAACTAAATTCTAAGAGCTGAAAAGAAAGTAGAGTAACCAAGTTAAGATCTATTTTCTGGTTGAAATCAAAAAGTTGAGGAGATATGAAGTACCACCTCTCTTGCGGCGCCGTGTAGGCATCGGGGGTGCGATGGCTGTCGATGGCATTGAAGTAGATCTGTGATGGTAGACGGGTGCATCGGGGGATATGTCCCATTGCGGTGGAAGAGAAGGTCGTGTGAGCGGCCCCGACAAAGAGGACGACACCGCCGTTGAAGCGAGAGGACGCGATGCAAGGCTCTTGGTCCGTCGCCGTGGATGAGAAATGTCCATCTCTAGCAGTGGACGCCGCGGTCTTGGTAGGCGCTCCGGCATGGTGGAGGACGGTGGGGATCGATGTGGTGGAGGATGGCGCCGATGGATGGGGTGGAGGACGGCGGCGATGGATGGGGTGGCGGACGCAGGATAATGTGGGGATGGTGTTCTAGCGCGGATGGTGTATGAATGGGAAAATGGAGGGAGAGGTACGGGGAACCATGTTTTTCGACGCGCTTGTCTGAAATATGGAAAAGTTACAAACTTAGCCCCCGTTTAAAATTTGGACATCTCGTGTGTTGGGGATAAGACGGTAATCTCGCATCTCGTCAATATTTGTCCAGAGCGATTTCGGGCGACGAGAGGGTGGTTGGCGCCCATGGTTGGCACCCATGGTGTATGAACAGGGCTGACAGGTAGGGCGGTTGTGTCACGTCTGAGTGAAGTTACAAACCTGCCCCTATTGAAAATATTTGCCTACATCGATCTCGGCCGAGTCGAGTTTGTTTTGCTGCCCACCGTGTATGAATGGGGAAATGGAGGGAGAAACAGAGGTCTTTTGGACGAGCTTGAACCAAATGTGTTTTTCCGCCCATGTTTGGCGCCCACCGTGCGGAATGGGCTCAGAGGCGGTCATGTCACATATAATTGAAGTTCTAACCTACCCCTATTTAGAGCAGTGCAAATCGGGCTGATGGATTGTCCGTGTAATGGGTAGACAGTAATTTCCATCTCCCAAACACTTGGCTTCGGGCAACCGACGTGGGAGTGGACATTTTGCCGCTTCTTTCGAATTTTGGGACAATAAGCATCCACATTTACCCTGTAACTAAATTCGAATCCATTTTGTATTCCTATACAAATGTTTATAAATCATTCTATGTGTTTTTATATATCTTCAAAAGGACGACAAAGATGTATTCCACTGTCATATATGAATATGGTTTACAAATGTCGATACTCAAATTCAGAAGCTAGAATCCAGTTTAAGGTGAATTCGAATATTTGGAACACTTCATGCCCAACTCAAATGTCACACGCAACATAATGTGTACTCCCATTTAGATATGTGCACAAGCGATGTATCAAGATTCAAATACCGAGTAAATCAACCAAGAATGTACAGAACTAACAGACATATAAACACTTATAGAGTATATGGATCAATAATATCAACTAACATACATAAGCCAGGCCAATGTACTTTTTTTTTGCTACAACAACATCCTTTTTTTAGCCAAGCTACTACAACATCTTGGCCCTTTCCGATGCGTGCCACTTATGGTCCATCTATACTACTATTATTGCTGAATGTACATTCAGCCCGATTGGCATATTTGTAGGTCTGGCACAACAATGAAAATGAAATGTCTCTGAGTCTTATCAATTAATACAGACTTGTGCTCAAATAAAATTACAAACCAAAAAACAAAAAACAAAAACAATTATTACATGATCTCTAAAACAAATGGTTTGATTGATTACATGAACAAACAACACAAAGGTTACTCAACGATGGAAAGAAAATTTCACCTATGATTTACCAAGTGGGAATTTAATTTCCTTTTTTCCTTCAGGACCTTAACAATGTGGTCAGTCTCAACTTGCTTCGTTTTGAAATCCACCAAATATTTAATGGTTGTCTTGAGTATTGCTTGTGATTGTGTTGTTTGCTTCCTCAACATGTCAACTTCATCTCTAAGTGCAGAAGCAGAATCTCTTTCTACCACTAGTTTAGCCGCTAGAGCATCAGTATTTGGCAATTCATAATGCACGATTGGGCCGGTGCCACTGCTGTGGGATGATACAACGTCCATGGGGACCTTGCTCTTTGATCTTGGGCTAACCTGTTTTGCCATTAAAGTTCTGATTGGATTCAGAAAAGTTGAAGTTAGCAAAACATCTCAACTGGGAGTTATAACAGCAAGCCAGTTAAACAAACAAGGAATTAAAGAGTTTCAATTAGATGCTGAAAAGTAGTTATTAACATCATTGTAACCCGTTGTTGCAGCAGCAAAACAGTTAAACAAACAAGTAGCTATTTAAGTTCAGGCAAACAGGTAATTCTTAACAGTAAGTATCAAACACATAGACAGGCGTAGTCTATAATAGGATTAATAGGCTGTGGCATTATGTAACCAGTAGCAAACTAAATTAAGCCAAGCAACATAATTGAACAATTTTGCAATAAGTGGCTAACTAAAATTCTGAGAAGCACGTAACTGAACTTATGCTAGTTCTTTGTATAGGCACACTTCAACTTCTTTTTCACTTACAAGGTTGTACGAAGGAGTCCATGGCATCAATTGCTTGGATATGCAGTCCCAATACTTCTTTCTTCCCACACTGCATTGGTAAGTCGAATGGTTAATCTGGTAAGATGGTGCGTCCTTGATATGTTATACGAGGACGTGTAGTCAGACTAGTTGTAGCCACACACATCACACTGGCTTTTACTGTATATTTCATGTGATTACTTTTGGCATATCGAGATCTAAGCAATCTACAATAGGATGAAAAGACTGGAATCCTTCACATTATTGGCGAACTCAGTTCATAGAAACAAGCAATTCAACCATTCTATGGGTAAATTGAAAGCGCCACTGGAGTATTTTTCACTACCCCAATCATACGCGCAAAAAGGGGCGACGCCACCATAGGGGCTGGTATGGGCGGCCGCCTCGGGTGGCTAGAAAGTGTGCACCTAGTTTGAGTCGTCCAGGTTGGCCCAGGCTAGTTTTGTTCTTCCCAATGCACGAGCAGGCAATGTAAAAAAATGAAGAAAAACTTTTCAATTTGGATGGGACAATAACATAAGTGCAAGGCAGGACCTATAGCAGGTTCGCGGCCCAAACGAGCGCTTCTCATATCGATCGACAGCATGAAAAATCCCAATTCATTCGCTCCAGCCTCCAGTCTGGTTTGCTCCTAACCTAGCCCCTGATGGACAGACCGACACAACACTTCCTCACGCCCTCGTTGGAGGGCAGTCGCCGGGCTTCAAGCGAACGGAAGGACAAGAAGATGAAGATGATGACGATCCAACCCTGGGTGTAGCCAGCGTGGGAGGCAGCAGTGGCAGCACGGGCATGGCATCGAGCTTGCGCAAATAGACAGTCGCAATTGGCATGAGTAGCATGCGCAACAAGTAGGTACATCACATCCCTGATTATATCTAATTCAAATCTTCAATTTCTGGCCAATAGTTAAACCTGGCGGTGTTGTAAAACTGCTTGTATGTAGGGAATCTATGAGAAAATGAAACCAATTTCTACTTATTTTATAACTCCCCCAATCAATATTGAACTGACTGAATCTGATGTATCTAATCAAGTTTCCGGTGCGAACATACAAGATCATGTCGTTCTTGAGCCTGAAGTGTCTAATGAACAGACTACTAATGAAGGATTTGATGCAAACATTTTACATGCTCCTGGTGATGATCATATAGTGCCTAATGAGGGATCTAATGCAAGCATTTTGCAAGCTCCCATTGAAGGATTTAGTGTCTAATTATGATTGATGTCTACTACACAACCTTCTTCTTGGAGACGTTGTTGGGCCTCCAAGTGCAGAGGTTTATAGGACAGTAGCAAATTTCCCTCAAGTGGATGACCTAAGATTTATCAATCCGTGGGAGGCATAGGATGAAGATGGTCTCTCTCAAGCAACCGTGCAACCAAATAACAAAGAGTTTCTTGTGTCCCCAAGACACCCAATACAATGGTAAATTGTATAGGTGCACTAGTTCGGCGAAGAGATGGTGATACAAGTGCAATATGGATAGTAGATATGAGTATTTGTAATCTGAAATTATAAAAACAGCAAGGTAACAAGTGATAAAAGTAAGCGTAAACGGTATTGCAATGATAGAAACAAGGCCTAAGGTTCATACTTTCACTAGTGCAAGTTCTCTCACAAATAATAACATAATTGGATCACATAACTATCCCTCAACATGCAACAAAGAGTCACTCCAAAGCCACTAATAGAGGAGAACAAACGAAGAGATTATGGTAGGGTACGAAACCACCTCAAAGTTATCCTTTTGATCTATCTATTCAAGAGTCCGTAGTAAAATAACATGAAGCTATTCTTTCCGTTCGATCTATCATAGAGTTCATACTAGAATAACACCTTAAGACACAAATCAACCAAAACCCTAATGTCACCTAGATACTCCATTGTCACCTCAAGTATCTGTGGGCATGATTATACGAAATGCATCACACAATCTCAGATTCATCTATTCAACCAACACAAAGTACTTCAAGGAGTGCCCCAAAGTTTCTACCGGAGAGTCAAGACGAAAACGTCTGCCAACCCCTATGCATAGGTTCATGGGCGGAACCCGCAAGTTGATCACCAAAACATACATCAAGTGGATCACGTGAATATCCCATTGTCACCACAGATAACCACGGCAAGACATACATCAAGTGTTCTCAAATCCTTAAAGACTCAATCCGATAAGATAACTTCAAAGGGAAAACTCAATCAATTACAAGAGAGTAGAGGGGGAGAAACATCATAAGATCCAACTATAATAGCAAAGCTCGCGATACATCAAGATCGTGCCATGGAGAGAACATGAGAGAGAGAGAGATCAAACACATAGCTACTGGTACATACCCTCAGCCCCGAGGGTGAACTACTCCTCTCGTCATGGAGAGCGTCGGGATGATGAAGATGGCCATCGGTGATGGGTTCCCCCTCCGGCAGCGTGCCAGAACAGGCTCCCGAGAGGTTTTTGGTGGCTACAGAGGCTTGCGGCAGCGGAACTCCCGATCTATCATTGTCTCTGATGTTTTTATGGTATATGGGAATATATAGGCAAAAGAAGTCGGTCGGGGGAGTCTCGAGGGGCCCACGAGACAGGGGGCGCGCCCAGTAGGGGGGGGCGCCCCCCACCCTCGTGGACACCTCGAAGCTTCCTTGACTTCAACTCCAAGTCTCCTGGATCACATCCATTCCAAAAATAACGCTCCCGAAGGTTTCATTCCGTTTGGACTCCATTTGATATTCCTTTTCTTTGAAACACTTAAATAGGTAAGAAAACAACAATATGGGCTGGGCCTCCGGTTAATAGGTTAGTCCCAAAAGTAATATAAAAGTGTATATAAAGCCCATAATCATCCAAAACAGATAATAATAGAGCATGAATGCTTCATAAATTATAGATACATTGGAGACATATCAACATCCCCAAGCTTAATTTCTGCTCGTCCTCGAGTAGGTAAATGATAAAAGAAAGAACTTATGAAGTGTGAATGCTAGGAGGTGCACAAGTTTGATCAATGATAATTTCAATCACCTTTTCTAGCATCTTTATATGTCATAACAGTAGTTCATCTCATAAAACTTCTCAAGATCAAGTAACAAGCTATTCAGATGTTAAAGCATAGATCATAAACTTTCTTGAAAACTAGCAAACTTCATTCTCAGTCATCAAACAATTGTAATTCATATTATTTTCAGGAAGGGTCTATGTTAGAGCTTTGATTTAGCAAACTCCACATACTCAACTATCATATAGTCTTCTACAATTGCTAACACTCATGCAATACTTATGGTTATGAAGTTTTAATCGGACACTGAGAAAGATAGGGGCTTATAATTTCGCCTCCCAACGTATTCACCTTTGGGTGATGTCAACAACAATAGTTCATGCTAACTTACATCCAATTGGATATATATATATATATATATATATATATATATATATATATATATATATATATCATGATCTTTACAACATGAGGTTCTTGCCAAAGGATAAAATGAAAAAGGGAAAGGTGAAGATCACCTTGACTCTTGCATAAAGTAAAAGACATAAAGTAAAAGATAGGCCCTTCGCTGAGGGAAGCAGAGTTTGTCATGCGCTTTTATGTCTAGATGCACAAAATCTTAATGCAAAAGAACGTCACTTTATATTGCCACTTGTATATGGACCTTTATTATGCAGTCCGTCGCTTTTATTGCTTCCATACCAAGATCGTATAAATCTTATTTTCTTCACACTAACAAGTCATACATATTTAGAGAGCAATTTTTATTGCATGCACCGATGACAACTTACTTGAAGGATCTTACTCAATCCACAGGTAGGTATGGTGGAATCTCATGGCAAAAACCGGGTTTAAGGATATTTGGAGTCACAAGTAGTATCTCTACTTGGTGCAAGAAATTTTGGCTAGCATGAGGGGGAAAGGCAAGCTCAACATGTTTGAATGATCCATGACAATATACTTTAATTGAGATGTGAGAAAACATAACCCATTACATTGTCTTCCTTGTCCTACATCAACTCTTTAGCGTGTCATACTTAATGAGTGCTCACAGTTATAAAAGATGTCTAATATAGTATATTTATATGTGAAATCTCTCTTCCTTCAATATTCTTTCATGAATTGTTCAAATGACCAATACAATGCTTGCTAACCTTCAATAAATTTACAACCTCTACTTCTTAGATGTGAAGTCATTACTCCCCATGGGATAAGCAAATGAGACATATATAAATTCAGATTTATGACATTCAACTCATTCAACCATTTACTCATAGGATATAAGTGAAGCACACGAGTAAATGACAAACTACTCCAACAAGATATAAGTGAAGATCAATGAGTAGTTAAATAATTATGTAGCTATGTGAAGACTCTTTCTCATTTAAGAATATCAGATCTTGGTGTTTTATTCAAATAGCAAGCAAAACAAAATAAAATGACATTGCAAGGATAGCACAACTCATGTGAAGAAGCAAAAACTTAGGTTCAACCGATACTAACCGATAGTTGTTGAAGAAGAAAGGTGGGATGCCTACCGGGGCATCCCCAAGCTTAGATGCTTGATACTTCTTGAAATATTATCTTGGGGTGCCTTGGGCATCCCCAGTCTTGAATTTTTGCGTCTCCTTAATTACTCTCATATCATGGTTTCTCAATTTCTCAAAAACTTCATCCACATAAAACTCAACAAAAACTCGTGAGATAAGTTAGTTTAAACCAATGCAAAAACCTTAGCATTTTCTACTGTAAAAAATTAGTAAAATTATTATTAAACATTGAATACTAAATGTCTCTGCATATTTAATACTCCTATCCTAAAATAGAATCATTAAACAAGCAAACATACGCAAACAATGCAAACATAATAGCAATCTGCCAAAACAGTATAGTCTGTAAAGAATGCAAGATTCATCATACTTCCCTAACTCCAAAAATTATAAGACAAATAGTAAACTGTATAAGATTTATCAGAGCTCAATATGCAAAAAGTTTCAACATTATATCACTCTCTGACTTTTCTATGTAATTTTTGCAACAGCAGTAAACTTTCTATTTTCAAACAGCAACATGTATACAAGCAAAATAAGCATGGTAAAGGCTATCCTTGACATTTTTATTGAAAATATAGATTCAAAACATTATTCTACATAACAGAAAGCAAATACTTCACAAAATAAAATGACACTCCAAGCAAAACACATATCATGTGGTAAATAAAAATATAGCTCCAAGTAAAGTTACCGATGAACGAAGACGAAATAGGGATTCCTTCCGGGGGATCCCCAAGCTTAGGCTCTAGGTTGTCCTTGAATATTACCTTGGGGTGCCTTGGGCATCCCCAATCTTAGGCTCTTGCCAATCCTTATTCCATAGTCCATCAAATCTTTACCCAAAACTTGAAAACTTCACAACACAAAATTCGTAAGCTCCGTTAGTATAAGAAAATATAACCACCACTTAGGTACTGTTGTGAACTAATTCTAAATTCATATTGGTGTAATATATACTGTATGACAACTCCTCTATGGTTCATACCCTCTGATACTACTCATAAATTCCTGAAAATAAGCAAACAACATAAAGAAAACAGAATCTATCAAAAACAGAACAGTCTGTAGTAATCTGCATCAAACGTATACTTCTGGAACTCAAACAATTATGCAATAAATTGGTGGACCTTAGGAATTTGTCTATTAATCATCTTCAAAAACAATGAACCTAAAATCAGTCTTCAGTAAAAAATGGCAGCTATTCTTGTGAGCACTAAAGTTTCTGTTTTTTACAGCAAGATCATAAAGACTTCACCCAAGTCTTCCCAAAGTTTCTACTTGGCACAAACACTAATAAAAACATGAAACCACATCTAACCAGAGGCTAGATGAATTATTTATTACTAAAAAGGAGGAACAATATAAATAACAAAAATAAAGTTGGGTTGCCTCTCAACAAGCGCTATCGTTTAACGCCCCTAGCTAGGAATGATGATTTCAATGATGCTCACATAAAAGATAAGAATTAAAACATAAAGAGAGCATCATGAATAATATGAGTAGCACATTTAAGTCTAACCCACTTCCTATGCATAGGGATTTTGTGAGCAAACAACCTATGGGAACAATAATCAAGTAGCATAGGAAGGTAAAACGAGCATAGCTTCCTACAAGCATATGTGAGGAAACTTAATATTATTGCAATTCCTACAAGCATATGTTCCTCCCTCATATTAATTTTCTGTAGCATCATGAATGGATTCAACAATATAACCAGCACATAAAGCATTCTTTTCATGATCTACCTGCATAGAAATTTTACTCCTCTCCACATAAGCAAACTTCTCCTTTATGGCATACATATCATCACAATAACCATCATAAATAGGAGGCATGTTTTCATCATAATAAATATTCTCATCAAAACTTGGGGGACAAAAAATATCATCTTCATCAAGCAAAGCTTCCCCAAGCTTGTGGCTTTGCATATCATTAGCATCATGGATACTCAAGGAATTCATACTAACAAAATTGCAATCATGCTCATCATTCAAATATTTTATGGCAAACATTTTATAGACTTCTTCTTCTAGCACTTGAGCACAATTTTCCTTTCCATCATTCTCACAAAAGATATTGAAAAGATGAAGCGTATGAGACAAACTCGATTCCATTTTTTTGTAGTTTTCTTTTATAGACTAAACTAGTGATAAAAAAAGAAACAAAAAGATTCGATTGCAAGATCTAAAGATATACCTTCGAGCACTCACCTCCCCGACAATGGCGCCAGAAAAGAGCTTGATGTCTACTACACAACCTTCCTCTTGTAGACGTTGTTGGGCCTCCAAGTGCAGAGGTTTGTAGGACAGTAGCAAATTTCCCTCAAGTGGATGACCTAAAGTTTATCAATCCATGGGAGGCGTAGGATGAAGATGGTCTCTCTCAAGCAGCCCTGCAACCAAATAACAAAGAGTCTCTTGTGTCCCCAACACACCCAATACAATGGTAAATTGTATAGGTGCACTAGTTCGGCGAAGAGATGGTGATACAAGTGCAATATGGATAGTAGATATGGCTATTTGTAATCTGAAATTATAAAAACAGCAAGGTAACAAGTGATAAAAGTGAGCATAAACGGTATTGCAATGATAGGAAACAAGGCCTAAGGTTCATACTTTCACTAGTGCAAGTTCTCTCCAGAATAATAACATAACTGGATCACATAACTATCCCTCAACATGCAACAAATAGTCACTCCAAAGCCACTAATAGAGGAGAACAAACGAATATATTATGGTAGGGTATGAAACCACCTCAAAGTTATCCTTTTTGATCTATCTATTCAAGAGTCTGTAGTAAAATAACATGAAGCTATTATTTCCGTTCGATCTATCATAGAGTTCATACTAGAATAACACCTTAAGACACAAATCAACCAAAACCCTAATGTCACCTAGATACTCCATTGTCACAACAAGTATCCGTGGGCATGATTATACGATATGCATCACATAGTCTCAGATTCATCTATTCAACCAACATAAAGTACTTCAAAGAGTGCCCCAAAGTTTCTATCGGAGAGTCAAGACGAAAACGTGTGCCAACCCCTATGCATAGGTTCATGGGCGGAACCCGCAAGTTGATCACCAAAACATAC
Source organism: Triticum dicoccoides (assembly GCF_002162155.2). Lineage (NCBI taxonomy): Eukaryota > Viridiplantae > Streptophyta > Magnoliopsida > Poales > Poaceae > Triticum > Triticum dicoccoides. Next base: position 598,621,670 of record NC_041381.1, read on the forward strand.
ATCAAGTGGATCACGTGAATATCCCATTGTCACCACAGATAAGCACAGCAAGATATACATCAAGTGTTCTCAAATCCTTAAAGACTCAATCCGATAAGATAACTTCAAAGGGAAAACTCAATCCATTGCAAGAGACTAGAGGGGGAGAAACATCATAAGATCCAACTACAATAGCAAAGCTCGCGATACATCAAGATCGTGCCATAGAGAGAACACAGGAGAGAGAGAGATCAAACACATAGCTACTGGTACATACCCTCAGCCCCGAGGGTGAACTACTCCCTCCTTGTCATGGAGAGCGCCGGGATGATGAAGATGGCCACCGGTGATGGGTTCCCCTTCCGGCAGGGTGCCGGAACGGGCTCTCGAGATGTTTTTGGTGGCTACAGAGGCTTGCGGTGGCAAAACTGCCGATCTATCGCTGTCTCCGATGTTTTTAGGGTATATGGGAATATATAGGCGAAAAAAGTCGGTCGGGGGAGTCTAGAGGGGCCCACGAGACAGGGGGGCGCGCCCAGTAGGGCGGGGGCGCCCCCCACCTTCGTGGCCACCTCGAAGCTTCCTTGACATCAACTCCAAGTCTCCTGGATCACATCCGTTCCAAAAATAACGCTCCCGAAGGTTTCATTTCGTTTGGAATTTGTTTGATATTCCTTTTCTTTGAAACACTGAAATAGGCAAGAAAACAACAATATGGGCTGGGCCTCCGGTTAATAGGTTAGTCCCAAAAGTAATATAAAAGTGTATAATAAAGCCCATAATCATCCAAAACAGATAGTAATATAGCATGAATGCTTCATAAATTATAGATACATTGGAGACGTATCAATGATCTTCTATGTTGAGAGAGACATAGAGATTTGCAGGCATTGATGACAAGCAAATTATAGTGCATTTTCATGGCTTGAGGAAACGTCGAGGCCATCTACCAGAAAGTCCCCATATCATGACAACATAGCATAAATACTTTTCTAATTTGTGGTTTGAAACTATTGGCATACTTGTGCATGATAGATATATTGATATCTAGTTTGCACACTGGTTATAGGTGCAATTACACTTCGATATTTTCAGCCAGATAATGAATAATTCAAGCAAGTACAAACCATGTTTGTAGTCCTTGTACACCATGTTGCATTTTGTGTTTTTTGGTGCTTGCATCATTTAGTGTATATAATCGGAACTACTTTGGATCATTAGCTGGTTTTCAAAGTGCATGTAGCTTCACATTTCTCAAGTTATGTTGATTTCCGGAGTGCAAGTGCCTTCGTATTTTTTAAGTTAAATGTTCGCCCCTAGTGACTTGAATTCGTGGATCCGCCACTGCACACAAATCATACACGAATGCAGGGACTTAGCTAGCTCGTTGTACAGGCTCACTGCAGCTCTGCTTGCACTTGGGATGTTCCATGTACAAGTCCATGTTACCACTTGCTTGGATGTGCAGGCCTTGTGCTCCTTGTATCCCCCTCTGCATTTTTGACACGGCGAATGGTTGATCAAATAAGAGGAATCGACCTTGCTATTGTACCGAAGGACAGATACTTACAAGGTTATACGGGTGTGCAGGATGTGTACCAGATCCCATAGCGCCGTCAAGCTTCGCTAAAAAATGGATTTGCTTGTTTCACATGATATCTCCAGAAGAAATAAGAGTTAAATTTAAAGTTGCATAGGCGTGTAAGCTAAGAGTAGTGAAAGGATATCCAAACATCGTCGGAATAGTGCACAAGGGAGTGATGTGTGGATACGTAGTTCAGGCCGGCATTTGGGCATGCTCGCCTAGCTAGAGTGCGGGTCACTTTAGAGCCATTGAGGGTGATGCGCTGGCGTTGGCTGGCCACGCACGGATACAGATCTTGAGTGGCAGCAGAGTGCTATGATGCGGTGGACGAGACCGTTGGTGAAGCCCTAACAGCCTCGAGGGGCGGAGGTGCAACGATGTGCTCGATTAAGTAGCCCCGGTGAGCTGGGAGACGGCATCGGTGAAGCGCACCTGATGCGGTGGAAGTCGGTGTCTGTGAGGCACGTCGGTTGTGGCGACCAACATTGTCGGTGGACCACCCGGTGCGGTGGACGAGGGCCTAGATGAGGTAGCTCCGGTGCGGTGGTGAAGCGCGACCGTCGTCTTCGTCGTCGTTGTCCGGCACAGAGGTGGGGAAAGAGACGAGACGACGGGCGATTCGAACTTTGCCTGGGTTGGCGGCAAATTAGGGATTTGAGCAATCTGGGCGCGGAAGGGGACGGTGGAGAAGGGAGATTTTGCAGGGCTGGAATTGGGGCCGCCAGATATTTCAATCTGAAACGTGGAAGCGC
>NC_041381.1:598624140-598685653 GCF_002162155.2 Triticum dicoccoides
GTGGCTGGGTGCTACACGTCCGTCCGACACACGCGACCACCGCAAAACGACCCTGGTCTGCCTGGTGTGCCTACATTTGAGAATGCAAACGAATCTTCTTTCATTTGCAAACGAATCTATATGTATTACCATGCCCGTGTTTTCCTTGCAATAATTAGTCATTCGAAATGAGATACTCCCTCCGTTCACTTTTGTAAGTCATTTTAGACAACTTAAAATGATCTGTTTTGTACATTGTCTGAAATGTCTTCAAGGTCTTATAAAGGTGAACAGAGGGAGTACTATAAATTAATTAATGAGGAGTTATTTGAAAAAAATCGAAATGGTATCCACGGTATCCACGCTAACGTGGATTGGAGTGTGTGACACATAATTAGTTATTTGAATTAGAGTGTGTGTCACGTAGCCATCTCCAATTCTAATGTGGATTTCACATTTCAATGTATCCACACTACTTTTAATACAAATTCATATGTATATGATGAACACCATGGTAGTGAAGAAACTTTTGAATGGATTCAAACATATGACCTACAAAATAGCACAACAAATCGAGTCAATGTCAACTTTTTGAAACCTAGTATGGCACGAATTCGAAATAATTACCCATATGCATGGTCCTCAGTTCAAATCTTACAATGTACACCGAATTGAAACATCGATATTAAGTCTCATACTATCTATATTCAAATGTTGTTTTTAACACCCCCCCCCCCGCACACACACACTACATCCTTCCTGTATCGTTTAATCTTCCTCTCCTAACCACCTTAGGAAGCTATCGGTTTCCAACACATGTTTATTCTTTCTCTCCATGTTTCGATCTCTAACTCTCTCAACTACACAACCCCCTTTTTCCACTCTATTACCAAATGTATTTACCTCACACACCCGCCATTGCACCCCATGCCGAGCTCTCTCTCTCTCCCACTCCCTCTCACCCTCTCGCACTACATACATGCATTTCCTATCTAGCCCCCCAACCTCTCATGCGCACGCACACATATTGTCTATCTAGGTCACTCCCTCAAGACTATCTTACTCTTTCTTCCGCACTGCGGGCCACACTCGCTCAATCTCGCTCTCTTTATCTGAGTCTCGTTTAACCTCGTTTTCTTTCACACGCAAATGATACATCTCCCTGTTCGGGCTTCAATCGACACACTCTATACTCTCGCACGCAGATTGTCTATCTAGGTCAGTCCATCCAAGCCGCCCCACTCTTTTGACCTCATGGCAGGCCACACTCGCTCAATCTCTCTCTCTCTCTCTCCCTATCTCTCTCTCTCTTTGTATGTCTCGATTGACCTCGCTCTTTCTCAGACAAAAATGATATATCACCATGTTTGAGCCTAATTCGACCTATTCACATTGTATACTCTCTCACGCACATTGTCTATCTAGGTCACTCTCGCCAACCCGTCTCACTCTTTCGATCGCACGACGCCTCTATGTGATCAATTGGCCTTGCTACCTCCCACGCACAAAATATATCTACACGTCTGTGACTGGATCATCTCTCAAGCTCTATCTTACAGCCCTCACCCTTGCCAAAAGCTCAATGAACAATATCTCTCAAGAGGATATATATCTGTTCAATGAATGTCGGACTACACTCACTTTGTCTCTCTATCTATATGTCTCTCGATTGACCTCGCTTTCTCACGCCGTATCTTCCACACATTGAAGCTACCTCTCAATCCCTAGCAAAGTCGGAGCTATTTACATTGCGAGGGGCACTCCAACCTTGGATTAAATTGTGTAGGCATTTATTCCGGTCGGTTTAGATTATATTTTCATAGCATTCGGCCCACAACTACTCCAAAGACCATTGCAACCCCTGCAACTCCACTAGTTGATTTCCCTCTAGCTCGGTCATTGCTCTCTCGCACGTCCTTTCTCGCCTTCAACGTCGCACCATGGTATTATTGCAAAAAACTCTGTTATTCTCTTTAATTATTATAAATAAGCTACAAAACTACACACCAATAATCCACTTGGAATGGAACAAGTTTCAACCCACAAATTAAAATGCTACAAACTACACACCGAGGGGCCCACATGTCATGAAACAAATTTGGACCCATATACAAATTAAAAAATAAAAGAGAGGATCGAACATGCGACCAGGGCCTTCAAGCCGCACATCAATAGGCAACATACGTAGAACAACAATGTTTGTTGTACCTCCTTTGTTCACATAATGTTTTTATATTACCACAACCTATTTAATGGATAACATGTAATATTATTTTTAGTACATTAGTGGGACTGGCTCGTTAGCACGCACTATTCACCTTCACTTACTGGTGGGTTCCATGTGCTCTCTCTCTCTCTCTCTCTCTCTCTCTCTCTCTCTCTCTCTCCTCCCTTTATGCGATTAGATGCACGGGCAAACACGAAGAACTCGCGGGCGATGTTGTCGTTGACCATATTTGGACGCGTTCACAAGTTACGGCACCAGTTTCACGTACTAGTAGCACTAGTTAGTGTGTACGTGCAGTGCACGTTAATTTGGAAGTATATTAAGTGCATGCGGATATTAAGTAGGATATTATTTGCGTGTTATTATGTGATTAGCACTATTTTTGGCATGTAATTAACTACACGCTAAACGTGTTGAGTGCTCGACATTGAAGCAGTCTAGGTCGTTAGATGACAAGGAATACATGTGGCTTGATGATGTTTTATATTTAATTTTATACGGCTCTAGCAGAACATTCAATCGATCAAACCATAGATTTCGTTCAGTCTGACTCCAATTTTAAATTGTACGACGATCGATCTAAAATAAACGGAAATGATAAACTTTCGGATTTTAAGCATGGCAATCCAAATGTTTTTCATGGCAAATTTAGATTACGCGGCAGCGGCGGGGGCGTCTTGCGGTGGGAAGCGGCTCCACTGTCGTGCTCTGTGTGTCATCGGGCCACTGACCGATGGCGACGGCAGCGTCTTGCGCCGTTGTTGGTGTACTCCTGGACGTTGGCCTAGCTTCATGGAAGGCCAAAATGTTCTGGACTTCAGAGCGAGTCAACTGGCGAGAGGAGGCGATCGGTGTTGGTGCAAGGAAGCGGTCAATGGCCGCCATCCATGCCGCTGAGGGGGGCACTGGCACCCGCGCGGGGACAGGCGCTGTCAACGGCGCGGCGGAGACATTCATGTGCACGGGTGAGGGAGTCCTGGATTAGAGGGTATCCGGACAGCCGGACTACATACATCATCCGGACTATTGAAGCGTGAAGATACAAGACTCAAGACTCCGGCTCGTGTCCGGATGGGACTCTCCTTTGCGTGGAAGACAAGCTTGGAGATCCAGATATTGTATTTCCTTCCTTGTAACTGACTTTGTGTAAACCCTAGCTCTCTCCGGTGTCTATATAAACCGGATAGGATGGTCCTTAGAAGGCCGATCACAATTACAATCGTACCATCATAGGCTAGCTCCTAGGGTTTAGCCTCTACGATCTCGTGGTAGATATACTCTTGTACTACTCATATCTTCAATATTAATCAAGTAGGAAGTAGGGTTTTACCTCCATCGAGAGGTCCCGAACCTGGGTAAACATTGTGTCCCATGCTTCCTGTTACCATCAGCCTAAGACGCACAGATCAGGACCCCCTACCCGAGATCCACCGGTTTTGACACCGACATTGGTGCTTTCATTGAGAGTTCCTCTGTGTCGTCGCTTCGAGGCTTGATGGCGCCTTCAATCGTCAACAACACGGTCCAGGGAGATACTTTTCTCCCCGGACAAATCTTTGTGTTCGGCGGCCTCGCACTGTGGGCCAATTCGCTTGGCCATCTGGAGCAGATCGATGGCTACGCCCCCGGCCACTAGGTCAGGTTCAGAAACCTGAACTACATGGCCAATGTTCGCAGAGACTTGATCTTCGACGGAATCTGGCCTGTGCCAGGAGCGCCGGATAGTCACGACGAGCACGGCCCAGACCTGCTGTCGGACAAAGCTCGGGATATCACCCCTATAGTAGCCCCGGATCTAAATCCGGAGCAGGTTGCGTTGCCTAAGGACGGAGGGGTGGACCCCGCCGAACGCAGGCCTCACCTCTGTGGAGGCCTGTAACCCCGGCCCCCCCGGACTCGTATCCGGTTGTTGGTTCCGGTCCGCACACCCTCGAGCCAGCCGAGCCAGGTTGGGCTCCGGTAATGGAGTCTACCGCTGCGGACATCTTCCAGCACTCGCCCTTTGGCGACATGCTGAACTCATTAAAGTCTCTCTCTTTGTCAGGAGGCTCCGGGACGAACTATGTCCGATTTGAGTGGGAAGCAGGCGACGAAGGAATTCGCTGCCCACCCACCACCCACTTCATTGCCAGGATCGATGATTTAACCGACGTTCTTGACTTCGACTCCGAAGACATCGACGGTATGGACGAAGATGCAGGAGAAGCTTCAGAATCTCTAGCGCGCGGGACTACTACCTCTTCACACGATATATACATGGTGGATACGCCCAAGAAGGATGACGGCGATAATTCGGAAGATAAAACACCCAGGAAAAAGCCAAAACGGCGGCGCAGACGCCGCTCAAAGTCCAGCAACAGTAAAAATAGCGACAAGAGCGCAAGAAGGATCGACATACCAGTAAACCCCGAAGGCAATAACGACCACATGGACCCATCAATGGAGCAGGACGAGCCAAGTCACGCCAAACCGAGTTTGGAGTAGATGCCCGATCACAATGATCCGGAGGGACGAGCTCATCAAACCACCCCGGGACAGGAACACAGTCCGGACGATGATGCATTCATCATTCTAGAAGAACGTGCGGAATGAGACAACCACCACTGAAAGCTTATGGCCACAACGAGGAGTCTAAAGAAGCAGAAGCAACGGCTCAAAGCCGCACAGGAAACGCTTAGTCGCAGATGGAATAAAGTGCTAGACACTGAAGAAAGATATGGCGACGATCGCCATACAAAAAGCTATCCAAAATGCAAACTACTGCTAGAATTCGACGACGAGGCCGTTCCACCAAAGAATAATACGACCAAGAGACCAGACGTGCCGCTTCACAACCACAAGAGAACGGCTACCGATGCTGCACACGGTCTACGTGACCATCTAGATAAGAAAGCTGGTGCAGCCAGGTCCATCTACAGATCTAAAGGATAGACCCCGGCGAGGGACTATGGTCGCCAAAACGATCATACAAGCCAAATAACAGTTTGGAATAAACACCGGACGCAACAACAACTGACTGCATGCCACGGTGCGCCCAGATACAGAGGGGCTGCACACCCCCTATTCTTCACCGAAGAAGTACTGGACCTTGAATTCCCACAAGGCTTTAAACCTATGAACATAGAGGCATACGACGGAACGACAGACCCAGGGGTCTGGATCGAGGATTTTATCCTGCATATTCACATGGCTCATGGGGATGACCTCCACGCCATCAAATACCTTCCCCTCAAGCTGAAGGGACCAGCTCGACACTGGTTGGAAAGCCTCCCCGAAAATTCAATCGGGAGTTGGGAGGAACTCGAGGATGCTTTCAGGGCCAACTTTCAAGGGACTTATGTCCGGCTTCCATATTCAGACGATCTAAGTCACATAATCCAACAGCCCGGAGAGTCCGCTCGCAAGCTTTGGAACAGATTCCTCACTAAGAAGAATCAAATTGTTGATTGTCCGGACGCCGAAGCCTTAGCAGCATTCAAACACAGCATCCGCGACGAGTGGCTCGCCCGGCACCTCGGCCAAGAAAAGCCAAGGACACTGGCAGCCTTAACAGGCCTTATGACTCGCTTTTGCGCGGGTGAAGATAGCTGGCTAGCCCGTAAAGGCATCAGGGACCCCAACACTTCCGAAATAAGGGATGGCAACGGGAAGCCACGGCGTAATAAACACAAACGCCAAAACAAGGAAGAAAGCCCGGACAACACAACGGTCAATGCCGGATTCAGGAGCTCTCGACTTGATCAACAAAGGAAGCCATTTAAAGGCAGTAAAGAGGGACCGTCCGGTCTGAATAGAGTCCTAGACAGACTATGCCAAATTCATGGCACCCCCGAGAAACCTGCGAACCACACGCATAGAGAATGATGGGTCTTCAAGCAGGCCGGCAAATTAAATGCCAAACACAAGGGGAGGGACACACCAAGCGAAGACGAGGATGAACCTCGCCAGCCGAACACTGGGGGACAGAAAAAATTCCCACTAGATGTTAAAACAGTAAACATGATCCACGCAACTCACACATTCACGAGAAGGCACGAACGCGCGCTCAGAGACACGCGCGATGTAGAGCCCATTGTACCCACATCTGACTACTGGATGTCCCATCCGATCACTTTTGATCACATGAATGGCGGAACTAGTATTCAGCGTGGAGGATCAGAGGTCTTGGTGCTTGACCCAATAATCGACAGATACCGTCTCACCTGTGTCCTCATGGACGGCGGCAGTAGTCTCAAACTAATATACGAGGACACTGTCCGCAGAATGGGGATAAACCCATCCAGAATTAGCCAAAGCAACACCACCTTTGAAGGGGTGATACCAGACGTTGAAACCTATGGTAGGGGCTCCGTCGTGCTGGAAGTAACATTCGGCTCCCCAGGCAACTCCAGAAGCGAAGAACTACTCTTCACCATCGCACCCTTCCAAAGCGGCTATCACGCATTACTTGGAAGAACGGCCTTTGCCCGCTTCAACGCACTGCCACACTATGGCTACCTTACACTCAAGATGCCTAGTCCACGTGGCGTCATCACCGTTAGCGGAATTACAGAGCGCTCTTCACACGCAGAGGAACACGCAACGGCCCTGGCGGCCGGACTATAAGCGGCCTCCAATATCAAAAAACATGACTGGTCATTACGACCACAGACACGGTTAGACGAGTCCGGTAGCCCGGATAAAACTGAACCAGGGCACCGTATATGTAATCCCATAGCGGACACCAGGGGCTATAAACATTTAATGCAGCCCCACACTTGGCTCAACCTTACTGGCAGGCCAACATCTTACACTTTTATTATGCATCGCATACTTACGTTGTACTCTCATACGAGTTTTCTTTTTTCCACAGAAAACGTTCGCGGGATACCCTTCCAAGATACGGCACAACGGAGACAAAGGCGCAGACGTGCAGCAGGGCCCCATTCAACAGGTTTCTTTTTAGATTAAGCCCCTGTGTAAACCTTTTCTACTGCCTCTTGTTGTTTAACCATCCCATGGGTTCCATACCCACAGAGGATACTGCCGTTATTGGCATTTCGCCACGACAGACTAAGCGCACGTACCTGGAAATTTAGGGTTTATAATAGGTTTACGTCAGCCTATTTTCTTTTACAAAGACCGAATACCTTCAGGAGTGTTCGGCGTCACGAGTTTGGCCTTATATGCATCAGCTCTGAATCATGTCTTTGGTCAAATGTTGGGTTTGCCCGGCTCCTGGGTTTGTCGCCTTACGTTCCGTTATTATCGGCCAAGGCGGCCAAAGGAGAACTATTGCAATTGTGCCCTGGTTATTCCGGATGAGCACCTCAGTAGAGAAAGCCGAAAACTGACTGTCATGATACAACGAGAGACTGTTCAACCACTCGAAGACTCACCGGAATCTTTAGGATTCCTCCGCATTAACGAAGGGTCGTTTCCCGGCCATGTCCATATGCGCCCATATTCGGATGCACGCGAAGGTACCAGGGGTTACATAGTAGCCCCACCGTTAGACCCCCATGGCTAAGCAAAAGTGTTACAGCTATATAGTCCGGTTGCCTAGTTCGACGTGCGATCACCTCCTTAATGGACCAAGACATTGGATCAAGTGTGATTAAGCATATTTTTCGTGAACAGCCCCGCATTGCATGCGTGGGGGCTGAAGCCAACGACTGCTAGCTTTCGAATTACTCATATTTATATAAAAACGGCCGCAAAGGGGACACAATCATACTTCCAGGCAAAAAGTATAAATATAGCCTCATAATCAAAATAAACATTGTTTTTACAATGATTCGACTTATCACTCGAACAAGACATTCTTCGAGCACTGCGCTTCTATTAGGCGGGCACCTTCTATGACCTGCGCCAAGTAGTGCTCGGCCGGATATTGGCCTCCCGCCGGATCCTGGATCGCTATAATGGTGGCCTCCATATCCGTCCAATAGGCTTTAACGCGGGCAAGAGCCATTCATGCACCCTCTATGCACGCCGACCTCCTCATGGCGTCAATCCGAGACACGGCCCCAAGGAATTGCTGCACCAAACCAAAGTAACTGTCCGTCTTAGGCCACTTCGGCCAAAGATGGTCTACTACAGACCGCATTGCAATCCCGGACAGCCTGTGAAGCTCCGCCACAGCAGCCACCTTCTCATTTAGAGGCAGCGGGCGAGTGGGAGCATTGAATTGCGACCAGAAAAGCTTCTCCACTTCCTTATCACCTTGACCCTTGAAGAACTTGACAACATCAGCTGTACTATTCGCCAAGTCCGCATATGCGTCTTCAGGACTCCAGCGCCCAGCCAGGGGAGCATACTTCGGTTCCAAAAACTTCATCCGCAGTAAGTAGGAGCCCCTAACCACGATTTTGTCAGCTTATTGGAGCTCCTCCCGCACACCCTGGATCTCGGTCCGCATCTCTTTGGCGGAATTAAGTGCCTTGTCCAGCTCGGCCAAACTAGCCTTATTCTCCTTTTCAAGGAGTACATATCGGTCGGCGGCATTTTTCAACTCCCCATCCATTTCGGCTATCTTTTCCTCACCTTGGCGACGAGCAGCCTATTCGGCTCTCAATTCTTCGGCCGCCTTTAGGGCAGCCGCATTGCTAGCCCGAGCTTGTTCCTTGACCTGACCAAGTTCCGCCCTCACGGCCTCCACGACAGCAGCACCATCTGCAGTACAAACACATTGCATTAATATTATGCCCCTCTCGCATTTTCCTATACAACATAATAAGGGAAGCAGAGCACATACCCTGTGACTCTTCCAGCCGTTTGTTCACCAGCGTGATATCGGCATCGATAGATCCGATCTGCCTCCTTAGTTCGGCAACTTCAACAGACTGGTCGGCTGCCGGATCCTTAGATACATGCGCACATATACGGTGCAACCTTTACTATGTGATCCCCCGTTTGCCGCCTATGGCGGGAAACCAGAGTCTCAGGGGCTACTATCCATAGGGAGCACACCTAGCGCGTGCTTCACAACCAAAAAATAGTGCATTTTTTCACTACATACCTCAAAGCCTTTGAGCAGGCTTGTAAATGCCTCATTCAAACCGCTCGTAGCGGATGAAATCTTCGTGAGCACCGTGCTCATTAATGAGCGGTGCTCCTCCGAGAGCGCGGCTCGCTCCAAAAGGCCTGTCAGTACGTCCGGCCGGACATCAAACTGTGCCGGACCCTTCTCATTGCCCCCCGTGGGAGCCAAACGCTCCGGGCTCAGGGCGACTGACGTATTAGCTTCCGGCTTCGGCAGATCCGGACTCCTCCATGACGACACCTCAGTGTCGCCTGCTTCATGAGGCGGAGAGGTAGGTGGGGTCTCACTCTCCATCATCTCCGGAGGAAGATCCCCCGAAGACGAACTCTGTTGAGAAGAGCTGCTCGCCGGACTGCAAAAGACGAAGTCCCGGCTATGGATCTCGGAGAAACACTGTACCTTCGAATTAATGATTAACTTACAGCTCGGTGGAGGGCTGGCCCGTTGGTGGGCATGACGTGGTGAGGATGCCCGTTGTGGCAGAGCCCCCTGGGGATACCTTCTTCCCTGGCATGGGCATCTCCGCCTCCAAGTCTTCGGAGGCGGCCCTCTTCCTCCCGCGCGGGAAGGAGGCTTTAGCCTCCCCTTCCCGACTATCCTCCTCAGGGGAGGTAACGAGTCCCCCGGTTTGGATGCACAGTGTGTGAAGTTCGGCTTCACTGCCCTTTTCTTCGCCTTTCCCTAAGGGGATTTTGCTGAGCGCCCGGCCAAGCATCTTGGCAATGGTTGGACTAGGCGAGCCTTCACAAAGTTGCGCCGGACACCTGATTCTCTCCGCCTTGGTGAGCCATTCCTGGACACAGAGGGTTTTTTAGAATAATGGTTATGATAAATATAAACAAAGTGTTCGGCTTTAAGGTTACCTACTTGGGCATCTAGGCGATTGCAACTTAGGCCCGCATCCTCGGTGATGTCCGCACACTTTACTTGTGGTCCGAAGAATAAGTTACACATCCCTTCGAGCTTCAGGCCGAAGAAGTGCTTAATAGTCCGCGGACCCTTCGGATTAAACTCCCACATCTGGAGAGGCCGACGTTTGCACGGCAACATCCGTCGGATTAACATCACTTGAATTATGCTGATAAGATTTATGTCCCTCTCAATAAGCTCCCGGATGCGATTCTGCAGTACTGGTATATCACCAGCGGGCCCCCAATTCCATCCTACGTAGGTCCAAGACGCCAACTGTGATGGAGGGCCCGAGCGGAACCCGGGGGCGGCAACCCACTTTGTGCCTCTGGGAGCCGTAACATAAAACCACCTCCGTTGCCACACATCGGATACTTCCGAGAAAGAACCCTCTGGCCATGGGGCATCGGTGTTCCTGCTTATTATGGCACCTCCGCACTCTGCATGTCGCCCCTCGATCATCTTCGGCTTCACATTGAAGGTCTTGAGCCATAAGCCGAAGTGTGGGGTGATGTGGAGAAAAGCCTCGCACACGATAATGAACAACGAGATATGGAGGATAGCGTCTGGAGCCAGAAAATGAAAATCCAACCCATAGTAGAACATGAGCCCCATCACAAAGGGGTCGAGGGTGAGGCCCAGTCCTCGGAGGAAGTGAGGGACAAACACAACACTCTCGTTGGGCTCCGGCGTAGGGATAACTTGCCCTGGAGCAGGAAGCCTGTGTTGGATGTTGGCGGTCAGGTATCCCACCTCCCTAAGCTTCGTAATGTCCTCCTCTTGGATCGAGGAGGCCACCCACTGGCCTTTTGCGTTGGATCTGGACATATTGGAGGATCTGGGGTGTTGGAGCTTGGGTCTTGGGTGTTAGAACTCGAGGTGCGAGAAGGAGCAAAGGAGGTGGAAAGGAGGCATAGGCCATGACCTCTTTATAAAGGGGATGAATATCAAGAGTCCTCGGCGTGACCACTTGAGACTTATCCAAAAATACACAGAGTCATACCAATGGTCGTCGTGGGGTCACATACACCCATATTGATGGAAGATCCCATAATAACAGGAGCACGATCTCTGCTTTGGCAGGACGTGCCAATAAAACCGCCTCGCAACACGAGTCGAGGTGGGGCAAGAAACGCCGGTTCCTGTTGGACCAGGCCACAATGCAAGGACACGACGTACAAAGATTGTCAGCAGAACGGATTTATGCTATATTCCCTACAATGGCATGTGAAGATCATCTTGCAGATCCGGACACGGTCTACGTGTTCGATAATAACCTTGGAGTATTCGGAAGGAGGAACCCGCCTTGCAATGCCGAAGACAAGACTGCGCGCTGGACTCACCGTCATTGAAGCCTGGTTCAGGGGCTACTGAGGGAGTCCTGGATTAGGGGGTATCCGGACAGCCGGACTACATACATCGTCCGGACTATTGAAGCGTGAAGATACAAGACTCAAGACTCCGGCCCGTGTCCGGATGGGACTCTCCTTTGCATGGATCCGGATATTGTATTTCCTTCCTTGTAACCGACTCCGTGCAAACCCTAGCTCTCTCCAGTGTCTATATAAACCGGAGAGGATGGTCCTTAGAAGGCCGATCACAATTACAATCATACCATCATAGGCTAGCTCCTAGGGTTTAGCCTCTACGATCTCGTGGTAGATCTACTCTTGTACTACTCATATCTTCAATATTATCAAGCAGGAAGTAGGGTTTTACCTCCATCGAGAGGGCCCGAACCTGGGTAAACATTGTGTCCCTTGCTTCCTGTTACCATCAGCCTAAGACGCACAAATCAGGACCCCCTACCCGAGATCCGCCGGTTTTGACACTGACAACGAGCACCGGCATGGGCGCGCACGTCAGTGCGCGCGCAGGCGCATGCACTGGCAAGTGCACGAGCACCAGCACGGGCGAGCGCGTTAGTGCAGGCGCAGGCGCATGCGCTGGCAGGTGCACGGGCATGTGAAAGTCGGAGGGGACCTCGTGGAACCCGTGGCATCAGGATCAGGGATAATGCGCAGCTCCCAGCCCATCAATGCCACAGGGATGGGCGTTGGCGCAGTCGTGGCGACAGGAACCGGAACGGGGGTCGGAATGGGAGCGGGAACAGGCACGGCATCTTCCCACAAGGCCAGTTCAAGCTCGACCCAAAGCGCCTTATGTTCTTGAGACTTCGGTTGGGTGTCTTCCTCAGGAAACTGGATAACTAAGGGCAGACCATCGTGATGTGGCATGGCGTACGTTTAGGTCAGGCTGGTTGGAGGTAGACGACAGGAGAATCGAAGAGGAAGAGAGAAGATTGTAGCGATACTGAGTAGTGCGGGGTTGATTTTAAACTGCGACGCCGGCGACATTAAAAGTGGGAGCAGTTGGGACGAAGGTGGGCGGGAGAGCCTGGTCAAACATCTCGCCTCCCGGTGAGCCTGCACAGCGGTCTGCTCGCATGCCTCCCTATCAGCCAGCACAGCGGTCTACTCACAGGCCTTCCTTCGACTCACATGCTTGATCGGACGGCACCTGCCAATGAGAAGCGGGACTCATGGCGGCATGTAAACACCCACGGTTTCAATAGTGAAAGCGTTCGCCTTAATGTGACACATCTTTGTTCCAAAATACCTTGGCTCTTCATTTGTGCAACTTCTCATAACCAGCTTGTCTCAAATTGAAGAAAAAAATTATGAAGTAATATTTGTGCCATATCACGTGACCATGCTCAGTTTCAAGAATTTATGGTCACTTTTGGATTTTCTAAAATTTAAGATCCAGGATTCGAAACAATATCATAACCTGCATCATGCAATAAATTTTCAAGCCATACATCTGTCATGTTGTATTTCTTAAGAAAGGATTTGGTCAAACATTTTGCTTAGTTAGACTTCAGACAAGTTATATATGTAGAGTAAAAGGATAATCCCTCCGTACGAGTGCACTGCCTGATATATTAACTCAAGTACTAGGCACGAACAAACAAGCTCAATTCTATGCTCATCCTGGAGTAGTAGTAGTAGTGCTAGGCAATGCAGTTGATGGGTGACCTTGGCGAGCGGCGACCGAGGGAATTGAACCATGCTTGGCATGGTAGGTAACCTCGTCTAGTTACTAAAGCATCCCTCTGTTGTTCATCGGTAATAGTCATTATGGACCGGGGACATGAGGGGAATTTCCTAGGGCTGGAATTCTGGCTGCCAGATATTTTGACTCGAAACGCTGAGGCTCGACTGGTTGGGGTTGCCTAATGTGCGTACCACGCACGCCACCAGAAGGACACGAGCCCAGTTTTTATTTTTATTTTTTATTTTTTTAGGATCAACACGAGCCAACGTCTGGCTGGTACGCCATTGGGTCCTACCATTCGAGAATACGAAAGGAACCTTTTAAATTGTCGAACGAATCTATGTGTATTACAATGCCCATATTTTCCTTGCAAATACTAATCTTAACATGGTAATTGATTTAAGACGAGTTATTGAGTTAGAGTGAGTTTGTGATATAGTGATCTCAATGTGGATTTCACATTTCATGGTATCCCTAGTAAGTTTTTCAATGCAAATTCAAATTTTAAAGACGAACAATATGGAGGTGAGAAAACTTTGTATATATCAAGCATATGACCACAGAGAGAGAGAGAGAGAGATACACGAACACAACAACAATCCAATAAGTATAGTGCATCTATTTTTCCAAACCATGCATGTATGACACGAATTCGAAAATACTCCTTCTGTTCCTAAATATTACTCGTCTTTTAGATATTTCAACAAGTGACTACATACGAAGCAAAATGAGTGAACCTACACTCTAAAATATGTCTATATACATCTGTATGCGCCAGTCCATTTGAAATCTCTAAAAAGACTAATATTTAGGAACGAATGGAGTAAAATGTAAGACATGCATGGTCCTCAATTCAATATTTAAAATGAACATGAAACTGAAACATGGATATTAAGTCTAGTACTATAATACATGCAAATGTTGTTTTTAGGCGGAGCTATGATTGTCGGGGTTCAACCCCTCGACCTTAGATAAAATTGTGAAGCTCTGTTTAGGGTTGTTTTAGATTATATTTGTCCCCACCCTCCCAACAACCGATTGGTTGTGCACCCCCCACCCCTCCTCCCCGGGAGAATATCATGTGCCCCCATACCTTAGATGCTATATGCCAATACGAGTTGCTTGGAGCTTGTACATCTGAGATATAGCAGCTGACATGATGTCTTAATATTTTTACAGGAAACCTTGATGAGTTTGAGAATTGCACACGATTTGTACAAAAACTACTCAGATGCCCTTGGATCCCATATCCAATGACCTCGAAGCTCGTATCATCATAGCATCTAAGATGAAGAAGGACATCATATTCTCATGTATGTAAGAATATCATGAGCTACCATAACTTAGATGCTTTGGTGATACAAGCTCTTCGGAGCCGTTGGATTTGTGACCCAACACCTCCTCGGTGGTTCGAATGGTTTTTTGCAGAAAATCCCCCAAAGAGTTCGGCCATTGCTTACAAGCACAAAGACTGCTCAGATGCTATTGGATCTCATATCAAACGACCTCGAAGCTCGTATCACTGTAGCATCCAAGCTGCGAGAGCACCTTATGTTTTCTTGAATGGGAGAATACGAGGTGCTCCCGCACCATAGATTCTATGGTGATACGAGTTCATGGAGATCTAATGGCCCACAGTAAGAGGTTTGAATGTTTTTGCAATATACGGCTGAGAGAGTTTGGGAATTGCGCAGAAAGTACAAGTACTATGCATGTGCCATCTGATCACCGATCATACGACCTAGATGCTCCTATCACCGTAGCGGGTAATTAACCTATCGGGAGCACCTAATATGAGAAACAAGGAGATGTTGGATCCAAGATGCAGCGGCACACACGAGGCCTGAGTGTTTTATTTGCAAGAAAACCTTTGGAGAGTTTGGAAATTGTGCATAATTACAAAGACTACTCCCAAGCCATTGGATCTCACTTCCAACGGTGTAAATACTCGTATCACCATAACATCTAAGCTATAGGGTGGATGTGATATTCTATGCCGTTGTCATTTTTGTTTGTAAACTTGAAAAATGCGTGTAACTCGTGTCATTACTTGTCTAACTGCGCAAAGTGTTTGTTTAAAAAAACCATCCTACACTAAAATATCGGAACAACAAACGGGGGTCCCACTTGTCATTAATCAAATTTGGACCTAAAACTAACAAATCTGAAAGACGAGATTCGAACTGGAAACCTGGACTACAAAGCGTAAGTCGATAGCCTGAAACAACAATGGTTGTTGGCTTTATCCCATAACTTGATTTTATACAGTATTACATTGAGTAGAGTAGCGGGAGTGCCTCGTCAACACGTGCATGACCATTGACTCACTTACTGGTGGGTCCTAGGTATGTGATCTCTCTCTTCTCTCTATCGTCTAACCTTTGCACGGGCACACACGAAGAGCGGCGCTAGCTTGCCGTGGTGTTATTACAACTAAAAAAAGCTTGGGAAATAGAAGAATCGCCTAGAACAAGAGATGTTGTGACTGGTCAAGACAGAGCTAACCACACCTATCCTCCGTGCCACGTTAGCATGATGAAGCTGTGTGGCTAGTGGGGTGTTTTTGACTGACTGGCTGGGTCCCGAGGTCGAACCATATGTACTATGTCTGATACAGTATATTTTTACATGCACATTTTTCCTTTGTGCCGAGACGTGGCACACCCTACCGCCCGGTTTCAGGATCCTCCTGGGTGGTGCACGCATATATTCTTCCTGACGTGGGATGCCCTACCGCGCATTTTCTCAGTCCTCCTCGGTCGTAGCGCCGAAGCAAGTAAATGAGTCGTCAAATCACGAAAGACCACCTTTCCCGCCGAGTACATCAGTGAAGCACGGGGGCTAGCTAGTTGGGCTAGTTCGACCAATTAGCTAGGCCGTTGCCACATTTATTTTTTCACCCCTTTTTTATCTACTTGTTGGCAGGTAAATTTAAATATCCACCGCGGAGTTGCTTTGGTGTTTGTGTGTGGTAGGATTTTTAATTTTTTTTCATTGACGGGAGCAAGCGCGGTAGGATTTTTTATTTTTTGATTGACGAGAGGAGGCGCGGCAGCAATTAGTCATGATGACTCCACTTGTAAAACCCACTGCTCCCTAATGTGAGAAGTCGTCCACTGGTGTTTTACCATGGTGAAAACCAAAAGATTCCCCACTCCTCGGCTAGCTCCCTCTGCCTTCCCGTAGATTGCATTGCCTTTCAGTCGTTTCGCCCCCTTTGCTTCCTCTCCTCATTGCTTCTACCTGGTGCCATGGTGGCGCAGCAGATCATGGAGTCCGAGGTGAGGCGCCTGACACAGGAGCTCCATGCCAAGGATGCGGAGCTCAGGGCCAAGGACGTGGAGCTCCATGAGCTCAACGAGGAGAGGAGTGCCATGATACTCCGTTATGTGCGGGAGTTCACGGAGCTTCAACAGCGGCAGGCGTCCACCACAAAGATGCTCGAGGCATTAGCGGCGTTGCTGCAGAAAGTGGGAGATACGATAGGCCGTCAGGGGAGCCGGCTGGAGCGCGAGCGGGCCGATCATGACGAGGTCCAGGATCGCCTCAGCCACTTGGTGAACCAAGTTGCCACGCACGTGTTGCGGCTGCGTGATGCCTACCGTCATGCCAGCGCGACCATGCCAGATGTCAGGCTAAACCCGTTCGACCACCCTGTCGACTTCAACGAGCTACGGCTTCCTGGCCTGATCTCCTTTTTCATCTATATCTCCGAGGAGCTGAGCCGTCTCCGCGTGATGGTCCGGGCGGAGCTGGACAAGGAGGGGTTGCGGGCTGCCATCGCCACTGCTGGGCGAATCTTTTCAAGGCTCCGTCACCAGAATCCATTATTTCCATTGGATGCCGTCTTTGACGAGCTGGCTCCCGTCGACCGGGAGCGGGCTCTGCGAGCGGTTGCACCCTGCATTACCAATGTCGTGCGCCTTGAGAAGCAGAGGGACTTCAGTGGTGTTTAGGCGCCCTCTGCATGGGCATGTCCATGTCTTGGCGCAACATGACAGTTGGATCAAACTCAGACGATGCAGATCAGTCATTGTAGCACAAAGCGTGTGGGTCTGTTTGGTTGCATTCTCATCTCAATATAGTTGTTTCCTCTTCATGTATTTGTATTAACCTACTAGTGTGGACTCATGCACTCTGCCAAACACCCAAAAGTGGGTCGAGAAGGGAACTTTTGCTCCCACCCTGTGCACCCTTTACACACCCTGCCTAATACTATTCGTGCTTCATATGGTTCATGTTTCATGGAGTACTGTAGCATCATACTCTCCGTGCGTTGTAGACCTAGTTCTGTTAACATTGATCTCACCGTTCATTCTCGACTGGACAATCGAAAAAGCGGTACTATGTTACTACATTACTGTTCATATAGTTTACATGCGCACAACATCATTTGTTATCGTCATATCTTACTACACTAGCAACAAGATTATGTAGTACTGACGTATGAACCACTACACATGCCTAGTAGTAGGAGCACTATGTATGTTTGAGTGCCTGCTGTGTTTCGCACTCCTCCGTCGTTAGAGTGGAAACGCTTGCTGTAATCCTTTTTTTTCATCAGAAAAATAGTGGACACGCTCTACCGTGCAGATCCTCCTCTAGCCATGCATTAAATTACTCACTTTCGCTGACGTGTGGGACAGCCAGCATCAGGGTCCACTAGCCATGCACTAAATTACTCCGTAGTAGAGTGATGGTAGACTACCCCGATCGAAGCACCGCAGTAATGAGCAATGAGCCGTCAAATCACAAAACCCCCTCCTTTCCGGCAGTAAGTTGGGCGGACGAAGCAACCATCATTTCACCCTTCTCTCTCAGCTTCCTCTCTTGAAGAAAACCCCCACTCGCTTCGCTTCTCCCTCATCTTGTTCCTCATTTCACTCTTCTCTCTCAGCTTCCTCTCTTGGATGGACGCTGGAGCAGCGGCCGACGTGATGTCTATGGCTCTGGCCAAAACCGTCGAGGCTCATGGTACGAAGAAGCGCAAGCACCCCGCCAAGACTACAGTAGACAAGCTCAAAGCCATCGCCATGTCCAAGCCCCACTCTTCGGGATCCCTCATTAAGCAAGTCCAGGTAATATCTCTTCTTGAGATCTTTTTCTCGATCTTGATCGTGTTTTTTCATCTAACACAAAGTACTAGTACTAGTAGTACAACTTTCTGAGTGATCTTGCATGTGATTTTTGTGTGTGCCAAATGACGGTTCTGAATTCCTCTTTTGACCAAAACATGCGAGAGGTTGACACTAATTTCTTATAGATTACTTTCAACTACTCCCTCTGTCCCAAAGTTCTTGTCTTAGATTTGTCTAGATATGGATGTATCTAATTCTAAAATGTGACTTGATACATCCGTATCTATAAAAATCTAAGAAAAGAATTTTGGGATGGAGGAAGTACTTTATCAACATCAATGCTACCTTTGAAGAGGGCATATTTGCCTCAGTAACTTGTGTTATGGATATTGCAAATAATCCCTCTTCTCTCATTGCTTTGAAGACATGTTCTAGTGTCTTTGTTCACTCATTTCTGTGTGTATATGTAGTCATATATGGAGTATAATATCGAAAATCATCTTATATTTCTGAATAGAGGTAGTAATAAAATATGGTTTCTGTTTGACTTAGAACCAGGTCCGCGGTGGAGATGAAGTTCCAAAAGTCATGTCGCGTGAACTGGAAGACCTGAGGATGAGTTCTATTGCTAAACTATCCAGCTCATGTGTCCTTGTCGCCACGTGTCCTGAACTAGTGTTTTCCTGTAGCATTGTTCTCAGGCGTGTTTTCGAGGCTGTACTTGACCACAACAATTTCCTGGCTGTGCCTTCGATTACGAAGGGTGTGGTTCTTGTAAAGCTTCCCAACAAATCTGATGTGGCATGTCTTCATCGTCATGTTTATGAGTGGAAAGACCACTCTGTTAGGTTCTCCAAGGTTGACGAGATGGTGATGGAGCATGTAGACATCTCTCACGAAGTCCATGGCCTAGTCAGTTATGCGAGGTTCATCCCGTAGGTCGGTGGCAATAAATAGTCTGCAGAGTTTAATTAGTACAACTTTGCTTGTATGTAGTAAGTACAATTGTTCAGTACTTGATTTGTGTTCGTGAACCCTATATTGTTTATTAGTACTGCCGCTTTTGGTGGGTAGTCAGTCCTGAGAACGGTCTACGTTAATGTCTATCCACTCAATTCAGTCTGTATATTTTGAAGTATCCAGATCATCTTTTTTGTGAGGACGGTTTATCAATTATGGTTACACTCCAATATCTGTATGCATTGCAGGGTTTATCGCACCCACCAGGATGTCCAGTCCCATGGATGTTCGGTCCATACAATTTGTCACGTTCTTTGGACTATCCTGCTTGTGGGAGTAGGCAGGGCCCCTGCATGCCACCCGTAGTTGGACGATCAATCTTCTGTTTAGTACTTCAACATAGTGATTTCCTGATAAGGATTCACTCGTGTCACATCAAGTAAATCTTATTGATTTACTGTCTAAGTCTTATTGATTTAATGTCATGTTTTCTTTCTTTTCCTGCAATTTTACGATGCAGGTTTTGCCATGTGACATTCATCACAGAATAAACCGTTTGGTTTTCTCTACGATGACTATTTTTGCAGGTTTCACTTCTTATGTCGTGTCAGTAATGAAGGCACTGTCGATCACTTATATTACTGGAAAAAATTGGATCAGTCTATTTTCTGAGTACAAGCTGAATCCCTATGATGAGCTGCAGTTTGGTTTAACAAAAACACCACAATTAGTCCTTCTCGCATTTAAAAGAAATGAAGAAAAATGCTGGATCACGGTCACGGATCTTAGTCAAGTTAGAAAGCTGATCATAGCAGACCATACACGATCGTCGTTGTCTCGCACATCGGTACCACCTTCAGCAGCGGATCAAGCACCGACAGTTGCTCTAGCACTAACAGCGGCAGCAACTCAGTCTGATCCAGCTGAGGATTGGGCACCGACCGCGTCAGCGGATCAGGCTGATCTACTGGAGGATCGGGCATCGACGCCGCACCTGCTCCGACACCGGCACCAGCTCTACAAGGAGCACCATCTCCGGCAGCAGCGGCGGCTTCGGCACCTGCACCAACACTTGCACTTGCATCTGCTCCGGTCCGTGCAGCGGCAACCGAACGAGCAGTTGCACCGGCAAGAGACTGGGCCGCAGCTCGCACTTCATATACCAAAGTCCTTACAAAAACCAACATGTCCACCTTCTTGGTAAGTATTGGCTGCCCAAGTGCTTCATTCTTTTTTCTTTCCATGTTGTTTCTCATGATTCACTGTGTTGATCTAACTATTTGGGTATGTCTTCTTGTTTGCAAATAGAGAATTCCTAGAGCAACGAGGGAGTCGTTCAACAATCCGGGCGACCACAGCCAAGTTTCTCTTACAATGTGCAGCCTTGGTGTGAATGAACCTGCTCAATATACCGTGAGTACAAAGGACGGTCACATGATGATTGATGCTAAAGGATGGTCAAGGTTCAAATCTAAATCATATCTTGCGATAGGGGATGATGTCAAAATCGAACTTTCTCGGCAAGAGAGCTGGTCCAAATCAACTTTGAAATTCTTCAGTAGCAGCACGCAACTGCCAAACTGATCTATCCTCCGATAGATTTTGATGTAATAATCTGGCATGGTGAAACAAGTGTCATGTGTGTATAAGTAGTACGACAGTATTATTTATCACATGGTATATCATTGATAGAATTGCAACTCTCATTGCTGGTTAGGAACTGTCGTTCGATTTCATTCCAACAGCTGTCGTGCTTTATTCAATTTTGTGTATTCGCCTTGCGACAGCATCTAAAACCAGTGCCGTACCGATCACTTGCAATATGAAAAGCGCCGAGGTAGAACACATGGGCCCCGAAACATGCAGGGTGGGCTTGCGGCCCAAAGTCCAGAACCGTGAGCCTATCTAAGTATTATATTCTCAACTGAACCCCCATAATGCCCATGAGTTGCATGTAACATCAAGATGCATTTGTATGAGTATTTTATCTTGTGAGAGAAAAGGATGAACGAGGGAACTCCTTATTTGCAAATGTGGAGAGGTGTATGGGTACCTTTTTGCAAAATTTCCATAGTTTACTTCCTATCCGTCAGATATAAATCGGACGGCCTATATTGCAGGATGGCATGCACACCATCATCACCAACTCGACTATACTTTGTTAAAAACAACTCTGTTTTTTATAATTATATATGTTATATATATTCCCCTTGATTTTTCTTATGTATAAAGTTGTGATATAGAAGATTTGTATATTTCTTTACAGAGGGAGTATCTCTTTGTCAAAATATATTTATGTGTAACTAGTTACTCCTGTCTTTCTACTTCCTTTCACTGATATGTGGGGCATCTGGCAATGGGGTCCACGTGCCATATGCACAAATTAGAGTGCACAACTGCATGGTAGACACACCTCGGTCGTAGCGCCGCAGTAATGCCCAATGAGCGGTCAAATCACAACCCCCCCCTTCCAGCCTTAGCAGTAAGCTGGACGGATGAAGTGGCAATATTTCACTGGGCCTGAATGACTGAATCCCCTTCTCCCTCATCCTCTTGTTCAAAGAAAACCCCCTCTCGGCGATTGCATAGGGTTTTCTCATGGAGAACCAGGCACGAATTCTTCATCCATCCCCGAGAAATCCAAGTCTCTTGGTCGCGAGTAATCCTAGGATGGCAGCCACCATCGTTGATGCATTTTTCTTCCTACTGAGTCTAGTGTGTTTCATTTGCAGTGCCCAAAGTGCGAGGACCCTACAGGTTTCTGCGCCCTTGACGAGACGCCACACTTGTTCCTTCTCATCCTAACACATGATTTTAAAACGCGCACAGTATGTTCCTAGAATCCTCTTTTCTATCCGGGAGGGTGGGTTTTTTTAACATGTTGTCAACTAATTTGGAAATTTGGATTGCTATATTTGGATAAAATGTACTACTAGTACAATGGTCAACACTGACGATAAGGGGGAAGTTATTTCTAGATTTGGATAGGGAATACATTGTGTTCTCATATTATTTTTCCTGCTGTGCATTATTTGCTCTGCCAGAACACATGTACTCAAGATGCTCGGCCTTGCCATAACTGAATACACCAGTTTAATTGTCAAAGTGAAGACAAACCATGGATATAAGTTCCGGGTTGGGTTCATGAACCTAGAAGATCGCTGCTTTTTTTATGGCCGAACTTGGATAAACTTTCTCAAGTGTTACGGACTGAAAGTCGGCGCATGAATGTTGATGGAAATAGCAGAACCTGGTCTCATCTTCACTGCGATCTTCCACCCCGACATCATTCCAATTGTTCATCTATGTTAGTTTTGTATCTGGTTCTTGCTTGTTGCCTCGATTACTTCTTAATCCACCTATTCTGTCTAACTAATCACAATTTAACTTTAGAAGTAGCAACAATTCTCTCACGAAGATGCTACTTCTAACTAATATATTCTTATAGTTGGTGGCACATGTAGGTTTTTTCAGAGTTAAGCAGGCTGCTTGTTTGTTATTCTATAATAACTCGGCTGTTACTGATGGCACTGAAGTTGACTGGGATGACATATCCACAAGTTCCTACACTTTATTGATCGTCTTGAGGTCCTTGTGGGGCGTTTCGATGGTGGAAGGCCACGTGGGATATGTGTGCCACTGCTGCACTCATTGAACAGGTCCAGCTGTGTCGAGAAACTTATGGTACGAGCTGTTTTCTGTTATATATGTTGTTCATAAACTATTGCTTATACACAGTTTTACAGCTGTGATCTTCTTGAAACAGAAGCTGCCCAGTTCTATTGTTCCTATACAAATGCCTGACCATGGTCGGGTCAGACTTGCGCTTGTTCACAACATGATGTTTATGTTGACCTACTCCATTCCCCTTGGAGGTGAAAAGATACTTTTTCATGGGTGGTCTCAAATAATGAAGGCCCATCCATCATGGAGAATAGGACAGAAGATTATGTTCGTGCTTTTCCATGGCTCTAAAGCGAATATCCTGTTTATTGACCACATTGCGAGATGAAGCCGCTTTCAGAAGGTTGTGGATGCGCTGGGTGGCGCCTGGGCCTTGTCCTGGTGCTTCGTGGCCTCACCCTTGGCTAACTGTAGGCAAAGTAGCACTATTCGAGGCGTGCTTTGTACGGTTGAGCCTGTATAAGTACTCATACTCCTTTCAGCTATGGTTGTTAAGTGCCCCTGCTGGTTTCAGTTAAGGTTGTTAAGTACTCCTGCTGCTTTTATAGTGTGTCATGTTTCTTCAGTCCTGTCTTCCTCCAGCCGCCAAAACCAAATCAGCGCCGGCGGGGCCGTCTGCTTCCGCCTCCCACGGCTGGCTGCGCCTCAGCGTACGCATCGCCGCCCCACCGTCTCCTAAATCGCAAACGCCGACGTTCGAGGCCTCACCGTCTTCCTCCACGCGGTTTGGTGCACTCGCCGTGTCGCCACCACCTCGTGTTGTCAACATGGTCAACAAACAACAGGAATGGGCAGAAGTACGTGGAGAGGATGAAAGTAGGGGCCCACCATGTCAGCGTATGGAAAAGTAAAATGCTTCCTCCTAGTGTTTTCCTGACATCTGGGACCCACGACAATGTGAGCGTATATAGTCAATAGACAAGAGAAGATCACAAGATCGGCTGACACCTGGGACGTAGCTGCTCGAGCAGTATTTTTTTTGTTATTGTTGAGACGGAGCAGGGTTTGAATTGGGCTGTGGCCCATCTAGCCCAGGCTTATATTTAATGTTCACCATGTGACCAGCCCAGCTATTTTTTCTTTGTGAAAATGAGCCCAGTTTATTTTTTCTGAAGAATACCCAATCCAGGCCTACTTATTTTTCTATGCCCTGATGGACTGCAACTCTTTCAAGATGCCTACAAATATTGAAAATAATATGAAATGGGTTGTAAATATAAAAATAGATGACAAATTGGCAATTACTTTATAATTTCTGAATTTTTTCACATTTTCAGATTCCTATTTCACTGGGCATTAACCTAATTTAAATATATCTTGAAAGTACTTTAAATCTGGCTCGACATTTTGGTATTAAAAATAGTTTGGAACCCACATAAATATGCGAAATTGGCCCTGGCCAACCAAAAACAACGGACTGCAATAAATTGCATAAGAAGTTGCAATGAGCTATATATAAAATATTAAAAAAAAAGAGGGAATGGTCTGACTTGTGGGCCTATTAAGTTGACGCGTATGCAAGATTTTTTTAGTTATTATATACGTCAACAAACAATTCTAGCAGACGTAACCGTTGGATGTCAATCCAACGGCCGTCGTGCTTCTTCAATCCCTGATCTTTTTGCTCCAGCCGCCAAATCCAGCGCCGGTAGGACCGCCTGCTCCTACCTCCCGTGGCCGGCTATGCCGCTGCGC
The DNA here is from genome assembly GCF_002162155.2 of Triticum dicoccoides. Lineage (NCBI taxonomy): Eukaryota > Viridiplantae > Streptophyta > Magnoliopsida > Poales > Poaceae > Triticum > Triticum dicoccoides. The sequence continues at coordinate 598,648,754 of NC_041381.1, forward strand.
AGGCCTCACCGCCCCCTACTACTCCCACCGCTGGCCAGGGCATCCCTCTACTCACCCACACCCCATGTTATTCTGTGGCGACGGCAGCCTCACACCACAACCGAACCAGTGAACCCTCGTACTCCTCTCCGCGCGGGCTTCCACTACCGCGACTTCCCCGGCTCCGCATCGTCCCCTTCCTAGGCCTCGCCGTCGTCCACCGCCCTGGTACTCTCGGCACGGCATGGTCAATGTGGTTAACGACCGACTTCCATCGGAAGAGTACTGTACATGGAGAGGCTGACAGCTGGGTCCATGGCAGCCGCAAGGAAGTGCCTCCTTATTACGTGCAAAATAATCATTCCTCCACCTGACAGCAGGTACCCACCGGACGGGCCACCGTATTTCACGAAAAAAACATTTCCCCCTGACTGCTGGGACCCACCGGATAGGCCACCGTATTTCGTGAAAAAAATGTTCCCCCCGCTGTCAACTTGGACCCACCGGAATGCCTCCTTATTACGCACAAAAAAAGAATAGTCCCACGGCTAGCTGGGACCCACCTTAGTGGGAGGCTGACTTGTGGGCCTACTAAGTTGACGGGGGCGGAGGACTTTGTCAACTTAGTGAATATGAACGATTCTAGCTTCAGTGACCGTATTCTGTCCATCCAACGGTCGTAGTGCTTCTTCAACCTCTCGTCTTCTTGCTCCAGCCGCCCAAACCAGCGCCAGTCGTGCCGCATGCCGCTGCCTCCCGTGGTCGGCTGTGCTACCGCGGAGGCTTCAACGCCCCCATACTACTCCCACCGCTGGCCAGACCATCCCTCCATTCACCCACACCCCCTGTTATTTTGTGGCGATGGCAGCCTCACACCACAGCCGAACCAGTGAACCCTCGTACTCCTCTCTGCGTGGGCATCCACTACCGTGTCTTCCCCGGCTCCATGTCGTCCCCTTCCTAGGCCTCGCCGTCGTCCACCTTTGTGGTGTTCTCGGTGCGGCGTGGTCAATGTGGTCAACGACCGACTTCCATCAAAAGAGTACTGTACGTGGAGAGGCTGACAGCTGGGTCCACGGCAGCCGCAAGGAAGTGCCTCCTTATTACACGCAAAATAATTATTCCTCCACCTGACAGCAGGGACCAACCGGACGGGCCATCGTATTTCGTGAAAAAAACATTTCCCCCTGACTGCTGGGACCCACCAGGTACATCTTCGCACGCAAGGAAGAGCGTCCGTGCAAAAAAACGATTCGCCCCCTGACTGCTGGGACCCACCAGTTACATCTTCGCATGCAAGGAAGTGCCTGATAGTCGGGACCCACCTGGTCAAAGCGTACGTAGCGTTGTCATTCTGGTCGCGAACGTGTATGTACATACTGGCCGTAGTAGAGGCACGCACGTGTCGTAGTAGAGGCACGCACGTAGCATGTGCACGTATGTACAACGGCTAGGGTGCAAGAAAGAAAATACGGCCACGTACGTACATATGGGTGGGGTCTCGAACGCCTACTCGCGCATACGTACGGCCAGGGCTCGTGTACATGGTTGCGTTGGAACGGAGAAACAACGACGTCGTCGTGTTCATGGGGAGCCAACCGGCTTGGTCGGAACGGAATGTGTCGTCGTGTTCATTGGGAGGGCTTGGATGGAACAACCGATGGAAACGAGGTGTGGCGTACCGCGGAACGGAGAAAACGGGATCATGTTCATCGGGAGGGGTCTGGCGTACCGCAAAACGGAGGAAACGGACTTCTGTTGGACCTACTATAGTCGAAACGGGGTCCTGTTGATCGGGAGGGGTGTGGCGTACTACAAAACGGATGAAACGGACTTGTGTTGGAGCGCTACAGTCGAAACGGGGGTCCTGTTCATTGGGATGGTGTGGCGTACCGCAAAACGGGACTCCACGGGATACTGTTCATCTCCACCGTCGACCTCCTCCAGCCTCCACGGGCTAGTGTTCATCCACCGTCGACCTTCTCCAGCCTCCACCTGTGACTGTTCATCCACGGGCTCCTGTTCATCCAGCCTCCACCGCGCGCTACTCCACCGGGTACTGTTCAACCAGCCCTCTCCACGTGCTCCTATTCAACCACCCCTCCACGAGCTACTGTTCATCCACCCCCAACCGGCTCGATCGATCAGGGACCTGTTCATCCAGAGGCAACACCACGGGGTCCTGTTCATCCACCCCCATCGGGGACTGTCCATCCAAACCCACCCCTGCAACACTCACTGTTCATCCAGAGGCAGCATCATCGACTTCAGTTAGCAGCAGTAGCGAAGGAATCGCTCGATCGGGTTCAGTTAACAGCCATCGATCGATCGCTCGGGTTAAGTAACGCGTAGCCTACAGTGCGATCGCTCGGGTTCAGTAGGCAAACGCCTCGCTCGGGTTTAGTTAGAGCCCAACACCTCGCACCCAAGCGCATGCATGTATGACAGAAACGCGCAAACCTCCATGTGTCATTCGGCCCCGACCACCCACCGTAACCGGGAACACCCCGATATTTTCCTCGCCCTCGCTTCTACCACGGTTTTTTCCGTCATGGACGGCCCAAAGAATGTCATGCAGCTGCGTCTCCGGCCCGCCTAGGACGAAAAGCCCATTTTCTGTCATGAATTTTTGTCATAGAAGTAGGAGCCCACCACATCTATGATGATACCAGGTTTTGTCACAATTATCGTCATAGAAGTGTCATAAGTATGACAGGAAAAAAATTCGTTCGACCCAAAATGTCACGGATGTGTCTTTTTTTGTAGTGATGATGTTGGACCTATGTTAGAACTATGCTTCAATAATGTTGTATTTCTGTTGAATGATTTGGATGTTGCCATTCTTTTGAAACTTTGGTAGGGTAAACTCACATTCATGAAAAATGTGCTAAAAAGAGCTCCAAAGGTAGGGTAAACGGCCTCATTTCTGTTGAATAACGGTTTTCCTATTTTTGAATTTTTATTGAATTTTGTTTTGCTCATTTGAATTCTGGTCAAACCTAACTTTGACCAAGATTTAAACTAGTCTAAAACATCAAAATGAAAAACTAAGCCTGGATCCTTCTTAGTCACTCCAAAATGAAGCTATGGTGAGGTTTTTGAGGTTTTTGAAATTTTCATGAAAAATGTGCTAAAAAGAGCTCCAAAGGTAGGGTAAACGGCCTTATTTCTAAGCAAGGCTTTTTTCAACATGGTCTAAATCAGCCAAATAAGTTCCCTACACATATATTCTATATATACAAACTATGTGCGCTGGTTTTTCCTTTTTTTGATTTTTTTAATTTGTTTTGCTCATTTGAATTCTGGTCAAACTTAACTTTGACCAAGATTTAAACAAGTATAAAACATCAAACTAAAAAACTAAGCCTGGATCATTCTTAGTCACTCAAAAATGAAGCTATGGTGAGCTTTTTGAAATTTTCATGTTCATTTCGCCAAAACACTTCTCTTCACTTCATACAAGTGAGTTTGAGATACTTGAGATATCACATAAGACACATGAACTTGTCATTTAAATGTATGTAGACCTTGTTTAACAACTTAAATCGTTAGTATATGACATAAGAAGACTATGTGCGCAGGTTTTTCATTTTTCTGATATTTATTTAATTTATTATGCTCATTTGAAATCTGGTCAAACCTATCTTTGACTGCTCCAAATCCCGCTAACCCTAGCACTGAACATGGACCGTCCATCTAACCCTAGCGGCGATCAAGGACTATCGATCTAACCCTTCTAGAAGGAATATGCGGGGAGGAGGGGGGCGGTCCGCGAGATGCAATCCGACTGATTGGGCGATATTTTTTCTCAACACATACCAGGAGCGTCAGATGGACCGTTGGGCCGTCTCGCTGTCCGGGCCTGAGAGCACAATTAATTGCCCGTCTCAGGCTTTCTAGGCATGCATGCATGGGAAGGGCGGTGACGTGGGAATGCATGCGAGGGAGGCGGACGTGCATGCATGCGAGCGAGGCGAGCGAGGAAAGCGATGTGGCCATGCACGTATTGATTCAGAATTAGGCCATTGTTTCAGATTATGGCAGTGATTCAGGTTACGTAGCGATTCAGATGCACGCGCCCGGTCAAAGAGCAGCCCTATGCGGTGATTCAGATGCACGCACGCGCCCCATGCATCGTTTCCGTGCAAAAATTTAAGGGTCCAAAAGTTAACGGATACACACACGCGTCCGGATTCACACACGCACCATTCTCATCCCTTCTTTCTTCCTCTCCCACCCACAGGCCTATTTTTATGGGGTGTCTCTCTTCCTCTCCCACTCACTACCCAAAAGCCAGATCCATTCTCTCCAACTTCAAACACCCAAGCGACCAAGTGAAGATGCAGTACAACAGGATGACCTTCGTTCGTCCGCCTGTCGTGTCGGAGCTGCGCTACCCACCGGGCGTGCTCGTGGAGAGGGAGCTCCATGTGTGGGAGACTTCCATGTGGAGGGGGTCCGTCGAGCTCACCCAATCCTTCCTCAGAGCCGGCTATGCCAAGCTCCCACGGGGCTCGCCTAGGATGTTCACCCTCAACGAGGTTCGTGACCGGGCCGGCATCCTCGTACGGCTCACGGTCACCTTCTCCAACCCGTTTGACGCGTGCGAGCTCCTCGGCCAAGTGTTTTGGTGTGGTTGCGAGTCCATCTTCTTCACGGTGTACAACATCTTCACCAACTATGAGTGCATCTTCCCCACCGAAAACCAGATGCACTCCCTTCCCTACAACAAGGAGGAGGAGTGAAGTTGAATACGGTGTTGAAGGGGCGCAGCCAAGGTGGAAAAGGTCAAGATGAAGATGTTCTAAGAAGGGGTGCGAGCCCGGATTGAAGTTGTTCGTCAAGTTCGTCATGTTTTAGTTTTATCGTTTTTATTTTGTTGCTTTTCTATGTCGTGCGTGCCATGTCGTGTCGTGTCCATGGACTTATCTATCTATGTAGGATACCCATCTATGTAAGCGTAAAGTGAATTGCATCTTATCTATCTAAGTTATTATGTGTTTTCAAAAATGTCTGTGCCCAAAGATATCATTTCTTCCCTAAACCAAGTCATGAACTAACATGCATATTTATTCCCTTTAAACCCTAAACCAAGGGCCACTCTAACCAGAATCATGTGAAAGTGCAAACATACGTTTCCAACCCTCCAAAAGTTCCGTGCAAAACGAAGGAAACCCACTCTCATGTGTGTGCAAAAATTCAGTACAAACATGTGTTTTTAAACCCTAAACCAATTCACGATCTCACTACAGATAGCTTCCTTCTCTGGCCATGTCAAAGTCTTTCCATCTACCCTATCGGTTACCAGCGCAGCCCTAAATGCCACAAACCCATGCGGTCCTAGGTTCAAGTCTCAGTCACACCAATTTTTTGTGCATTTTCCACCATTCATTTTTTAGATAAATTAATTTTTTCTCAATGTAATGCCCTTCAAAAATGTTCATTAATTTTGGCACCAGGTGTAAACCTCTATCAGAGCTGAGGCACATTTTCCATGACATTTTAGTCTTTGATTTATGTATTTGAATTGGAGTAATTAAATTGGTATTAAATATTTAAGAGCTCCAAAAAAATTCTAAACTTAATTGTTTGGCTCTGGAATAATTCGATTAGCTTCCACAAAAAGTTTCAGCATTAAATAAAATGATTTACTGCCTAAATTAAATCAGAACAGAAAACAAAAAAACACGCAAGAGATCTCATTTGCCCACCCCCGAATGGGCCTAATTGGATGCAGCTGACCCATTAGTCTAGCCGGCACTTGGCTCTCCGCTCTGAATTTGGCCCACAGAGAAACCTTTTCTTTACAGAAAGGCAGAGCAGAGAGCTGCATTTCATCGACCAAAGTTTCTGAATTTCTCATTTCTTCTCCCTTTTTTCAACATATTTAAATTTTGGTCATTTCTTCTCCCTTTTTTCAACATTGAAACGACTTTGACCAATCTTTTAAACAAGGTGAAATTCTCATACAATTTCAAGCTTACAAATTCCTCCATAATTCATGCGGTCCTAATTCATGCCTTTCCATACAATTCCAACATTACACCCAGTGTGATTACCATACCAACAAATGCCCAAAAGTAATTGCAAATGGGTATTTCTGCTTGATCTTCAAGCTTCCTAACCTTCTTCTTCAACATCCTAAGCTCAACAGCTAGCTCTCTGTAATTGCATGCTTCGCCCTCCGTCTCTTCTTCTGGAGCTCGTGATGCGGCCACTGCCGTTCGAGGCAGCAGGGCAACTATTCTTCATGCTCTTCTTGCAGTTCATTCATCAGAGTCTTGGCCAGAACATCAACCCAAAGAAAGAAACATTTCACCTGCATGAACGCCAAACAGATCAACCCATTGCTCAAAGATCCCGACCACGAAGAAAATGGTGCAATTGCCCCGATTCTTACCCCATTCTCACCGCACATGTAGAACGGACGATTATGGTTCTTCGGAGTGTGAGAAACCCTCCGATCAACGCCCGCCCGACACCGCGCACAGACGAAGATCGGCATCTCCACGCGCGCCGGGCTCTGCATCCGCGAAGTGGCGCGGGACCTTGAAGAAGACATCGAGCTCGGAGCCGAAGGGGATCTCAACGCCACCGTGCCCTCCACAGCTATCTTCCCACCACTGCTCTCTCTGTCGCCGTGGTCACCACCACGCTCTCTGTCGCCCGCTCTCTCTGTCGCCGTGGTCACCGCCGCTCTTTGTCACCCGCTTATATCGCACACCCGCAACGGCTCTCTGCTTAACGGCTCTTTGCTGGGTCCCACAAGCCACGCGTGCAGCAGTCTGATCGTCTAGCGCGTCTCTGCCGCCTGGTCCCACCTGTAAGGGCCGAGTCAAATGGTTGACCTGACGGAGACGGCAGTTTTCACGGAACAAGTTGGTACGAACACACTAGGGGCAAAACTGAGCACAATTCGCAACTGAGGGCAAAACTGAGCGAATGGACACCACTGAAGGCAAACGGATAATTAACCCAAACGGAAATTGATTTTGATGTGTTTTGTTTAAGCATGAAATACCGCCATAGATTGCTTATTGATTGTCACACTCACATCACATAAATCCAGCTGTATTTAAGAGATTTCCAATTCCTTTAGGACAAATTCACTTCATTTAACACATTTGCTAGTGCCTTATGCCCAGTCTTGGTGCTCGATCCGAGATCGTGTGTTGCTTCTTTGCGCTGCAGGAGATGAGGTTGGAACCAAGAAAAATAACAAACCGTCGTGTTGATCGTCTGTCATCAATGCATCTAGCCTAGTCGACATCAATGAGTCCAGGGAGACCTCAAAGTGACAATCCGGGGCCCTTTAGCATAACGGGAGATGTGCTTAAAAGATTCCCAATGAACACCCGATTGATATAGTGCTATATATGGATGTGTTAATGTGAGGTACGGAGTGACAACCATACCATGTTTTTTTTACGAAACTTTCGATGTATTCATCTTCAATTATGACAGTACAACGTACACCAGAAATAATAAAAACTACATCCAGGTCCGTAGACCATCTAACGACGAGCCGAAGGCGTGCCGCCGCTATCGCCTCTTCCTCGTCGGAGCCGAGCAGAATTGTTGTAGTATATAGTCGGGAAGTCGCCGTGTTAAGGTCTCATTGGACCAGCGCAGCAGAACATCAACCGCTACCGATGAAAAGTAGTGTAGATCCGAAAGATTCAACCTTAAGACACACCATACTATGTATTTAAGGTGCCATCTAAACCAAGGACCCAACCACTGTCATGTCCCATCTTTTCCTCCGCGGACATTGGTGTAGATGTAGTTTTGTCATTCTTCATACTGGCTCAATGAAGCAAATCTGGTGCATACTTATTATGACTCAACAACAAACCCCTAAATTGTAAGCTGCTTCAAGGCCGAGAAATACTCATGTTGGCCAAAATCCATGGCTAGAAAGGCAACCGAGAGAGACTGAACAAGAGAATTAACAACTCGGTGAGGTATTTTTGTAGGAACATTTGATGTTAAGCCAGTGATGACAATGTTATCGACATAGAACAACATGAAGATAATAGCACCTCCGCAAGAGAATACAAAAATGAGGTGTCTACCTTGAAGGACGAGAAACCGAGCCAATGAAGTTTATCACCGAGGCAAGCATAACAAGATAGAGGAGACTGCTTAAGTCCATAGAGAGTGTGTTGTGACTTGCACACGTAATCATGACGACCAAAATCTTCAAGTATAGTTAGGGTTCAATATTTAGCTCATCCTAAGTTGACTCTCACTTATTCTATAGCATAACCTTGGCCCTTTAGACTTATATAGAGAATTGGGTAAAACAATATTGAGACATAAGGAATATATAGCACATCCTAAGTTTACTCCCACTTATTCTATAACATTACTCATTGCTTATAAATATACATAAGGGTTACATATAGGGCTGAAAAAAAAAACTCAAAGCTCGTGACTCGGATCGAATAATCTCGAACTCGGACAATAACGAGTCGAGCCGAGCTTTAGTTTAAGATCATTTATAGACCGAGTTAAACGAGCCGATCTCACGGGTACTCGTGTAACTCGTTAGGCTCGGTAAAAAAATCAGCGGTCTTCTTGGGTAGTAAAAAACAGCCACTAGACACCGTGCTTCCCAACACAAGGCCCAGCCTCCGAGGAGACTCTCAAGTACATGTCCATATATGTACATGCTAAGTTCCTAATTAATCTTTTTATCATATTTATAAGGTTTTATCTTCATATCTTTAGCAAGCTTAACAAGCTAAACGAGCCAGCTCGCGAGTTATATGAGTCGAGCCAATCTTGGATTTGAGCTCGTTATAGTAACAAGTCGAGTCGAGCTAGCTCATTAATGAAAAGAGCTTTAGTGAGTCGAGTCAAGCTGGCTCGACTCGGCTCGAATTTCATCCCTAGTTACATACAACATTAATATATATTATACATGAGCATCTTGAATGTTACATGTCTCTTTCATGCATCTCAACGAGAAGACACAATGCTTGATTACTTATTTAGTTCTTATTAATGTCATGTGGGTTCATTCTGTCGGAATAAGTCGTTATTACATAGTCATGACCAATGATGAAAATGACAACTCAACTTGAGCTTTAGATAATTAAGCCTTCAATGATAAGTTTGGTTTCTTCTTATCATATTTTCCCACTTTGTAACCTTATATTTTAGTGACCATGTACAAAAGAAATCAATTATACATATGGTAAACATCTTTCACGAAAGTGTGCTTCCTTTCATCCACTGTGATCATTGAAATTACCAAGAGATCTATCTAACTCGTCTCGAGAAGCAATTGAAACGACCATCTCAAATTGGGTACAAGCTTGAAACCTAGCTCTTTATTCGGACGTTTTCTTCTCGTGTGCCTGTTTGTGTCTTAGTAGTTTCTTGTCCACTAGTCTAGGCATCCCGGTTACTTCAGAGGTCGATGAAGGCAAGACCACAGAGAATTCAACGATGTAACTAAGAAATCAATCAAGAATAGTTACATAGATTTCTTTTTATATTTCCAACATATATGTTGCCTTGCATTGATATGTTGAATCTCAATGATATTGCATTTGTCATGTGTGTCAATTCATGGCAACAAAAATCTACAAATACTTAATATATAGGGGGGTCATCAAAATATTATCAACACATCTATATTACATTGATGAAAAAGAATTTGGAGTAACATGCATACACTCCAAGATACATAAATGAGTATATTCATCTCTGACCGAAACATGAAACCGGCTAATTTGAGCAAATTAAACCCGCACAAACTTGAAGGACAAGTAGGGCGCACACGAGGTGCACATATATATATATAAACCATATATTAATATAGGCAATAATTAGCTTACAAAGCTTGAACATTATTTACCAAGGTTGCATAGCAAGTTTGGTGTTTAGTTAAGGATAGACCTCGATGATGGACCTAATTCCTAGCGCGGGTATGATATTGTAGCCACTGAATCCGGCTTCCAAGAAGATCTTCTCCCACTCGTGCTCTTCTCGTTCACCTCCCTCGAAAGCCATGAGGAAGAGATCGTACAATGCTTGTGCCTCCTCCTTTTTAGTACTATTGCCCTTAGACTTTTCAGAACCCACCACCATGTTTATGATTATCACCTTCCCTCCAGCTTCTCTGGTAGGGATTGCCTCTTTGCACCTTCGCAGTATCTTGACGCATTCGTCGTCTCGCCAATCATGCATCACTGACTGCAATACGAAAATATCGATATGATGTGGCATATTTAATCAAAGTGCATGTAGGCTTGTGCATTCAATATTTATAAACTTAATCAAGCACGTAAGTGTCGTGTGTGCCCTCGGTAATAAAGTGCATATGTGCATATCTTCCTGATATGCAAAGGCCAGGTCTAAGCTCTATGGTTTTGTATGACTATATTTGACGTTTTTGAGTCTATAAAGCTTCTATTAGTGCTTCAGAAAAAATAAAGCTTCTATTAACATGAAAAAAAAGTACTTCTACACAAAATGATACTAATACCAGCAGTAGGTACTCGCAATGGAAATATGGAACACATGGCGACTAAAAAAATAGTATGGAACACATGTGAAATTACCTTGAGCAGAACAGCGTCGGCCGGGGGAATGTGATCAAACATATCGCCGGCGATGAATCGCACCTCTCCGTCGGCCGGGGCCTCCGCGACGACGTGTGGGAGATCCAGGACGCTGCACTCGACGTGCGGGAAAGCTGCCGCGATGGCCTTTGCGATGGTGCCGGTGCCGCCGCCGACGTCGACCATCGAGCGCACCCCGGAGAAGACGTCGCGTGCGCGGCCCTCCCTCAGGATCACCTCCACGACGAAGCGGCTGTCATCGGTCATGCCGTCACCTATCGTCCTGCTCAGAGCAGCTTCCCGCGCGGCCATGTCCCACATGTCCTCGCCGTGGTGCATCTCGAAGAAAGAGCGCGGCTGCTCGTCGTCCATGAACCACGCGCTCATGCCGGAGAACGGTGCGGTCAGGTTCGGGTCGACCATGAGGGACACGAGGCTGGACAGTCCCGACGATGTCTCACCGTCGCCGACGAGGAGGCGGGAGGCCGAGGTGAGCCCGTAGACGGCGACGGCGCAGCCCACGGAGTCGTCCGGCTGCTGGTGCTCGACGGAGAAGACGCCCGATACGGTGAGCACGCGCATGAGGCGGCGCAGGCGCGGGAGCCTAGAGAGAGGGAGGGCGATAATGGTGGCCAGCTCGCCGAGCGAGGCGCCGCCGCCGTTGCCGTGGATGGCGCCGGGAATGCCGAGCTCTATGGCGCATTTGAGCGCCATGGACTTGACGAAGCCGTAGGCGTGGATGCAGAGCTCGGCGTGGCCTTGGAGCATGTCCTCGGTGCTGATGAGCTTGTAGTCGCCGGTGAGTGCCATGGAGTACTTACTACGTGCAGGGTGGTTGATCTTAGCTTGTTCTTCGTACTTGTTGGTAGCTATATCTCCGGTACTGCTGGCTAAATAGTCTGTCCAGTCACTCACCACTCATGCGACTGAATCCTTCTCCGATTTTAATATTCATCACGAGCAAGTGCAGTTGCATTTTAAGATTGACGAAATCTAGCCCTCCCTCATAAAACATAACTGAAGATTGAGCATAGGTGGACCGGAAGCGACATGGTGACATCTTCTCTTACGAGGAAGAATTCTCGTTTGGCCAGATAGTTCTTTCACTCCGTGTAAGCAGGCGGCATTGACCCTTGACACCGAGGTTACATTCTCTCCGGGTGAAAATCCATAATTTAGCATTTTGGCTAGATCAAACTGTGCACGTTGTTTTCCCGTCAGATGTTGGCTCCAGATTCGGTTTTGTGGGTTATAGCCCCCATGTTTAACTTTGTGAATATACTAGTCAACATCGGCATACAAGGGACGACTCCTTGAAGATGTTGTCTTGGAGTCTACGACTCCTTGAAGATGCTGTCTTGTAGTCTTGCGTTCTTTGTTTGGTGACATGTAGCTCCACGAGTGAATTGCAGTCACAAAGTTTGCCGTAGGATTGTGGTGACACTATCGTAAAACATATGCAATGTAGATGGCTTCGGGTTTTTCTTTATTTTTATTTTATATGCCGATTTGTTCGGCTTGGCTTTACTTATCATTAATTTTTATATGTTATGGTGTTACTACATTCTTCGAGTCAAACTCTCATTCGTCAATCAAGATCTAACTTCATTAATCAATTAGAAAAATTGTAATAAAATTAGTGTACTAGAGCACACAAGGACAACAAAAATCTCCAATTCAATCTAGTCAAGTCATCGCCTCTAGTTTTATGTTTTGCATCTCGACTTTTGTTCAAGCTTACAGTGAAGAAAATATGAAAGACCAGATTTGCACAAATTGCACTGGCCTTGTAAGTTTTGAAAGACCTCCTGAGCCACCCTTAAAAGATTGGGAGCACAAAAAGGTGAAACGGGAGAGTCACCGAAGAACCAAACTTGAGATCATACTTGCTGCCATTGCTGCCATGCCGTGATAGGTCGAGCACCAGATGACGACCTACTAGATCTAGAGCCGTGTTTGACTCGACAAAAACGCCGCATGCACATCAGGGCAGGGATGGAGTCGTGAGTCCTTGTTCCATGCATGTGGCCTCCAATCCTCCACCACTCGATGCTGCCACCATGGACTTATGAGCAAACTCCAAGGTATTTTTATGAAATCGTTCTAACTCAGAATAGTGTGAATTTTGAGATGATTACCTGGATCAATCTCAAAATATGCGGTGGGTTAACCAACAACACAGATGATAAACTAGAGAGAAATTCTCGAAATATGTGGGCCTCTAATAAACTATGAAGGGAGAAATCTCACCAAAAATGTGTCTTAAAAAGGTAAATCCAAAATAGATTTGGTTGTTGACTGACTTTGACCTGCTAAATTTGTCGCCATCACGTTTCCCACATGGGTTCTAAAAGAAATCGAAACATCCGCAAAGTGTGCCAAGACATAAAAATGCTTCCAAACATTGAAGAACAAAATAGATGAGCTAACCACTGCAACCTGCAAGCTAACCGCTGCAACCTGCAAACAATTTAATCACATCAGCAAATTACGCTTCGACCTCGTGCTCCGCGTGATATGGTTATGTCAACGTAAGCATCCTACGTAAAGAGATTAGACAGGACTCTCTTTTGAGATGTTTGGCCAATATAATACACACATCGACGCCATCTAGGATATCCACCATGGCGTAGAGCCAAGAGTACATAACTGAATTAAAAAAGCATTCCCGTTCTCTTTCTTTTTTTTCTTTTCCAAGGCCCGAGTCATATCCTTTTCACCATGATCTCATTGTCCAATCCCCAATCAATGTATGATGAACATTGTAAATAATTTCATTTCTTTCGGTGGCATGTTGTGTGATCTTCCACAGTACCAGCTTTCATAGTTTTTCTTTGTTAGCTCACTGTCAGAATTGGAGTTGCATTGTCACCGACACATTGGTTGATTGCTTGGGGAGCTTCATGTAGATATCATGGCCTCTGCATTGTGGGCTTGGTCGTCAATCGTTTGTGACGAAAGTCAGAGTCGCTTGCCTGAGGAGTAATGATGATGGTGACACCAATGTACAACCACAACAAGATCATCTTCACAGTGGGTGGCAGTGATGTATCTTTTGTGTACCTGATCGACGGTTTGTGATGGTTTTTGCCCATTTTCGTTAATCAACATGGCAACTCTCTTCTTAATTAAGGGAATGAACACCAGAGGCTCTGATAAAAAAAAAACTCTTTCCGATACCTTGGCATGCCAATGTTTGCATTTAGCGTACAAAATTTCTGGAGACGTATGAAATGTCCAAGTCTCACTAGCTAAAATAATGCAATATGCTTGTTTAATTACCCTACACAATGGACCAATGGATCATTACGGAAGGACCCAATGAAAACATGTTTCCCTTTTCGTCTTTCTTTTGGAAACACAAAGAGATTCATATTTTATCAATCATAAAGGCATGAGTACCTTTGAAAAAAGCACTCATGCCTTTATGTTTTCAGTAATTGCCATGCACGAGTACCTTAAAGGCACATTCATAATGGATGAAAAAATGGGGAGTATGCGGCCGTGATGGTTGGTCATATGGTACGTTCGTCTTCCTCACACGTCGCTTGAGGATTGCCATGATGTAAAAAATGTTACGAGAACAAAGAATTGTCATGTTGCAACAGAGAAAACTTATATGTTCAGAATTTGCCATGTTGTGCACGAAGACAATTGCCATGCTATAAATATAAGAACATGAAAAATGCTACATTAGAGAAGAATTCCCTGATATAGAAGGGATCAGTGGCGAATCTCCTGGGCAGGCTTAAACAGGCTTGAGCCTGCCCTCCAACGATACCAAAAAAAAATTAGGTACTAGTTTCAAACTTCAAGGCACAGCCCAGCCACTCAATAGCCCTTTCCAGCCCATCAATTCCCAGAGCAGAGAATTGTTGGGGAACGTAGTAATTCAAAAAAATTCCTCCGATCACGAAAGATCTATGTAGGAGATGCATAGCAACGAGACGGGAGAGTGTGTCCACGTACCCTCGTAGACCGAAAGTGGAAGCGTTTAGTAACGCGGTTGATGTAGTCGAACGTCTTCACGATTCAACCGATCCAAGTATCGAACGTACGGCAACTTCGTGTTCAGCATACGTTCAGCACGATGACGTCCCTCGAGCTCTTGATCCAGTAGAGGGTCGAGGGAGAGTTCCGTCAGCACAACGGCGTGGCGACGGTGTTGATGAAGTTACCGGCGCAGGGCTTCGCCTAAGCACTACGACGATATGACCGAGCTGTTAAACTGTGGAGGGGGCACCGCACATGGCTAAGAGGTTGTCTGTTCTGCTTTGGGGTGCCCCCTGCCCCCGTATATAAAGGAGGGAGGGAGGAGGCCAGCGGCCAGGAGGGGTGCCCCTACAAGGGGAAGGGGAATCCAACTAGGATTCCCAATCCTAGTTGGAGTCCCCTTCCTTTTTCCAAGAGGGGAGAGAGGGAAGGAGTAGGAGAGGGAGAAGGAAAGAGGGGGGCGCCGCCCCCTCCCTAGTCCAATTCGGACCTGCCATGGGAGGGTGCGGCCACCCTGCGGCCCTCCTCTCCTTTACAATAAATCCCATTAAGGCCCACTACTTCCCTCGGGGGGTTCCGGTAACCTCCCGGTACTCCGAAAAATGTCTGAACTCTTCCGAAACCTTTCCGGTGTCCGAATATAACCTTCCAGTATATCAATCTTTATGTCTCGACCATTTCAAGACTCCTCATCATGTCCGTGATCTCATCCAGGACTCCAAACAAACTTCGTTCATCAAATCACATAACTCATTATACAAATCATCATCAAACATTAAGCGTGCGGACCCTACGGGTTCGAGAATTATGTGGACATGATCGAGACACATCTCCGATCAATAACCAATAACGGAACCTGGATGCTCATATTGGCTCCTGCATATTCTACAAAGATCTTTATCGGTCAAATCGCACAACAACATACGTTGTTCCCTTTGTCATCGGAATGTTACTTGCCCGAGATTCGATCTTCGGTATCATCATACCTAGTTCAATCTCGTTACTGATAAGTCTCTTTACTCGTTCTGTAATGCTTCATCCGTAACTAACTCATTAGTCACATCGCTTGCAAGGATTATAGTGATGAGCATTACCGAGAGGGCCCAGAGATACCTCTCCGATACACAGAGTGACAAATCCTAATCTCGATCTATGCCAACACAACAAACACCTATAGAGCATCTTTATAATCACCCAGTTACATTGTGACATTTGATAGCACACAAGGTGTTCCTCCGGTATTCGGGAGTTGCATAATCTCATAGTTTGAGGAACATGTATAAGTCATGAAGAAAGCAGTAGCAATGAAACTGTAACGATCATAATGCTAAGCTAAGGGATGGGTCTTGTCGATCACATCATTCTCCTAATGATGTGATCCCGATAATCAAATGACAACACATGTCTATGGTTAGGAAACATAATCATCTTTGATTAATGAGCTAGTCAAGTAGAGGCATAATAGGGACACTATGTATTGTCTATGTATTCACACATCTACTAAGTTTCTGGTTAAAACAATTCTAGCATAAATAATAAATATTTATCATGATATAAGGAAATATAAATAACAACTTTATTATTGCCCCTAGGGCATATTTCCTTCAGTCTCCCACTTGCACTAGAGTCAATAATCTAGATTGCAAAGTAATGACTCTAACACCCATGGAGTCTTGGTGTTGATCATGTTTTGCTCGTGGAAGAGGCTTAGTCAACGGGTCTACAACATTCAGATCCATATGTATATTTCAAATCTCTATGTTTCCCTCCACGGCTTGATGCCGGATGAAATTGAAGCGTCTCTTGATGTGTTTGGTTCTCTTGTGAAATCTGGATTCCTTTGCCAAGGCAATTGCACCAGTATTGTCACAAAAGATTTTCATTGGACCCGATGCACTAGGTATAACACCTAGATCGTATATGAACTCCTTCATCCAGACTCCTTCATTTGCTGCTTACGAAGCAGCTATGTATTCCGCTTCACATGTAGATCCCGCCACGACGCTCTGCTTGGAATTTCACCAACTGACAGCTCCATCATTCAATATAAATACGTATCCGGATTGTGAATTAGAGTCATCCGGATCAGTGTCAAAGCTTGCATCGACGTAACCATTTACGACAAGCTCTTTGTCACCTCCATAAATGAGAAGCATATCCTTAGTCCTTTTCAGGTATTTCAGGATGTTCTTGACCGTCGTCCAGTGCTCCACTCCTGGATTACTTTGTACCTCCCTGCTATACTTATAGCAAGGCACACATTAGGTCCGGTACACAGCATTGCATACATGATAGAACCTATGGCTGAGGCATAGGGAATGACTTTTATTTTCTCTCTATCTTCTGCAGTGGTCGGGCATTGAGTCTAACTCAACTTCACACCTTGTAACATAGGCAAGAACCCTTTCTTTGACTGGTCCATTTTGAACTTCTTCAAAACTTTATCAAGGTATGTGCTTTGTGAAAGTCCAATTAAGCGTCTTGATCTATCTCTATAGATCTTGATGCCCAATATGTAAGCAGCTTCACCGAGGTCTTTCATTGAAAAATTCTTATTCAAGTATCCTTTTATGCTATCCAGAAATTTTGTATTATTTCCAATCAACAATATTTCATCCACATATAATATAAGAAATGCTACAGAGCTCTGATGTCTACTACACAACCTTCTTCTTGTAGACGTTGTTGGGCCTCCAAGTGCAGAGGTTTGTAGGACAGTAGCAAATTTCCCTCAAGTGGATGACCTAAGGTTTATCAATCCGTTGGAGGCGTAGGATGAAGATGGTCTCTCTCAAACAACCCTGCAACCAAATAACAAAGAGTCTCTTGTGTCCCCAACACACCCAATACAATGGTAAATTGTATAGGTGCACTAGTTCGGCGAAGAGATGGTGATACAAGTGCAATATGGATGGTAGATATAGGTTTTTGTAATCTGAAATTATAAAAACAGCAAGGTAACTAATGATAAAAGTGAGCGTAAATGGTATTGCAATGGTAGGAAACAAGGCCTAAGGTTCATACTTCCACTAGTGCAAGTTCTCTCAACAATAATAACATAACTGGATCATATAACTATCCCTCAACATGCAACAAAAAGAGTCACTCCAAAGCCACTAATAGCGGAGAACAAATGAAGAGATTATGGTAGGGTACGAAACCACCTCAAAGTTATCATTTTTGATCTATCTATTCAAAAGTCCGTAGTAAAATAACATGAAGATATTCTTTCCGTTCGATCTATCATAGAGTTCATATTAGAATAACACCTTAAGACACAAATCAACCAAAACCCTAATGTCACCTAGATACTCCATTGTTACCTCGAGTATCAGTGGGCATGATTATACGATATGCATCACACCATCTCAGATTCATTTATTCAACCAACACAAAGTACTTCAAAGAGTGCCCCAAAGTTTCTACCGGAGAGTCAAGACGAAAACGTGTGCCAACCCCTATGCATAGGTTCATGGGCGGAACCCGCAAGTTGATCACCAAAACATACATCAAGTGGATCACGTGAATATCACATTGTCACCACAGATAAGCACGGCAAGAAATACATCAGGTGTTCTCAAATCCTTAAAGACTCAATCCGATAAGATAACTTCAAAGGGAAATCTCAATCCATTACAAGAGAGTAGAGGGGGGAGAAACATCATAAGATCCAACTATAATAGCAAAGCTCGCGATACATCAAGATTGTGCCATAGAGAGAACACGAGAGAGAGAGAGAGAGAGAGATCAAACACATAGCTACTGGTACATACCCTCAGCCCCGAGGGTGAACTACTCCCTCCTCGTCATGGAGAGCGCCGGGGTGATGAAGAAGGCCACCGGTGAGGGATCCCCCCTCCGGCAGGGTGCCGGAATAGGGTCCCGATTGGTTTTTGGTGGCTACAGAAGCTTGCGGCAGTGGAACTCCCGATCTATGTTCGTCTTCGAAGGTTTTAGGGTATATGGACTTATATAGGTGAAAGAAGTCGGTCGGGGGATGCTCAAGGGGCCCATGAGACAGGGGGCGTGCCTAGTAGGGGGGTGGGCCCCCCACCCTCGTGGCTTCCTCGAAGCTTCTCTGACATGCACTCCAAGTCCCCTAGATTGCTTCCGTTCCAAAAATAACTTTCCCAAAGATTTCATTCCGTTTGGACTCCGTTTTATATTCCTTTTCTTTGAAACACTGAAATAGGCAAGAAAATAACAATATGGGCTGGGCCTCCGGTTAATAGGTTAGTCCCCAAAATAATATAAAAGTGTATAATAAAGCCCATAATCATTCAAAACAGATAATATAATAGCATGAATGCTTCATAAATTATAGATACATTGGAGACGTATCAACATCCCCAAGCTTAATTCCTACTCATCCTCGAGTAGGTAAATGATAAAAGAAAGAATTTATGAAGTGTGAATGCTAGCAGGTGCACAAGTTTGATCAATGATAATTTCAATCACCTTTTCTATCATGTTTATATGTCATAACAGTAGTTCATCTCATAAAACTTCTCACGATCAAGTAACAAGCTATTAACATGTTAAAGCATAGACCATAAACTTTCTTGAAAACTAGCAAACTTCATTCTCAGTCATCAAACAATTGCAATTCATCTTATTTTCAGGAAGGGTCTATGCCATAGCTTTGATTTAGCAAACTCCACATACTCAACTATCATATAGTCTTCTACAATTGCTAACACTCACGTAATACTTATGGTTATGGAGTTTTAATCGGACACTGAGAAAGATAGGGGCTTATACTGTTGCCCCCCAACGTATTCACATTTGGGTGATGTCAACAATAATAGTTCATGCTAACTTACATCCAATTGGATATATATATCAGGATCTTTCCAACACGAGGTGCTTGCCAAAGGATAAAATGAAAAAGGGAAAGGTGAATACCACCTTGACTCTTGCATAAAGTAAAAGACATAAAGTAAAAGATAGGCCCTTTGTAGAGGGAAGCAGGATTTGTAGAGGTGCTAGAGCTTGTTTTCTAAATAGAGATAAATAATTTTGAGAGGTATGATCTCATTGTCAACATAAAAACCAAGAGTTCTCAATATCTTCCATACTACATACATTATAGGCGGTTCCCAAACAGAATGGTAAAGATTTTACTCCCCCTCCGCCAACAATCACACTCAATGGCCATCCGAAACAATGGGGTACCATCCATACCAACAACAGTCCTGGGGGAGTTTTGTTTGCAATTATTTCTGGTTTGATTTTGATCCTTTTGATCATGGGACTGGGCATCCCGGTTACCAGCCATTTTTCTCGTGAATGATGAGCGGAGTCCACTCATCTTGAGAACAACCCACCTAGTATGGAAGATACTGACAGCCCCTAGTCGCTGCATGAGCGATTCAGGCATACAAAATAGATTATTGTTTGAAGGTTTAGAGTTTGGCACATGCAAATTTACTTGGAACGACAGGTAAATACCGCATATAGGTAGGTATGGTGGACACTCATGGCAAAAACTGAGTTTAAGGATAATGGAAGCACAAGTAGTATCTCTACTTGGTGCAAGGAATTTTGCTAGCATGAGGGGGAAAGGCAAGCTCAACATGTTTGAATGATCCATGAAAATATACTTTAACTGAGATGTGAGAAAACATAACCCATTACGTTGTCTTCCTTGTCCAACATAAACTCTTTAGCATGTCATACTTAATGAGTGCTCACAATTATAAAAGATGTCTGAGATAGTATATTTATATGTGAAATCTCTCTTCCTTCAATATTCTTTCATGAATTGTTCAAATGACCAATACAATGCTTGCTAACCTTCAATAAATTTACAACCTCTACTTCTTAGATGTGAAGTCATTACTCCCCATGGGATAAGCAAATGAGAGATATATAATTTCAGATTTATGACATTCAACTCATTCAACCATTTACTCATAGGATATAAGTGAAGCACACGAGTAAATCACAAACTACTCCAACAAGATATAAGTGAAGATCAATGAGTAGTTAAATAATTATGTAACTATGTGAAGACTCTCTCTCATTTAAGAATTTCAGATCTTGGTATTTTATTCAAACAGCAAGCAAAGCAAAATAAAGTGGCATTGCAAGGATAGCACGACTCATGTGAAGAAGCAAAAACTTAGGCTCAACCGATACTAACCGATAATTGTTGAAGAAGAAAGGTGGGATGCCTACCGGGGCATCCCCAAGCTTAGATGCTTGAGACTTCTTGGAATATTATCTTGGGGTGCCTTGGGAATCCCCAAGCTTGAACTTTTGTGTCTCCTTAATTCCTCTCATATCATGGTTTCTCTATTTCTCAAAAACTTCATCCACACAAAACTCAACAAGAAATCGTGAGATAAGTTAGTATAAAACAATGCAAAAACCTTATCATTTTCTACTGTAACAAATTACTAACATTATTATTAAACATTGCATACTAAATGTCTCAGCATATTTAATACTCCTATCCTCAAATAGAATCATTAAACAAGCAAACATATGCAAACAATGCAAACATAACAGCAATCTGCCAAAACAGTATAGTCTGTAAAGAATGCAAAATTCATCATACTTCCCTAACTCCAAAAATTATAAGCAAACTACTACGCTTTAGAAGATTTATCATATCTCAATATGCAAAAATATTCAACATTATATCACTCTCTGACTTTTCTAGGGAATTTTTGCAACAGCGGTAAACTTTCTGTTTTGAAACAGCAACATGTATACTTGCAAAATAAGCATGGTAAAGGCTATCCTTGACATTTTTATTGAAAATATAGATGCAAAACATTATTATAAATAACATCAAAATAAAATGACGCTCCAAGCAAAACACATATCATGTGGCGAATAAAAATATAGCTCCAAGTAAAGTTATCGATGAACGAAGACGAAAGAGGGGATGCCTTCCGGGGCATCCCCAAGCTTTGGCTCTTGGTTGTCCTTGAATATTACCTTGGGGTGCCTTGGGAAACCCCCAATCTTAGGCTCTTGCCACTTCTTATTCCATAGTCCACTGAATCTTTACCCAAAACTTGAAAACTTCAACCACACAAAACTTAACAGAAAATCTCATAAGCTCCGTTACTACAAGTAGACAAACCACCACTTTAAGGTACTGTAATGAACTCATTCTTTATTTATATTGGTGTAATATCTAATGTATTCCAACTTCTCTATGGTTCATACCATCCGATACTACTCATAGATTCATCAAAATAAGCAAACAACACAAAGAAAACAGAATCAGCCAAAAACAGAACAGTCTGTAGTAATCTGTATCAAACGTATACTTCTGTAACTCCAAAAAATCTGAAATAAATTGGTGGACCTGAGGAATTTGTCTATTAATCATTTTCAAAAAGAATTAACTTAAAATAACTCTCCAGTAAAATATGGCAGCTAATCTCGTGAGCACAGAGTTTCTATTTTTTACAGCAAGATCATATAGACTTCACCCAAGTCTTCCCAAAGGTTCTACTTGGCACAAACACTAATTAAAACATAAAACCACATCTAACCAGAGGCTAGATAAATTATTTATTACTAAACAGGAGCAAAAGCAAAGGACAAAAATAAAATTGGGTTGCCTCCCAACAAGCGCTATCGTTTAACGCCCCTAGCTAGGCATGATGATTTCAATGATGCTCACATAAAAGATAAGAATTGAAACATAAAGAGAGCGTCATGAAGAATATGAATAGCACATTTAAGTCTAACCCACTTCCTATGCATAGGGATTTTGTGATCAAACAACTTATGGGAACAATAATCAACTAGCATAGGAAGGCAAAACAAGCATAACTTCAAAACTTGAAGCACATAGAGAGGAAACTTGATATTATTACAATTCCTACAAGCATATGTTCCTCCCTCATAATAATTTCCAGTAGAATCATGAATGAATTCAACCATATAACCAGCACCTAAAGCATTCTTTTCATGATCTACAAGCATAGAAAATTTACTACTCTCCACATAAGCAAATTTCTTCTCATGAATAATAGTGGGAGCAAACTCAACAAAATAACTATCATGTGAGGCATAATCCAATTGAAAACTAAAATCATGATGACAATTTTCATGGTTATCATTATTCTTTATAGCATACATGTCATCACAATAACCATCATAGATAGCAACTTTATTATCATAATCAATTGGAACCTCTTCCGAAATAGTGGATTCATCACTAAATAAAGTCATGACTTTTCCAAATCCACTTTCATAAATATAATCATCATAAATAGGAGGCATGCTTTCATAATAATAAATATTCTCATCAAAACTTGGGGGACTAAACATATCATCTTCATCAAACATATCATCCCTAAGCTTGTGGCTTTGCATATCATTAGCATCATGGGCATTCAAAGAATTCATACTAACAACATTGCAATCATGCTCATCATTCAAAGATTTAGTGACAAACATTTTATAGATTTCTTCTTCTAGTACTTGAGCACAATTTTCCTTACCATCATTCTCACATAATATATTAAAAAGATGAAGCGTATGAGACAAACTCAATTCCATTTTTTTGTAGTTTTCTTCTATAGACTAAACTAGTGATAAAACAAGAAACAAAAAGATTCGATTGCAAGATCTAAAGATATACCTTCAAGCAATCACCTCCCCAGCAATGGCGCCAGAAAAGAGCTTGACGTCTACTACACAACCTTCTTCTTGTAGACGTTGTTGGGCCTCCAAGTGCAGAGGTTTGTAGGACAGTAGCAAATTTCCCTCAAGTGGATGACCTAAGGTTTATCAATCCGTAGGAGGCATAGGATGAAGATGGTCTCTCTCAAACAACCCTGCAACCAAATAACAAAGAGTCTCTTGTGTCCCCAACACACCCAATACAATGGTAACTTGTATAGGTGCACTAGTTCGGCAAAGAGATGGTGATACAAGTGCAATATGGATGGTAGATATAGGTTTTTGTAACCGGAAATTATAAAAACAGCAAGGTAACTAATGATAAAAGTGAGTTTAAATGGTATTGCAATGGTAGGAAACAAGGCCTAAGGTTCATACTTTCACTAGTGCAAGTTCTCTCAACAATAATAACATAACTGGATCATATAACTATCCCTCAACATGCAACAAAGAGTCACTCCAAAGCAACTAATAGCGGAGAACAAACGAAGAGATTATGGTAGGGTACGAAACCACCTCAAAGTTATCCTTTTTGATCTATCTATTCAAGAGTCCGTAGTAAAATAACATGAAGCTATTCTTTCCGTTCGATCTATCATATAGTTCATACTAGAATAACACCTTAAGACACAAATCAACCAAAACCCTAATGTCACCTACATACTCCATTGTCACCTCGAGTATCCATGGGCATGATTATATGATATGCATCACACAATCTCAGATTCATCTATTCAACCAACACAAAGTACTTCAAAGAGTGCCCCAAAGTTTCTACCGGAGAGTCAAGATGAAAACGTGTGCCAACCCCTATGCATAGGTTCATGGGCGGAACCTGCAAGTTGATCACCAAAACATACATCAAGTGGATCACGTGAATATCCCATTGTCACCACAGATAAGCACGACAAGACATACATCAAGTGTTCTCAAATCCTTAAAGACTCAATCCGATAAGATAACTTCAAAGGGAAAACTCAATCCATTACAAGAGAGTAGAGGGGGGACAAACATCATAAGATCCAACTATAATAGCAAAGCTCGCAATACATCAAGATCGTGCCATAGAGAGAACAAGAGAGAGAGAGAGAGAGAGAGAGAGAGATCAAACACATAGCTACTGGTACATACCCTCCGCCCCGAGGGTGAACTACTCCCTCCTCGTTATGGAGAGCGCTGGGATGATGAAGAAGGCCACCGGTGAGGGATGCCCCTCCGGCAGGGTGCCGAAACAGGGTCCCGATTGGTTTTTGGTGGCTACAGAAGCTTGCGGCGGCGGAACTCCCGATCTATCTTCGTCTTCGAAGGTTTTAGGGTATATGGACTTATATAGGTGAAAGAAGTCAGTCGGGGGACGCTCGAGGGGCCCATGAGATAGGGGGGTGCGCCCAATGGGGGGGGCCACCCTCGTGGCTTCCTCGAAGCTTTTCTGATGTGCACTCCAAGTCCCCTGGATTGCTTCTGTTCCAAAAATAACTTTCCCGAAGGTTTCATTCCGTTTGGACTCCATTTGATATTCCTTTTCTTCGAAACAGTAAAATAGGCAAGAAAACAGCAATATGGGTTGGGCCTCCGGTTAATAGGTTAGTCCCAAAAATAATATAAAAGTGTATAATAAAGCCCATAATTATTCAAAACATATAATATAATAGCATGAATGCTTCATAAATTATAGATATGTTGGAGACGTATCAAGCTCCCACTCACTTTCTTCTAAATACAGGATTCTCCAAAAGTTTGTATAAAACCATATGCTTTGATCACACTATCAAAGCGTATATTCCAACTCTAAGAGGCTTGCACCAGTCCATAAATGGATCGCTAGAGCTTGCACACTTTGTTAGCACCTTTTTGATCGACAAAACCTTCTGGTCGCATCATATACAACTCTTCTTTAAGAAATCCATTAAGGAATGCACTTTTGACATTCATTTGCCAAATTTCATAATCATAAAATGCTGCAATTGCTAACATGATTCGGACAGACTTAAGCATCGCTACGGGTGAGAAGGTCTCATCATAGTCAACTCCTTGAACTTGTCGAAAACCTTTAGCAACAAGTCAAGCTTTGTAGATAGTAACATTATCGTCAGCATCAGTCTTCTTCTTGAAGATCCATTTATTTCTATGGCTTGCCGATCATCGGGCAAGTCCACCAAAGTCCACACTTTGTTCTCATACATGGATCACATCTCAGATTTCATGGCGTCAAGCCATTTCGTGGAATCTGGGCTCATCATCGCTTCCTCATAGTTCATAGGTTCATCATGGTCTAGTAACATGACTTTCAGAATAGGATTACCGTACCACTCTGGTGCGGACCTTACTCTGCATGACCTATGAGGTTCGGTAGTAACTTGATCTAAAGTTTCATGATCATTATCACTAGCTTCCTCACTAATTGGTGTAGGAATCACTGGAACTGATTTCTGTGATGAACTACTTTCCATTTCGGGAGAAGGTACTATTACCTCATCAAGTTCTACTTTCCTCCCACTCACTTCTTTCGAGAGAAACTCCTTCTCCAGAAAGGATCCATTCTTAGCAACGAATATCTTGCCTTTGGATCTGTGATAAAAGGTGTACCCAACAGTTTCCTTTGGATATCCTATGAAGATGCACTTCTCTGATTTGGGTTCGAGCTTATCAGGTTAAAGCTTTTTCACATAAGAATCGCAACCCCAAACTTTAAGAAACGACAACTTTGGTTTCTTGCCAAACCACAGTTCATAAGGCGTCGTCTCAATGGATTTGATGGTGCCCTATTTAAAGTGAATGCAGCCATCTCTAAAGCATAACCCCAAAACGATAGCGGTAAATCAGTAAGAGACATCATAGATCGTACCATATACAATAAAGTACGGTTACGATGTTCGGGCACACCATTATGCTGTGGTGTTCCAGGTGCATTAGTTGCGAAACTATTCCACGTTGTTTCAAATGAAGACCAAACTCGTAACTCAAATATTCGCCTCCACGATCAGATCGTAGATACTTTATTTTCTTGTTACGATGATTTTCCACTTCACTCTGAAATTCTTTGAACTTTTCAAACGTTTCAGACTTATGTTTCATTAAGTAGATATACCCATATCTGCTTAAATCATCTATGAAGGTCAGAAAATAACGATACCCGCCACGAGTCTCAACACTCATTGGTCCACATACATCGGCATGTATTATTTCCAATAAGTCAGTAGCTCGTTCCATTGTTCCGGAGAACGGAGTTTTAGTCATCTTGCCCATGAGGCATGGTTCGCAAGCACCAAGTGGTTCATAATCAAGTGATTCCAAAAGCCCATCAGCATGGAGTTTCTTCATGCGCTTTACACCAATATGACCCAAACGACAGTGCCACAAATAAGTTGCACTATCATTATCAACTTTGCATCTTTTGGCTTCAATATTATGAACATGTGTATCACCATGATCGAGATTCAACAAAAATAGACCACTCAACAAGGGTGCATGACCATAAAAGATATTACTCATATAAATAGAACAACCATTATTCTCTAATTTAAATGAATAACCGTCTCGCATCAAACAAGATCTAGATGTAATGTTCATGCTCAACGCTGGCACCAAATAACAATTATTCAGGTCTAAAACTAATCCTGAATGTAGATGTAGAGGTAGCGTGCCGATGGCGATCACATCGACCTTGGAACCATTTCCGACGTGCATCGTCACCTCATCCTTAGCCAACCTTTCTTTAATCCGTAGCCCCTGTTTCGAGTTGCAAATATGAGAAACGGAACTAGTATCAAATACCCAGGCGCTACTACGAGCATTTGTAAGGTAAACATCAATAACATGCATATCAAATATACCTTTCACTTTGCCATCCTTCTTATCCGCCAAATACTTGGGGCAGTTCTGCTTCCAGTGACCAGTCCCTTTGAAGTAGAAGCACTCAGTTTCAGGCTTAGGTCCAGACTTGGGCTTCTTCCCTGGAGTAGCAACTTGCTTGCTATTCTTCTTGAAGTTCCCCTTCTTCCCTTTGCCCTTTTTCTTGAAACTAGTGGTCTTGTTAACCATCAACACTTGATGCTCCTTCTTCATTTCCACCTCCGCAGCCTTTAGCATTGCGAAGAGCTCGGGAATCGTTTTCGGCATCCCTTGCATATTATAGTTCATCATGAAGCCTTTATAGCTTGGTGGCAGTGATTTAAGAACTCTGTCAATGACACTATCATCAGGAAGATTAACTCCCAGCTGAGTCAAGTGGTTGTGGTACCCAGATATTCTAAGTATATGTTCACTGACAGAACCGTTCTCCTCCATTTTGTAGCTATAGAACTTGTTGGAGACTTCATATCTCTCAACTCGGGCATTTGCTTGAAATATTAACTTCAACTCTTGGAACATCTCATATATTCCATGACGTTCAAAATGTCTTTGAAGTCCTGATTCTAAGCCATAAAGCATGGCACACTGAACTATCGAGTAGTCATCAGCTTTGCTCTGCCAGATGTTCATAATGTCCGCAGTTGCGTCTGCAGCAGGCCTTGCACCTAGCAGTGCTTCTAGGACGTAATTCTTCTGTGCAGCAATGAGGGTAATCCTCAAGTTACGGACCCAGTCCGTGTAATTGCTACCATCATCTTTCAACTTAGCTTTCTCTAGGAACGCATTAAAATTCAAGGGAACGGTAGCACGGGCCATTGATCTACAACAACATAGACATGCAAAAACTATCAGGACTAAGTTCATGATAAATTAAAATTCAATTAATCATATTACTTAAGAACTCCCACTTAGATAGACATGCCTCTAGTCATCTAAATGATCACGTGATCCAAATCAACTAGACCATGTCCGATCATCACGTGAGATGGAGTAGTTTTCAATGGTGAACATCACTATGTTGATCATATCTACTATATGATTCACGTTCGACCTTTCGGTCTCAGTGTTCCGAGGCCATATCTGCATATGCTAGGCTCGTCAAGTTTAACCCGAGTATTCCGCACGTGCAAAACTGGCTTGCACCCGTTGTATGTGAACGTAGAGATTATCACACCCGATCATCATGTGGTGTCTCGGCACGACAAACTGTAGAAACTGTGCATACTTAGGGAGAACACTTATGCCTTGAAATTTAGTGAGGGGTCATCTTATAATGCTACCGCCGTACTAAGCAAAATAAGATGCATAAAAGATAAACATCACGTGCAATCAAAATTTGTGACATGATATGGCCATCATCATCTTGTGCTCATGATCTCCATCACCAAAGCATCATTGTGATCTCCATCATCACCGGCCTGACACCTTGATCTCCATTGTAGCATCATTGTCGTCTCGCCGGCTATTTCTACTACGACTATCGCTGCCGCTTAGTGATAAAGTAAAGCAATTACATGGCGATTGCATTTCATACAATAACGACAACCATATGGCTCTTGCCAGTTGCCGATAACTCTGTTACAAAACATGATCGTCTCATACAACAATTTATATCACATCATGTCTTGACCATATCACATCACAACAAATCCTGCAAAAACAAGTTAGACTTCCTCTACTTTATTGTTGCAAGTTTTACGTGGCTGCTACGGGCTTCTAGCAAGAACCGTTCTTACCTATGCATCAAAACCAGAACGAATTTTTGTCAAGTGTGTTGTTTTAATCTTCAACAAGGACCGGCCATAGTCAAACTCGATTCAACTAAAGTTGGAGAAACAGACACCCGCCAGCCACCTATGTGCGAAGCACATCAACAGGATCAGTCTCATGAACGCGGTCATGTAATGTTGGTCCGGGCCGCTTCATCCAACAATACCACCGAATCAAAGTAAGACGTTAGTGGTAAGCAGTATGACTTTTATTTCCCACAACTCTTTGTGTTCTACTCGTGCATATAACATCTACGCATAGACCTGGCTCGGATGCCACTGTTGGGGAACGTAGTAATTCAAAAAAAAAATCCTACGATCACGCAAGATCTATCTAGGAGATGCATAGCAACGAGATGGGAGAGTGTGTCCAAGTTCCCTCGTAGACCGAAAGCGGAAACGTTTAGTAACATGGTTGATGTAGTCGAATGTCTTCACGATCCAACCTATCCAAGTACCAAACGTACGACACCTCCGTGTTCAGCACACGTTCAGCATGATGACGTCCCTCGAGCTCTTGATCCAGTAGAGGATCGAGGGAGAGTTCTGTCAGCACGACAGCGTGGCGACGGTGTTGATGAAGTTACCGGCGCAGGGCTTCGCCTAAGCACTACAATGATATGACCGAGCTATTAAACTGTGGAGGGGGCACCACACATGGCTAAGAGATTGTCTGTTGTGCTTTGGGGTGCCCCCTGCCCCCGTATATAAAGGAGGGAGGGAGGAGGACAGTGGCCAGGAGGGGCGCGCCTATAGGGGGAGTCCAACTAGGATTCCAATCCTAGTTGGAGTCCCCTTCCTTTTTCCAAGAGGGAAGAGAGGGAAGGAGTAGGAGAGGGAGAAGGAAAGAGGGGGGCGCCGCCCCCTCTCTAGTCCAATTCGGACCTGCCATGGGGGGGGACGGCCACCCTGCGTCCCTCCTCTCCTTTCCACTAAAGCCCATTAAGGCCCACTACTTCCCCCGGGGGGTTCCGGTAACCTCCCAGTACTCCAAAAAAGTCTGAACTCTTCCGAAACCTTTCCGGTGTCCAAACATAACCTTCCAATATATCAATCTTTATGTCTCAACCACTTCGAGAGTCCTCGTCATGTTCGTGATCTCATCCGGGACTGCGAACAAACTTCGGTCATCAAATCACATAACTCATAATACAAATCGTCATCGAACGTTAAGCGTGCGAACCCTACGGGTTCGAGAACTATGTAGACATGATCGAGACATATCTCCGATCAATAACCAATAGCAGAACCTAGATGCTCATATTGGCTCCGACATATTCTACGAAGATATTTATTGGTCAAACCGCATAACAACATACGTTATTCCCTTTGTCATCGGTATGTTACTTTCCCGAGATTTGATCGTCAGTATCATCATACCTAGTTCAATCTTGTTACCGGCAAGTCTCTTTACTCGTTCGGTAATGCTTCATCCCGCAACTAACTCATTAGTCACATTGCTTGCAAGGCTTATAGTGATGAACATTACTGAGAGGGCCCACACATACCTCTCCGATACACGGAGTGACAAATCGTAATCTCGGTCTATGCCAACCCAATAAACACCTTCGGAGACACCTGTACAGCATCTTTATAATCACCTGGTTAGATTGTGATGTTTGATAGCACACAAGGTGTTCCTTCGGTATTCGGGAGTTGCATAATCTCATAGTCTGAGGAACATGTATAAGTCATGAAGAAAGCAGTAGCAATGAAACTGTAACAATCATAATGCTAAGCTAACGGATGGGTCTTGTCCATCATGTCATTCTCCTAATGATGTGATCCCATTCATCAAATGACAACACATGTCTATGCTTAGGGAACATAACCATCTTTTATTAACGAGCTAGTCAAGTAGAGGCATACTAGGGACACTATGTATTGTTTATGTATTCACACATGTACTAAGTTTCCGGTTAATACAATTCTAGCATGAATAAGAAACATGTATCATGATATAAGGAAATATAAATAACAAGTTTGTTATTGCCTGTAGGGCCTATTTCCTTCAAGAAACATGCACACGCTCCTTCCACCATCTTGTGCAGTTGCTTGCTTGTCCCACCCGAGTTGCTCCCTTCTGTGCAGGTGCCCTAGCCGCCGCCGGTCGCCGTACCCATCCTTCACGCTGCCGCTGGTCGCTGGACCTCTCCTTCGCGCCGCCGCCGGCGGCCCACCTCCCCAAATTGGCGCCTGAACTGCTCTGCCCTAATCTTGTCACTTTCCCCTCCCCAAAATGGCACCAGACTGCATCTCCATCTAACCAGTGCCCTCCCCAGCATGGTCGTGGAATAGAGGATGGAGGTCGTTTCCTAACCATCGTTTTGTTGTTGGTTGCTGGGCGCCTGGGCCAACCGAGATGCTGCGCCATCCGAATGTTGATTGTTGCTCTACTCGACAGCTCCTGAACCTGAAGGTTGTATTATGTAGTCTGCAGTTCTTTACTTTGTACTCCCTCCGTCCGATAATAGAAGAACGTTTTTAACACTAGTGTGGTGTTAAAAACGTTCTTATATTTTGGGACAGAGGGAGTAGCTATTTGTAGCTAGCTATTTGGTTTCCTATTTGGCTACTAATTCATACTAATGAACTAATGGTAGCTAGCTGTTAATAGTGGTTAGTTAAACTGTTCAAGTACTAGAGAAGAGAACCAATATAGCTAGTTGTGTATATAAGATTAACCTAGTACAAATCATCATCCTTATTTGTAGAAATGAAGAGAAAAATAACTTTGCACAGCTGGTTTGCAAGCAATTCAAATGCTCCCCTTGTTGTTTCCGAACCCAATGCTCCTCCAGATGATGTTGTTGTTCAACCAGCCCCTATTGAGAACATAATTCATCCTACTCCAACAAATGAGAGCACTAATCCCTCAAGCGATGTCGATGAGAGCACTATTCCCCATGCAAATGAGAGTACCAATCCCCCAACTAACGAGAGCACAAACTAACCACCAAAGCATCATATACTGGAATTCCATCCAAGTCAGATTTTTGCTGATCCAGCTGATCGAATACAAATAGAAGATTATGCCCCTGAAATTCGAAGTGAAGTGAGAAGAGCTTATTTGTTGAAACAAAGAAATAAAGCTATCCGGCATAAATTTGAAGTGGGATTGGATGGTAAAATTTGGAGATCCTTTCAACCACAATGGCTAGATAAGTTTGATTGGTTGGAATATAGTATGAAAAAGGAGGTTGTCTTTTGTTTCCCTTGTTTTTTTCAAGAATCCATCACAGGCAGCTAGATTTGGCAATGATGTATTTACAGTAGATGGTTACAAGCGTTGGAAAACTGCTTTGCGAAATTTTAAAAAACATGTTGTTTATCCATCTAGTTACCACAAGATTGTTGTGGGCTTATGTGTTGATTTCAACAATCAAAGGGCCAATGTGGCTACCAAACTTCGAGTTTACAATAAAGAGGCTGATATAAAATATAAAATCCGCTTGACTGCATCATTGGATTGTGCAAGGTATCTTGTAGCTCAAGAGGAATCTTTTCATGGACATGATGAATCCTCCAATTCCATCAACGAAGGCAATTTCAGGGAGTTCTTGGACTGGTATAAGGACAAGAATAAGGATGTGAAAGATGCATTTGATAAGGGGCAAGGCAATGCACTTATGATATGTCCAGATATTCAAAAGGACCTTGCTACATGTTGTGCATTGGAGGTAACCAAAGTCATCAAGGATTAGCTTGGAGATAAGAATTTCTTGATACTTATTGATGAGGCTAGATTGCTCAATAAAGGAGCAAATGGCAATAATTTTGAGGTAATGCATATGAATTTCTGTCTCTAACTTGTAGCTTCCCAAACTTGCATGTCGTTGTTCATTTCTATCTTTTAACTTGCATCTTCAGAAATTTGCAGATTTTTAGATGATCACGGAGAGCTTCAAGAGAGATTTCTTGCTATTAAGCACATCACAGATTGTACATCTGCCGGAATTAAAGAAGCATTGGTTCATGTGTTGGAGTACCATGGCCTGCCTATTAATAGGCTACGTGGACAGGGTTACGATGGGGCTTCAAATATTAGAGGAGAATTCAACGGTTTGCAAAAGCTAATTCGTGATGAGAGTCCATATGCTTTCTTTGTTCACTGCTTTGCCCATCAGTTGCAGTTAGTGGTTGTCATAGTGGCTCAGTGTTGTCCGGTCATTGCTAATTTTTCAACTACCTTCCCTTGATAGTGACTCAATTGGGTTCATCTTGCAAAAAGAAGGATGCATTTCTTGGAAAGCATCAAGAAAACTTGATAGAAATGATGGAAAATTGTAAGATATCATCTGGAACTGGGTTACATCAAGAAACTAACCTAGCTAGACCAGGAGCTACTCGTTAGGGCTCACATCTTAGAACCTTGCTTCATATGTACACAATGTGGAATGCAGTGGTGGATGTGCTTGCAATTATGGTTGACGATGCCCGAGAACACACTTCTCAAGGTGGAGCTTCAGGTTTGATCATACAGATGGAATGCTTCCAGTTTGTGTTCATCATGCTATTCTTAATAAACTTGTTGAGCATCACTAATTTGCTATCACAAGCTTTGCAAAGAAAGAAACAAGATGTTGTTGAAGCCATGTGTTTGATCTTGGATGTGAAAGAAGCTTTGCAAAATATGAGGGACAATGGGTATGAGTCATTATGCGACCAAGCAAACAACTTCTGTGAGGAACATAACATTGAGGTGCCAAATATGGACGATCTTGTTGGAGCTATGGGGCAATCTGTTCTCAGCAAGAATAAGGTGACTCGACATCATTATTTCAATGTTAGCATATCCAATGTTGCTCTTGATGCAACTCTCACCGAGATGAGTTAACACCGAGTTAGTGGATTGCATGTCTTGCCTTCTCCAACAAATAACTTCTCGAAGTTTAATGTTGACAAACTTATTCGACTTGCTGAAATTTATGCTGAGGATTTACACAAGCTGAACAGTTGTTGCTAAGAACTCAACTTCCTACATTCCTTACAAATATTAGGAGAAGTGATGAATTCAATGGATGTTCGGATGTTTCTACCCTTGCTCGGTTGATGGTTCAAACAACATAACATAGAACTTTCCAATTGGTAAATTGCCTCATCGAGTTGACATTGATTCTTCCAGTGGCAACTTCCTCGGTCGAGCAAATATTTTCAGCAATATAGATCATTAAAACTGATTTGTGCAATAAGTTATCAGATGATTTGCTCAACGATTTAATGGTGTGCTATTGCGAGAAAAGGATATTCAAAAGTATTCCTGATGATCAAATTATGTTACGATTCAGAAAATGAAAGATCGCAATGGACACTTGCCTCGTGAGTACAATGTGATTTCTTAGAGGTATATCTCAGTTTTACTAGTGTTAGTAGTCACTTATTGATGCCTTATATTGGTGTACCTTTATATTGCTAATACTTATGCTAATTTGGACAGATGGCTTGCAGTTGGATAATTGGGTATCTATTTCTATATATTGGTCTCTAGTTGTTCTGCAACACCATTAGTAAGCAACATTACTATCATTGTTGTTGCTTCTTTAGTCCTTCTGCATTGGTGCATGAATTGTATTGTTTTTGAATATGAATCTTTGTGGTATGCTCAAACATGTTACTAAATTAGTTTGACCTGATTGCTATTTTCCTAGAAAAGTCTAATATTTGATAATTTTCAAATAATTCCAAAAAAAATCAGTAAACACTATGTGTTCCCAGGAGTATTCTGGAAAATTCTGAGCTAATTTGGGCTACAAGATCTTGACATATTGGCTATTTTGCTAAACAGAACCAATTTTTGGTTCAAAATTTCATATTTCAAAAAATTCTGACAAATTTTAACCTTCTTTGGGCAAAAGAATTAGGAGTTAGTGGCTTTTTTTCACACCGTTAACTTTGACCCCGCCCTTGATTTTCTTCCAAGATTTTCCACTGGAAGGGATAGTTGTCCACATGTTTAGAAATTGTCATGCTACAACATAGAAGTTTGTCACATGATCACGGATTGCCATGCTGGAATTGTTATGATGTAGCAGAGAGAATTACCATTCTATAGAAGATAAACATGTTCAGGAATTAGGCCCCGTTCTTTTGCCAGAATCTGGGGATTCTCCCAGAATCCGACCCCTACCCAGCTTCTTCCAGAATCTTTGAGCCTCATTTCTTTTACAATCCTGTTTAATTAGACCTTAACTAGACAGGATTGTAAAACAAATGGGGCTCAAAGATTATGGGAGAAGCTGAGTAGGGGTCGAATTCTGGGAGAATCCCCAGATTCTGGCAAAAGAATTGGACCTTAGCATGCTAGCTAGCATATGAGGATTGACATGTTATAGAAAAAGATTTGTCATGGTATAACGGAGAAAGTTGCCACACATGTCCAGGAATTATGATGCTGCGACAGAGTGAATTTTCATGCTACAAGAAGGAAAAGAATGGCATGCTACGAAGAGAAGTTGCCACACATGTTTTCAGTAATTGACATGCTACATCAGAGGGGAATGTCATGCTACACATGGAAGTTTTAATGCTCTAGAAAAAACCGTCACTGGTTTAAAATTTTCATATATATACACATGAAAAGGTTGTCACCCAAATGAGATCTGGAAGAAGGAAAGAGACTAGACTTCACAGTGCAGGTCTCATTCGCTCAAAAAGAAAGAATGAAGTGAACGTTTACGTCGTCTGCTCGGTAGGGAAAGCAGCGAATGGTGCACCCACGAGGATTGCCATGTTGTCACAATATTGGGATTCGTGTGGAAGATGGAACGCACAAGAGAGCATTCATGCCAGGAACCGTTTGCGAACATTCGCTTGTCATTTCCAGAAAAAGACATACATGGTTTACGTAAAAGAAATACATTACAGGAGTCAAATTAAAACATGTCTCTTGTAACGATCTGTTTATCCTTAGATAAAGAGATTGGCTAGAACTCATCTAGCTGAGACATAACTATGGTCTCATTCACCTTAGTTTTTTTTTAGCCCCCCATTCACCTCAGCTGTTGTCATCCTAGTTGTACCCCATTTCTTTTTGTTTTTGGGCTGGCCTAATGCGTTTTCTTGTCTTTCCTTAGCTTAGTATTAACTTTCGTGTTGTGCAGCAAGTGGCTTGAGTAGAACTATTTGTTGTTATTGTGACGCTGAATAGGAGCAGAACTACTAGTTGTTGTAGGAACTACTATTTGTTGGCTACGTCAAAACTTGTAGGATAAATTAACACCACAAACTAATTAACCATGACTTTTTGTCCATTTCGCTACAATACGTTAGCAAAAATGGTGCCGCAAGTATAATAATAGAATTATGTCAATTTTCGTTGTTCCATTTCCCCATAAACCATGTGATTTTTTTATTATGAAAATTGTTCGCCGATTTAAAATGTTCGCATATTTGACAAGTATTCATCAAATATTAAAATGTTCATGAATTCAAAAAAATGTTAGTGAACTTTACAAATCATAAATGTGAAGAAGTCCATGATTTTTCTAAATCATGTATTTGGGAAAAACCACAAGTTCTCGAAAATGTACAGAGCCTTTTTAAAAAACCTCATGATATTTTAAAAAGTAAAATGAAAATGAAAAAAGAAAAAAAGCTAAATTATTGAAAGCATTCACTTGCGAACCCCCTTGAAATACATGCAGTTGCAACATGCCTTGAAAGTATGCACTTGCGATCCTCTTGAAATACATGCAGTTGCAACATGCTTTGAAAACATGCAGTTGCGACCCTATTTAAAAACTTATTATTGCACCCCCTATTGAAAAACATGCAATTGCGATCCCACCTTGAAAACATGCAGTTGTGGCCGCATTAAAAACATACAATTTCGATCTGCCTTGAAAACATGCAGTTGCGGCCCTCTCTTGAAAACATGCAGTTTCGATCTGCCTTGAAAAACATGCAATTGCGACCCCCTCTTGAAAACATGCAATTGCGGCCCATCTTGAAAAACATGCAGTTGCGACACCGCCTTAAAAACATGCAGTTGTGACACCGCCTTAAAAACATGCAGTTGCGCCCCCTCTTGAAAAACATGCAGTTGCGGCCCCTTCTTGAAAACCTGTAGTTTTGATCTGCCA
>NC_041381.1:598685846-598708655 GCF_002162155.2 Triticum dicoccoides
TGCGACCCCGCCTTAAAAACATGCAGTTGCGCCCCCTCTTGAAAAACATGCAGTTGCGGCCCCTTCTTGAAAACCTGCAGTTTTGATCTGCCATGAAAAACATGCAGTTGCGAAACCCTCTTGAAAACATGCAGTTGCGGTCCATCTTGAAAAACATACAGTTGCGACCCCACCTTAAAAACATGCAGTTGCGACACCACCTTAAAAACATGCAGTTGCGATCCCTCTTGAAAAACATGTAGTTGCGCCCCCCTTGAAAACATGCAGCTGCGGCCCTTCTTGAAAAGCACCCAATTGCGGCGCTTCTTGAAAAACATGCAGTTGCGACCCGACTTATAAGCATGCAATTGCGTTCCCTTTTGATGAACATGCAGTTGCGATCCGACTTAAAAACTTACAGTTATGACCCGACTTGTAAACTTGTTGTTGCGACTTCATATAAAAACTTGATTTACGATCCTCTTTGAATGCTTTCGGTTGTGACCCCACTTGAAAAGTTATAGTTACGACCCAACTTGAAAACTTTCAGTTGCTACCCTATTTGAACACTCGTCGTTGCAACCGGACTAGAAAACTTGCAGTTGCAACCGCCGACTTGAAAGCTCGCGTTGCGACAATATTTGAAAACCTGGTGTTGTAAATCATTTTCTAAGCCTTATAGTTGAGACACCATTTAAAACTCATATAGTTTTGACAAAAGTCTCGCGGGAAAAAATACTTTTGGCCAAAAGGAAGCCTTAGCTTTCGATGTCATTAGAATAAAAAATTAAAAACCGACAAAAATAACATTAAATAAAGAAACAAGGAAAAAAATGAAATGAAAATTATAGAAAATGAAAAATAGAAAATAAAATAAAATAGTGAAAAAAATGCTAAAGAGTGAAGACCAACAAACGCTAAAATAACACAACAAAGCACAAAAATGTCTACGTGGCCTGATACACACAAGTAGCTCAACACAGTTGACGGCCGTGACATGCCACCATGGAAAAAAAATTCTCAAAAAAAAAAACCAACATGAAAAGAAAAACGAAACGGAGCTGTCACAACGCTGGACAACTAGGAAAGAGCGAATCACTGCCTGGTACATCCAGCGGCTGACATGGTGAATGATGCCAAACTAAAAACTCAGCTAGCTGAGTTCTAGCCAAACCGTTATTAATATCTCCACAGTCTACATAGCCCCAATCGTAGATAGGAAAATGTATCCATCAACCTATTGTCAAAGTCTGAATTTAAATGCGCACACACACACATCGACACAAAAGTACGTAATCACCAAACATTTCACGGATAGACCTCGATGATCGACCGGAACCCTAGAACCGGTATAATCTTGTAGTCGCTAAACCCAGCTTCCAGGAAGATCTTGCTCCACTCTTGCTCATCTCGCTCAACGCCATTGATGAACATGATGTACAGATCGAGCAAGGCATGCACCTCCCCGTGCTTCTTGTCTGCTCCGACCACTATATCGATGATTATCACCTTCCCTCCCGCCTCTCTTGGAGGAATGGCCTTTCTACAAATCTTCAGTATTTTGACACACTTCTCGTCGTCCCAGTCATGAAGAACCGACTGAAGACAAACATGCATGCAGATATATAACATATGCAACCTTAATGCCTGGTGCGTAGATAGTATCTTGACCAAGGAGGATGCATATACGTACCTTGAGGAAGACGGCGTCTGCGGGTGGAACGCTCTCGAACATGTCGCCGGCGACGTACTTGACGCTGGTGCCGGCGGGCGCCTTGCTGACGACGTGCTCGAGCTCCAACACGCTGCACTCCATGTGCGGGAACGCCTCCGAGATGACCTGGGCCGCCGCGCCGAGGCCACCGCCGACGTCGACCAGGGAGCTTATCCCCCGGAAAACGTCGCCGCTCTCCCTGACGGCGATGTCCATGATGAAGCGGCTGTCCGAGACCATGGCGTTGTTGATCAGCGCGTCCAATGGCGCATCGTGCTCGGACATCTCCCACAGCGCCTCGCTGTGTGCCTGCTCGAAGAGGCAGGGGTCAGGCAGCGCGTGCTTGAACCACGCACCGATCCCGAGGAATGGAGCGACCAGGACGGGGCTGAGCACAAATGCCATGATGGAGGCCGAGTTTTGCGAGCCGGCGAGGAGGCGGGACACCGGCGTGAGGGCATACAAGGGCTCGGCGGCGACGGTGCCGTTGCAGGTGCCGTTGTTCACGGGGGCAGCCGGGACGACGACGCCCTGCTGCTGGACGATGCTGAAGACGCCCGAGACGGTGAGCGTGCGCATGAGGCGGCGCAGGCAGGGGACCTTGGACGGGTGCACCGTAACCCTGGACAGTATCTGGGGGAGGGTGGCGGCGCCGCCGTGGTGGTGGATGGCGTCGGCGAGGCCAAGGTCCAGGGCGGACTTGAGCGCCATAGACTTGATGTAGGAGAATGTGGTTGTCCAGAGCTCGTGCTCGGCGTCCAGCACGGCCTGGTCGTCGGTGCTCTGGCCGGTGAGCGCCATGATCGACACAGTGTGGTTGTGCTGCTTCTGTTTGCGTTGGCAGATACTATATGTAGAGGGAGAACCAGACGTTGCCCCCTCAATATACTATACTCACTGCTTACATATACTATTTCCATCCAGAAACTCGAAATCTAAGAGAAAGGAATCTGAGATACTCTTGACTGTCAGAAACTGAATCCGACTTACAAAATCTACTGAAGAAAAATGGTGTGTGACAATCTAAGAATGGATCGCCGCCACGGTTTCCACGAGGTTTCTAGAAAAAGGAGAAAGTATGAAAATGCTTACAGGAGCAAAACTGATGAAATAACACTTACCAGCAATTTGGTGACACCAACAGAATACTTTTTGGCACTCGTGTTCCACGAGGTGGGTTTTGTATCAATATCCCCAGGTGTTTGCACATCACACATCAAAACACCATCTAGGACCATGACAGTGCGCACAGGAGTCATATCAAATGATTGGATAATACCAAACCGGAGTCATCTCCCTTTCGCCATGACGTCTCATGGCCCAAAGCCAACCAACGTATACTTGAACAAATTTCCCTTTCACCATGATGTCTCATGGCCCAAAGCCAACCAACGGCTAATTAACAAATTCCTCAAGCATTTTGGATAGGTTGTTGCGGCTCCTTTTTAATGTTTGCAAATATATCTTGGCACATCAATCTTTGCCTCTGTGGTGCAAAACTTGTTGAGATATACAGCAACATTTGGATAGGTTCCCTGAATGATTTTTAGGCGACTTTTCTTTGAACGAATAAATTCGGGGTCCATGAAGCAGAGTTGGGTGTCAAGAGTCAATATACAACTTCCACTAGCTGCATTCTGCTAGTTTAAACTACACTGTCACAATGGTTCATTCGGGGATGGCGGATCGATAATTGTGTTCAGCTTCCTTTTTTTCTTTTCAATGGCCCTTCTTCTTTCTTAAAAGAGCCAGATTCATATTCAGTTCAATCAGAATAGCATGTTTGAGTCATACCTGCTGGCAACTGTCCAATTGTCGTATCTGATTTGACAATAGCGTCAGAGACAATGGACTAGGCTTGTGCACCGTATTGTCATGTTGAGCACCTGAAATATGAATTTCCTATGTCCTCCAGCACAAGATCAGAAAAATCTCCAGGAGGAAGTGCTGAGACCTGAGATTGGCAGTGCTGCTCTTTGCCTTCAGTGTTCCATTCCATATCCCAGGTCAGTGTTACTACTCTTCAGGACATCTTCAGAACTGAAGGTTGGTCACACACCGTGGATGCCATGCTCGCTTCACAACTGCGGCAAGAACAACTTACGTGTAAGCTTTACTAGCTAAAAAAGATTACGCACAAACTTCAAAAAAAGTGACTTGCGATGCAGAGGGGAACTGGAAATGCTTGTGGATTGATCCCATTTATGCTGAAATTCTGGGCAG
The DNA here is from genome assembly GCF_002162155.2 of Triticum dicoccoides. Classification (NCBI taxonomy): domain Eukaryota; kingdom Viridiplantae; phylum Streptophyta; class Magnoliopsida; order Poales; family Poaceae; genus Triticum; species Triticum dicoccoides. The sequence goes on from NC_041381.1 coordinate 598,689,763, forward strand.
AATCCAGAAAGGTACAATTATTCAGGATAATTAATACTAGCAAAAATATAAACACAGCAGCCTGCAGATGCAATTTAGAAATGAATCAGAATATTAACTTTTGGACCAAAATATAAATGGCACTGAATCAACAGGGCAAATAGGCCACTGCTAAAATATACAGTACATGAATCGTATGGATTTCTTTAGTCAGCAATCAGACATGCAAATATGCAATCGGCACCACATGGAGCTATGCATAGTTCACAGTAAAACTGGCACTTGATCACGCATTAATGCATACATCGAATCACCAAAGTACCGATGCTGAGTAATAAGATAGTGGACACTGAAACAGAAATAACATCTCAATATCATTCATTATCTCCATTAACAAAATATGCGCCTTAACTGTAGATGGCAATTTATACATGAACATGACCGGAGCAGAGTCCATGTACACACATATGTCTTGCAGTAACAGAGGTAACTTATTGGTCACAGGGACTCACACCTCGCAAAATACAAGCCACATGCATACAACAAGACAGCACACATGTTGTTTGTGCTGCCTTGTGAATATGTAATACATTTACTCCACCTAATTTTGCATGGAGTGTTCAAGGATAGAGCTCAATAACAGATCTAACGCCCAGCACCGTTACAATCTTGTACCCGCTGAACCCGGCGTCCATGAATATCTTATTCCACTCAAATTCCTCTCGCTCGATGCCCTCAAGAAACATGATAAACAGATCAAAGAAAACCTGTGTCTCTCTTGTAACAGTCTCATTTGGCCCAGATCCAACCACCATATCTACGATTATCACCTTCCCACCAGCATCTCTGGGAGGTATGGCTTCCTTGCATTTTCTGAGTATCTTGACACAGTCTTCATCGCCCCAATCATGGAAAACCCACTAAAAGATGTACATCATCACAAAATGTTACAATTAGACCCTATAATATTGGAATGTTTTGAATTTTTCCATAAAAAGCTCGTTCAATTGGTACCTACAAGCGGCTAAATACATATTCCCTCTATCTCAAAATAAGTGTCTCAACTTTATACTAGCTCTAGTACAAATTTGTACTAAGTTCAAGACACTTATTTTGGGACGGAGGGAGTACTTTATGGCATCTTATTGTAAACTGTGTATGTGTGAGAAGGGAAGAAGGAAAATCTAAAGGGTGTACCTTTAGGAAAAGAGCATCCGCTGGTGGAATGTACTTGAACATATCGCCAGAAATAAATGACACATGGCCGTCAGTAGGAGCTTCTTCAATCACATGAGGGAGATCCAAGACCGTGCATTTCATTTGCGGGAATGCCTTCGCAATTGCACTGGCAGCTCCACCATGGCCCCCAGCGACATCAATAAGCGAGTTTATACCAAGAAATACATCACCACACTCCCTCAAGATGATATCCATGAGAAAGTTACTATCAGAAACCATCGCATTGTTGATTGACTGGTTGTAAGAATCATTCTTGTCAGCCATCTCCCAGAAGGTAAGGCCGTGAGCCTTTTTGAACAAGGATGTAGAGTGCTCATCTAGGAACCATGAGTTCATGCCAAAAAAGGGGACAAGAACAGTTGAATCAAGCATCAACGACAGAATAGGAAATAAATTCGATTTAACTTCATCGCTAACGAGGAGGCAAGTGGTTGGGGTAAGCACATAAACAGCTTCCTTGTCTGCCGTGGTGGATTCATGGACAGCAAAGATGCCTGATACAGTGAGCACTCGCATGAGCCGTCGTAAGCGGGGAAGCTTAGATTGATGGAGCCCGATCTTCGCGGCCAACTCAGAAGGGGTCATAGCCCCACCATGGTGTTGGATGGTGTTAGGGATTTGCAGTTCCATTGCACATTTGAGTGCCATGGACTTGACAAATCCCAATGCATGGTGCCAAAGGTCAACTTGAGCCTGGAGCAGATCCTGAGAGCTATTCTTGATTTGAGTGGGTGACATTTTGTTGAACTTGCTGTGCTTGGTTATGGGTCACACTGTTATGGGTGGGATTGGACACATGCCTGCTGGTCTATATATGCACAAACTCAACTTGCTAAGGCACAACGTAGGGCCATGGGTAATAAATTATTTAAGAATGATGAGAATTTACTTGCCAGCATTTTCTGAAGGTATTTGAGATGAACTTACAGCAGCAATATACATATTGCTACATGGCAGGAAAAAAAATCAAGTGAATGGTGGCTATCAGTTTATTGCCTATTGACATAATGTTTGTAAATTGATTTTTATTTTTCATAGTTCCACTCCCTTTTTTCAAACATTTTCTATCGAAACAGGCTTTCGCCCCGCTTTATATATAAAGCAACAACCAAACAAAATACACGGCCGAACGATACAAGGCGATGAGGTAGCCCTCTTACAAAAGCCTTACCTTCTTTTAAATGAAAATATCAGGCTCTACTCTCGAATTTTTTCTGTTAGACACCGGAAGTGGAAGACATAGTTTTGCCACACCCAATGAAATGGTTGTACATATTCTGCTTCGTAAAAATATGTAGTTGAACAGGAAAAATAATCACTTGGCGGTAAATTTTATTCCTTGGGGCATACGAGCTACCAAATTACACACCTCGAGAAAATAGAGCAATTCCACAAGCCTGAGTTCCATTCGTGATACGAACCACTATCTTATCACACGGTCAAGACACGCTTCTCACACCCGAAATATAGAACATTATCTACCTAGGACATCACGCTGTCTACTTTTTTAGAGAAAAGACCAAATGCTCTGCTTTATATAGAAAAGCAGGATTTTCAGTGGGAAAACCAGCAACAGCATCAGGATACAAGACCTGATAAAACTAAACAAAGAGGCAGCAACCAGAATGCCGAAACAGCCTACACAGCAGGCACTACCCAGACACCCCACTGACAACCACCTTGATGGCAACCCAAAACAAGCTGACGCTCTCCCGCCTTGTTCTGAATCATCTCCATTGCACAGGGCAACGCCTCCCTATGGTTTGCATGACGGGAGCACGCCGGTCATGAACGAGCTGCAAAAGGGGAAGGCCGCAGAGGGGCGATCCGGCGTCAGGGAGGGTGTGCTTGCCCTATCCCATGAAAGCGTGCCCGCCCAGGCGCCAGCTGATCCAGAGAAGCACCGTCACGAGCTGGTTCAGGAGGCTACATGTAAGTGTGACCACGACCAAGAAGAGGCTGGAGCGACTAGGGCAGCCGGGTCTGGGAGCGACGTGCATGGCCTTTTTCATGATACTCTGGTCATTGGTGCATGTGGCTATTCAGAGGTGGGGCTAGAGGGGCAGGGGTCAGATAGTGCTGTGGCTCCGACTCGGTCAAGGGAGGATAGCGGGTCAAACGAAGGAAGGGACTCCACGGAAGGGGTTTTCGGGCCACACTCTCCTAGGGAGGGCCCAAACATGGGGCCACATGTGCTGGGCCTAGAGTTGATGGGCTCGGAGGGGTCGGAAAAGGCTGAGGCCGGTGGAGGGGCGGAGCCAATCGACCCCCTTGGCCAATTCCTCATCGACTGCACATCTCCGCTGCGAGCCGCACTCCTCCCCAACCCTGTAGATGGCGGCAAGCAGGATGGGGGCGCTGATGGGAAGCTCACAAGGCGGAGCAGCGGCAGGCTCGCCGCCAAACCAACAGCGAAGTGGTCCACCATGGATAAGGTGCAGCTCGTCCTCATGAAGAAAGGGGATGTCTGGGCGGGGGATTCGCCGGTGGTGGATGCAACGGCGGCGGACCTGCAAAAGTACAGGGATCTGTACAAGCAGCCGCTGCCCGACAAGTTCGTCGCCGCGGTCACTGAGCTGGTGAACTCAACGGGCGGCCACGGCAAGAAGACCGGACACGTTGAACTGGAGCAGGCGCTAGTGGCAGCCGCCTGAACTGTCACTTAATTTTCAGTTAGGTGTGCGTGTTTCAGTCAGTTTCCAATGTTAGTCTGCCTTCTATTTCTTAATGTTGTATGCTGGTTAGTGGAGTTTGGCGTGTGTCGGAAGATGTGTGTGGTTTCCTGCTGTGATCCCCTCTGCGGGATCGGGAGGAGGATATGGTTGGATATCGGAGAGTCGATGTACTGTCAGAGTGATTGGTTTGTTTTATGGATTTCACTATTCTGAATTGGAATGTCCGGGGTCTGAATAGTCCAGCTAAGAGGAGAGCTGTGCAAATTTTTGTGGCTGAATTAAAGTGCAATGTGGTTTGTTTACAAGAGACAAAGATCAGTGACATGTCTAGGAACCTGGTGCTGGAATCTTTGGGGTCAAGATTTGCTGACAATTTTATCAGTTTGCCTGCTATTGGGTCTCGAGGAGGGATCCTCATTGCTTGCACCGATGATTTTGAGGTGTCTGATATTCCCTTGGCAGCGGGAGCTCATTCGATTTCAGGTACTATCAGGGACAAATCTGATGGCAATTGTTGGTCAATCACAGGGGTCTACGGCCCACAGTTAGAGGCCGATAAGATGGAGTTCATGTCTGAATTGAGAAGGATCCAGCAGCACATGTTGTCGAGATGGATGGTGTTGGGGGATTTCAACATGATCAGTAGGGCTGTTGACAAGAGCAACAATAACTGCAATCTGAGGATGATGGGCAGATTTAGGGCACTCATTGAGGATTTGGAATTAATCGATTTTCCCTTGCTGGGGAGAAGATTTACTTGGTCAAACGAGCGTCAAAGCGTCACCCTGACCAGAATTGACAGGGTTTTAGTCTCCGGCGAGTGGGAGGCTGCTTTCCCACAATTTCAACTAACTCCCGCATCGACCAACATATCTGATCATTGCCCGTTGATTTTGAAAAAAATGCAGCCCTCTCATTATAAGGCTTTCCGGTTCGAGAATCATTGGCTAAAATCCCAGGAGTTTGATGGGGTTGTTGCTCAAGCTTGGAATAGAGAGGTCCAATCTAGAGACCCAGTTCGAGTGTTACATACGAAACTTTCCAGATCGGCGGCGGCCTTAAAAAATTGGAACAAGAAAAAGGTGAGGTGGGCCACTTTCATATCTGGTATTGCAAATGAAGTCATTTTTCGCCTGGACCAGGCTCAAGAGGACCGAGAGCTGACCGAGGCCGAGAGAAATCTGAGGAGCTTGCTCAAGATAAAGCTATTGGGTATTGCGGCCATTGATAGAGCACGATGGAGGCAGAAATCGAGGGTGACTCAGATTAAGGAGGGGGATGCCAACACAAGATTTTTTTCATCTCCGGGCAAATGGCCGACGCAGGAAAAACCATATCCCGGTGCTAAATGGGTCGAATGGCCCGGTGTCTGATCATGAGGGAAAGGCCAAGATTCTACTGGATCGTTTCAAACAGCAAATGGGCACCCCCTTCTCGCGCACTACCACACTTAATTGGAACTCCCTGGGCCTGCCACGACTAGATTTGACACAGCTGGAGATACCTTTTACTGAACAAGAACTACGGGCTGCGGTGACAGAGATACATGGGGAGAAGGCACCCGGGCCAGATGGTTTTACCGGTGCTTTTTATAAGAGATGCTGGCCGGTAATTAAGGGAGATTTGCTTGCTGCAGTAAATTGCGTGCACTCTTTGCGTGCTCAAAATTGGAAGATCATGAATACGGCAAATATGGCTCTCCTGCCCAAGAAAGATGAAGCCCGAGATGCATGTGATTTCCGCCCTATTAGTTTGATGCACAGTGTTCCCAAGCTCCTGAGTAAGATGTTGGCGGCAAGGCTAGCACCGGTGATTCACAAACTTGTCTCCCACAACCAAAGTGCTTTCATCAGAGGGCGATCGATTCAGGATAATTTTTTGTATGTCAAGAATGTGATTAAGGCTGCTCATTCCGGAAATTCTCCGCTGGTGTTTTTGAAGCTTGACATGGCCAAAGCTTTTGACTCAGTGTGTTGGAGCTACCTGCTGGAGGTAATGGAGGCAATGGGCTTTGGTCAGAGATGGAGGGATATGATATCTATAATATTTGCGTCTTCTTCCTCTAGAGTGCTGCTGAATGGATCACAAGGTTCTCCATTTGTGCATAGACGAGGGCTGCGGCAGGGAGACTCCATGTCGCCTCTGCTTTTTATTCTTGCCATGGAGCCCCTGCAACGGATGCTTTCGATGGCCACAGAGAGGGCGGTGCTTACACCTTTGAGAATCAGGGCTGCTCGTTTGCGATCCAGTTTCTACGCCGATGATGCAGCTTTGTTCATCAACCCGGTTGCCCAAGATTTTGCTGCTGTTCATGCCATCCTAAAAGTCTTTGGGGACGCTTCTGGGCTGCGGGCCAACATCGGCAAGACCGTGGCATATCCTATCTCCTGCGCTGAAATTAATGTTGAGAATATATTGCATGATTTTGGTGGGATACTGGGCTCTCTCCCATGTCAATATTTGGGACTACCACTTGGGTTTCGTAAACCGCGGAGGGCAGAGCTTCAACCGGTCCTCGACAAAGTTGCGGGGAAGCTTGCTCCTAGGAAGGGAAGGTTATTAAACAGGATGGGAAGGCTGGTGTACATCAATTCTGTGGTTACGGCAACCGCCACTTTCTTCTTGACGGTCTTCCCGCCTGACAAGTGGCTCACCAAAAAGGTGGACAAGCTGAGGAGAAATTTCCTATGGTGTGCGGAGGATGAATCAGTAGGGAGGAAAAGCCTTGTAAATTGGAAACGAGTGTGTGCCCCCAAGCGTTTTGGTGGCCTAGGAGTGAAGGATATAGATTGTTTCAGTAGGGCCTTGCGCATTCGATGGGAATGGTTCAGGTGGGCTGAAGAGGATAGGCCATGGAAGGGTACAGCGACTCCATGTGATGACACTGATCGGCAACTCTTCTCCAGCTGCACTTGCATCGAGTTGGGAGATGGTAGTGTTGCAACCTTCTGGAAAGATCGGTGGCTCAATGGCGAGGCCCCACAGCACCTAGCACCGGATATCTTCAAGCTGGCTAGGTGTAAACGGCTCACGGTCAAAGAGGCTATAAGCACTGGGCGATGGATGCAAGGTATACAGCGAATGGACAGCCACGAGCAGCTATGTCAATTTGTTGGCCTGTGGGAAAAATTGCAGCCGGTGAACTTGTCAACTCAAAGGGACAAAATCAACTGGAATATCTCTGCCAATGGAATATACTCGGCGAGTTCTGCTTATGGGGTCCAATTCTCTGCCAGGATTGAGCAGCCTGAGATTGCCCGGGTGTGGAGAAGCAAGCTAGAAGGAAAGGTGAAATTCTACATGTGGCTTCTGCTGCAGAACAGAAATTGGACTGCCGACCGGCTACAGGCGAGAGGATGGCCACATAACGCCTCTTGCAAATTTTGTGACCAGGAGCAGGAGACCGCGATGCATCTCACGCTTCACTGCTGTTATGCAAGAGAGGTCTGGCATCTCTCCCTTGGTGCCAACAGTAGGATGTACAATGGTGTGTCTTCGGCAAGTTCAGTTTCAGATTGGTGGAAGATGCTTTGTACGCAAAGAGGAGCACCAGCAAGGACGGAGGAAGAGATAACTCTGTCGGCGTACATCGCCTGGCATCTATGGAAGGAGAGAAACCGTCGAGTTTTTGAGGATAAGGACCTGACACCGAGGGCGTTGGTAAACATGATTCGAGATGACGTTACATTGCTCAGTGAGGCTTTGAGACCTACCCATACGGCAGAGAGGTAGTGCATGTTCTTCAGGAGTGCTTTCCGATAGGCAACTGTATATGTTTGTGTTTGTTTTATGCTCGGGGTGCTTAACACCCCTCCCCTATACTTTGTACTTTTTCCCTTCACTATAATGCAAAAGCAGAGCTCCTGCTATTCCCGTCAAAAGGTTTGCAGGACAGAGAAGCATCCACTGCGAGAAAAGAGCGATCATTTGTAGATGTTATGCACCGGAGAATAGGGAACATGGCTGTTCAAAGACAAGATCGTTTCGCCAATTCCAAATCAACCAAGCAAGAACCCCAAGCATTGCTTCAAGTCGAAATTAGATTTCCAAATATCCAGCATCCACAAGTCGCGCACCCCTGAGTACATGATCATCACATAAAGTGATTTCGCACTATACTTGCCACTCATCGTTAGAAGACAGCGAGCCTCAACACTGACATCCGATCCTCCGAGAGCTCAACTTGTTGCAACCACCGGTAGAGCTCCTCCCATTCTTCTATCCCACACTCGCTACCAGCAATGTCACGCTGTTCTTGCCTACTGACGACCTTACAGTTCGTTCTTTGTAAATGAGTGTCGTTGACACTTGACAGTGTTGCTTGGACATATGGACAGAGGTGTCTGAATCCGGCTAACATTTGGCTGGCGATTCGGCTAATTTTTAACATGGCAAATTCACTTCGATCACGGGAATGAGCTTGAGAACAAACGATTTCGCCTGAACCTTTGTGAACTAAAATTATAACACATTCAGAGGGTAGGGCTAGGGTGACCAAACGCCCACTCAGGCGCGCCGCCCAAACAAAATCGAGAGCAGTAGAAGATGGAATCAATCGATCAAACAAGCGCTTACTGGGAAAATGCGTGAGGGGGTGGCAGCTCCGCCGCCGGAGCAGCCACGCACGGGCACGGACGGGCGGGGGCGCGTCCGCCAGCAGCCTCGGCCACTGGGTCGTCACGCAACGCTGCCTAGTGGCGCGCCGCGACCTCGGCAGCTCGGGCCCACCCGTTAGCCTGGTGGTGCGAAACGACCTCGGCGGCCCGACCGCCGGCGCGAGGTGGCCGCCGTCGAGCTCGTTGCGGGCATCGTGTACAGCGGCACAGTAGTGGGCTCTATCCCGAGTGTGACCGGAACCGGGGCCAGGAAGTTCGTGTGGGGAAGCCCAGCGGATGGCTGTGACAAGTGACAACCATGCAACGGCCTATACTTTTTCTTTCCTTTTCCATTTCAAAATTTCCATTCACCAAATTTAAAGGTACAAATCTTACTATGTAGATCCTTGATTAATGATAAAATGTCCATATATATTGTAGAAAAAAATGCAGGAAAGACATTTTACTAAAATATATGCTCACCAATCTAGGCAATACATATGTGTGCATGTTTAGATAAAATATTTATATACGTTAGATAAACGTCCACGCAGATTTACAAAAAAAAAATTGGATGCAAATGTTTCGTGTAGATTTTTTTTATCCTAGAACATATTCTACCGTCAATATGAAAATGCTCATTAATGTAAATAGACTAGGTGAATGCCCGAGCGTTGCTACGGGACATCTAAGATATATACTTTGATCAATGACCAAAAGGTTATTAATTCTACTTCACAAACTTCGACAATGCATGCACATTTTAATTTTCGATCAAAAAACAGAGGTAACAAACTCCGATAACAGTGGATAAAATACAAGAAATCAGTCCAATTGAAAATACCACGTCTACCTTAAAACGTCTATAATATCAATTAAGAAGTCGGCTACAAAACTTACTAACATGTGGAAAAGGGGCAGCTAGTATCGCTCCAACAAACAAAATCATACCATACAAAATAGATTGCCTGCAGTCAATAAAACAGTAGTAGGGCATCGGAACAAAAGAATACATAGGGAAAATGAAACATGTTGTTTGGAAGATTACAATAATCCTAACAATGTTAACCACGATACTGAAGATAGGCCATAATGGCCACATGAACATCTGCACTGTACTGATAACAGAACTGCGCAATGTCTTCATTGCTATCGTTATAGATTAACATATTTATTTGTTTTAGCACAAAGGTTCCATAATGTCAGGGTAAATTCAAGAACCTTCACACGCACTTAATAGACCATGTAATAGCCTGTTGAAACTACGCAGGAAAAACATGGTTCCGAGATACTTAAGTCTTGAGGTCAGTCCAGTCTTACCGTGAAAATGAAAAGACCATATCATGTCTGGTGCAGCTCCCTATTCATCAGTAGAGAATACTTCGATTTATTTACTTGAAGATTCTTATTGGGCATGGCTGCATCAATCCGAGTATATATATCTGGACGATTGATTTCACACACGTGGAGCAGATATTGGAGATTATTAAGATTCTAGCTTATTTCAAACTTTATTTATTTTTATCCCAGTTCTCAACTTCTAATGTGTGTGAAAGAAGAAAATCTTGACCGGAACACAAAATGGCAACAATAAGCAAAAGTTATCACCACGGCAATGCAGTTAAGAGTTCCGGATACCTTTGAGAAAGAAGTGATATATAGTAGCATATTTTATCAGAACAATTCAATCTGCAAATTAGCAAACATGTAAAACGAAACCAACATCAGGAATAGAAATAGGCACGGGAAGAGAGGGTGGCTATCTGGCGGAGACCTCGCAGACGCAGAGTCGCACTGGCGCTCGTAGCCCTGGAACACATCGCTGCTTATAATTACTCCTCTTGATCGCCTTTCATGGCAATGTATTAAAGATAAATGGTAGCTAAACCAGACCTGGCCGCTGCCACCGCCGGGAGGAGGTTGAGTAGTCAGCCGTTTGCGTAGGTGAAAGCTGCCATGTACGTCCTTGATCCACGGCCCGACGTCCAGAATCGACCCATGCACTTGAGACAACACTGGGCGCACATCGAACAGACTTCATGGCTATGTCCCGGATCCACCGCCCTCCATCCTGATTGACCCATCCATAGGAATCTACAGTTCTACACTGGACGCACCAGCTCGTCGTCAATGCCGACAAGCTGCTTCATTGCGAGGTTGAGGGGGACCGCGGAAGGGCCGTGCTGGTGCCTGTGCTACGCGCTGCTCGCTAGCGGCATCAACCGGGAAGGGGCGGCTAGGGTTTGAACAGGGAGGAGACACCGCTTGCGTGGATTTTTCGTTGATTGCATGCGTGGATATGAAGGTTTTGCCGGTTCTTTCGCCTCGTAATTAAGAAGAACGAATCACGTTTTGGGTGAAACGTACGCAGGGAAACCAAACAGCGCGGGAGGGAGGCTCGACGAAGGGTTCGACGTAAGACTGGAAACGGAACGTTGCATTCCTTTAGGTAGTAGAGAAAGTTTAGGTAACTCGTGGAACTTGTGTTGGCAAATAATTTTTGAACACATTCTACAATGCATTAAAAAAATCTACGTAACTCATTGAAAATATTTTATATTTCATAAACTACAAAAATGATATTCTATTATTTTTACCAAAAAATATTACAACCGGAAGTTTTACGTAGACCCATGAAAAAATAAATTGTGAAATAGCATCAAAATTTTATGAATTGAAACACATGAAGGCTACAAAAGGAAGGAATGTGATAAGGTTTCTTTAAAAGAAAAAACTTAAAAATAAGGAGATAAAATAGTTAAAGAAAACAAAATGGATGAAAATTAAGCAAGAGAGAGAAATAGAAAAGTGAAAACAGAAAATACAAATAATGATAAATAAGAGAAAAATAAAGTGAGAAAAAGAAATATAAAAACTAAGAAAGGTTGTTAGGAAACAAAATAAATTGTCACAGCCCATGAAAAAAAACTATGATATTAGAATTTCTTACTCCCTCTAATCCAAATTAATTGACGCGATTTTAGTACAACTTTGTTACAGAGGGAGTATATTATTTATTTTCTTTTAAAAAATATTACAAAGAAAAATTTTGCATAGACCCATGAAAAAACATATTACCAAATAAATTTGTAAAATAACTTCAAAATACTATGAATTAAAACACATGATGGCTACAAAAATGTGAAACATGGTAAGTTTCTTTAAAGAAAAGCAAAATGAAAGGAAATTAAGCAAGAAAGAAAAACAAAATAGAAATAGAAAAGCAAAAAAATATGAAAAATAGGAAGTATAATAATTAAGAGAAACATAAAATGAGAAAAGAAATATAAAAAACTAAGAAAGGTTGTTATAAAATATAATAAATTGTTGCATAAAATCTACCCCTCAACCAGCAAATCTGATCCGGCAATAGGAAGAATCAGATAGTGCACCAACCGCTCGTATCCCCATGTCGCCTCCCCGAGCGAGGAGACTAGGGCGGCCCCTAACCCCCCCCCCCCACCCAGAGCTCCGATGAGCCTTCCCCCTACCGGAGACGCCTGCTGGCGTTGCCCGTGCGGCGCCATTGCATTGCCGGCGATGGTGGCCCCTTCCTTTTCCCGTCGCGGAAGCCTGGCTCAGGTGAGGTTGTTCTGGTGGCGTTGCGGCTCGGCTGGTGGAGTTCCAGCGTTGGTCGGGTGACGGCGAGGCGGCAGCACGGCCCCTTGGCGGCGGTGGCGACTAGCTGGGAGAGCTGGCCGGCGGTGCCCTGCAGGCCCAAATCTAGGCCCTTTCGGCCCGATCTGGGTTAGGATGGGCGGTGTGGATTCTGGCAGGTTGCCTCTGGCTGGCCGGGTGAGCTTCCTGCGATGGGACAGCGGCTACAGGGTTGTGTCTGCTGCAGCGTGGCGATGGGAGCTTCATGGGTCCGATCTGGGCCCCCCGGGCAGTTGGCCTGATGTGCACATGCTGGTGCGTCCGGTTTGCTATTGCATGAGCCGGTGGAGGTTGTTCCCTCCCACGTGGTTGCGGTACTGCCAGCCCCTGTGTACGGTTGCTTCATCTTGGTCCGTCCAGCCTCGCGGCGTTTTCCATGGTGGGACGTCTGTGGTGTCCTCAAGACTATGTTGGTGGGCGGCAGGCATGATGGAGCCGACGGTTGGTCCTGGGTTGTGGGTGTGAGGAGTCAGGAGAAATCTCTGTTGGGTTGCCGGCACCGGCGCGGTGACACCCATGGGCGTTGCCATACTTCTGGAAGGGCGTCGAGTGTACCCCTCCCCCACTCCCCTCCATGTACCAGGAGAAATCCTAGGATCCATCCGGCCAGCAGCGTCGTCGTCGTCGCGGTCCTTATTGAAGGTGTCGCTTGGTACGCGGCAGCTCGGAGGCATAGGAGTATGGTGGGAATTCTCCGGACGGTGCAACGTTTGCGGGATATCATTGTTTTCATCGATCCGATGTTGCTGGCATTTCTTTCTCTTGTTTTTCTCACTTTTTTACTTTTGGGCATGCTTGTGATGTTTGCCCCAGCAATGATTGCACAGTTATGTTGGATGCTTGTTATCTTAATATAGCAGGGCGAAAGACTATTTCAAGAAAGTGCACCGACTATTAGAAACATGATTTCAATAATTATAAGTTGATGCGGAAGCACAAAAATTTCTACAAGCACAAAAACATGATCCTCGACTAGAAATATTGTCCAACAACAAGGAAAGACACATAATCAGAAGAACTAGATGAAATATGAGTACATTATTCCTTGTGTAATAACACAGAAAAACAACATCCTCATGTCGTTTCTCATTCGAGAATAAAAAAGAACTTGGAACTGAAAACTTATCTGGCATTAAGAAAATTCAGGAAAAATTCATACAAATAATTCAGTTGGGTGGCAATAGGAACAATACCCATCCTTGATAAGTGGTAGAAAACGAAATAGCTCGTATGAAGAACTAACGGTTCTCCTTTCGGAGTTAAAAAAATTGAGTTGGGTGGCAACATTTGGAGAAAGGAAAAGAAAAATGTTTTGGTCCTCGCATCCTCCTCCCGAGAACGACTTGTTGAATCATGGATGGGCTTTAGGCCCATATGAACAATGATTCCTAGTTAATCTTGAGGCCCATGTCTGGTATGGCAGGTGGTGGGAAGTTTAGTCCCACCTTGCTAGTTAAGGAGAGTTGAGACCCCTTTATAAGGGCTGCTCTACCACTTGCCATTGGGAGCTTGGGAAGAGGAGTGCTACATGCGCGCTCCTCCTCCTCCGCCGCCCCACCCCGCCTTGCCACGCCTCGTCATGTCACGACATGACACGACACGACACGACACACTCTGCCCAGTGGAGTGACCTAGTTCGGTTCACTCACTCCCTCTCGCGTAACCTAGCTGTCATCTACTGTTCCTTGCTCTGTGCTGCTTCCGGCGATCTCATCCCAACGACCGCGTGCACGGTTGGTCGGGAAAGAGGTGCCTCCGGAACCCTGCTGTTCGAGATCCTGCCCGGGAGAACGGCGATAAGGTTTTTGGGGAGCGTCTCGGCGCGACTGCTCCCGATCCGTCCCCAGCTCCATCAGCCTCTGCTTCCACTACTTCCCCTGCATCAACACCATGGCCGATGACGTCGCCGCCAAGAAGAAGGCCACTAACGAAGCTGGGGCTCCTGCTGCCGCCGCCGCGTTGGTCTGGCCAACCGGAGGGTATGATCTGTTCATCCCTCATTTACTCGTGCTTGTGCTAGCCGTATATGTGCTGCTCATAGATGGTTTGCTTCTATGTTCTGTACGTGCTAGTATGCTTAGGAATCGGTATGAGATGCATACCGTATTTTCCATGCTTACTGTTTACTCGTGGATTAGTCTAATTGGAAAAGTGCTAATATTTCCAACAATCCAAAAACCTTATTTTAGGCACTTCTCGATTCAAGGCTTTACTGCGACACTGAAACCGGAAAAGTTTACTGCGACGCATTTTAAGCGTTGGCAGACAAGGACCACCTTGTGGCTCACAGCAATGAACGTGTTCTGGGTTGGTGCTATGTCTCCCACAGAAACGATTGTTCCTGAACAGGAAAAGGCGTTTAGGGAGGCAACCACCATCTTTGTGGGAGCCGTTCTTACTATGATCAGAGACAAGTTGGTTGGCGCATATCTCCATATGCGTGTTGCCAAAAACTTGTGGGATGCGCTCGAAGCTAAGTTCAGCGCAACTGATGCTGAGAGCGAACTGTATGCCATGGAGCAGTTCCATGATTACAAAATGGTTGATAACCGTTCTGTATTGGACCAGGCTCATGAGATACAATGCATCGCTAAGGAGCTGGAGCTCCTGAAGTGTGAGTTACCGGACAAATTTGTCGCGGGTTGCATTATTGCAAAACTCCCTCCTGGATGGAGGAACTTTGGTACTTTCTCAAGCACTTGAGACGTGAACTCTCTATTGAGGATGTCATCGGTCATCTCAGTGTTGAGAAGAACTCGAGAGCAAAGGACTCACACATGAAAGGGGCAGAGGGTTCTTCTAGTGCCAATGTGGTGCATAAGAACTTCCACAAGTTCAAGGGAAAGAACTCTGTCCAGCAGAATACTACCTTTAAGAAGAAGGGTAAGAAGAAAGACAAAAAGAGAGATGGCTGCTTTACTTGTGGTTCTGAGGAACACTAGGCAAACAAGTGCCCAAACAAGTACAAGAAGTCAGGACAAGACTCCAAGTCTGTCAATGTCACTCTAAGCAAGAATGATGCGGCATCTGGGTATGGTAATCTGTTTACCATACTTTCAGTTTGCCAGTCCACCGATTGGTGGGTTGACACTGGGGCCAATATTCATGTGTGTGCTGATGTGTCTTTGTTTTCTTTTTACCAGGTCGCACGAGATTGTTCCATCCCGATGGGGAATGGCTCGCATGCTTCTGTTCATGGTGTTGGCACGATAGATCTGAAGTTTACTTCGGGAAAGATTGTGCAAGTGAAGAACGTGCAGCATGTCCCCGCCATCAAGAAGAATCTCATTAGTGTCTCCCTTCTATGTAAAGAAGGGTTTAAGTTAGTATTTGAGTCTAACAAAGTAGTCGTATCTCGGTATGGACTATTTGTTGGAAAAGGATATGATTGTGGTGGTTTGTTCCTCCTTTCCCTGGAGGATTTCTGTAATAAAGTCATGAACCAAATTCATTCTAATGTGAACGAATCTGAGGTTTGGCATTCACGTCTTTGTCACATAAATTTTGGTTGTATGACGCGGCTAGCTAAGATGGACTTAATACTGAGTTTCACTTTAGCCAAAGGCTCTAAGTGCCATGCGTGTGTGCAAGCTAAGCAACCTCGTAAGCCTCATAAGCTTTCGAAGGAGAGACAACTGGCACTATTAGAGCTCATACATTCATATCTATGTGAGATGAATGGTGTGTTGACTAAAGGTGGAAAGAAATACTTCATGACTCTGATTGATGATTCCACTAGATTCTGCTATGTGTATTTGTTAAATACTAAGGATGAGGCTCTACACTACTTTAAAATCTATAAGGCTGAAGTTGAGAACCAACTTGAGAAGAAAATAAAACGAGTCCGATTTGATCATGGTGGAGAGTACTTTTCTAATGAGTTTGATTTATTCTGTACGGAACATGGTATTATTCATGAGAGGACGCCTCCCTATTCACCCCAGTCAAACGGGGTTGTCGAACGGAAAAACCGTACTCTAACTGATTTGGTTAACGCCATGTTAAATACATCAGGTTTATCCAAGGCATAGTGGGGGGAGGCTGTATTGACATCATGTCATGTCCTGAATAAAGTTCCCGCAAAGGATAATGAAACTACTTAGAACGTTTCCCTCCTTCTGAAGCATTTGTCCCCTGGGTGACCTTCGTCTAGGACACATATTACTCTGACAGAATTCCACATGCAGTGGAACCAATGGGTTCTTTGTGTTGGCGTGCCGTTATGCATCTCAGCGATGTGTTCCACGGGGTTACCAAGGTCGCTCTGGGCAATGGCTCCTCCTCCCTGTTTTGGAAAGATGCATGGTTCTATGATCGTGATGCCCCTCTGATGGAGATCTACCCCAGAGCTTTCTCTTTCTGCCTGAATGAAGACGAGCCCGTGGTTAATATTCTCACTGCCTCTGACCCAAGCTTGATCTTCCACCTGCCTCTCTCCACGCAATTAGAGAGGAAATCAGAGAATCCAACAGGGGTCCATGCATGTCCTGCTTGACAGAGATTGCAACGACACATGGGTTTGCAACCTTGGTGGGCCTTTCTCCTCCAAGAGATACTATGATCACTGTTTCTAGGATACGGTTGCTGATGCGGCCTTCGGATGGCTGTGGAAGGACAAGAGTCCAATCAAGTTTAAAATGTTTGGTTGGCTGCTGATGGTCGATCGACTGAACACTTAGGAATATGCTGAAACGCCGGCATTTTGCTGTGGCTCGGAACAACTACGCATGCATGCTTTGTCAAAACCCTCCCGAGGAAACGGTCGATCATCTCTTCTTCAACTGCCCGTTCAGCCGCCATTGCCGGGACAAGGTTGGCATGCTCTGGCCAAGTTCTGGGAATAGACTAACCATGATACATGCTGGCAAAGACGGTTGGCGGCTACCGTTGTTTATGGATATTTTCTTGTTGGCTGCTCTGAGCCTGTGGAAGGAGAGAAACAATGTTCACTTCAGGGGGATTACACACTCTTTTGATTCATGGTTGGATAGATTCAAAGAGCTTTTGGCTTTGTTAGTTTATAACTGCAAGGAGAGCCTGCGTCCCTCCCTAGAAACATACATGCAAAGCTTGTAGCCGCTACTTAGGTGGAACTCTAGAACACATGGCCGGGAGGCCTTACAACCCACTTGTAACAATGTTGTAACTGGTTCCTTGTGAGTAATACAAAGTCAGTGGGAGCCTCTCCCACTTTCGTGCAGTTTCAAAAAAATGAAACTACTCCCTATGAGCAATGGGAAAAGAAAAGAGCTACACTCTCTTACTTACGCACTTAGGGCTGTTTGGCGAAAGTCAACGTGTCGATAACCAAAAAGCGCAAGTTGGGACCAAAGACTGTGGATTGCGATTTTCTTAGCTATGCCAAGCATAGCATTGGCTATAGATTTCTAGTGGTGAAATCTGATGTACACGACATGAAGGTCGGTACGATCATGGAGTCTAGGGATGCTACATTCTTTGAGGATATTTTCCCCATGAGAGATATGAAAAGCACTTCTAGACTGGAATCTGATGAGACTCCTGAACCTGCCATTCCAATGGAATATTATGAACATAAAAGTGATGAGAGTTCCACGGAGGATGACGAGGAAGCCCCTGTTAGGAGCAAGAGACAAAGGACTGCAAAGCCTTTTGGTGATGATTTCCTCGTGTACCTCATGGATGATGACACTCCTAGTTCCATTTCAGAAGCTTATGCATCTCCAGATGCTGACTACTGGAAGGATGCGGTCCATAGCGAGATGGATTCCATCTTGGCTAACGGGACATGGGAGATCACTGATCGCCCTTATGGTTTTAAACCATTGGGATGTAAGTGGGTGTTCAAGAAGAAGCTTAGGCTCGATGGTACTGTTGAGAAGTACAAGGCTAGGCTTGTGGCCAAGGGTTATACCAAGAAAGAAGAAGAGGATTTCTTCGACACTTACTCACCTGTGGCTAGACTGACAACCATTCGAGTGTTACTCGCTTTGTCTGCCTCGCATGGTCTTCTCGTTCACCAGATGGAGGTTAAGACGGCTTTCTTTAAAGGAGAGCCCGGCGAGGAAATTTACATGCAACAGCCAGATATATTTGTAGTAAATGGTTAGGAAAGAAAGGTGTGCAAGCTAGTGAAATCTTTGTATGGCCTGAAACAAGCGCCTAAGCAATGACATGAGAAGTTCAACACTACTCTGACATCTGCTGGCTTTGTTGTTAACGAAGCTGACAAATGTGTATACTATCGCTATGGTGGGGGTGAACACTACAAAAAAAAGACACAACCGTGACATTTTGGGCCGAACGAATTTTTTTTCTGTCATACATATGACACTTCTATGACGATAATTGTGACAAAACCCGGTATCATCATAGATGTGGTGGGCTCCTACTTCTATGACAAAAAGTCATGATAGAAAATGGGCTTTTCATCCTGGGCGGGCCGGAGACGCAGCTGCATGACATTCTTTGGGCCGTCCATGACGGAAAAAATTGTGGTAGAAGCGAGGGCGAGGAAAATTTCGGGGAGTTCCCGGCTACGGTGGGAGGTCGGGGGCTTAGCGATGCGCGTTTCTCTCGTACACGTACGCGTGTGTGTGCGAGGTGTTGGCTCTAACTGAACCCGAGTGAGGCATTGGGCTCTAACTAAACCCGAGCGATTGCACTGCAGGCTACGCGTTACTAAACATGAGCGATCGATCGATGGCTGTTAACTGAACCCGATCGAGCGATTCCTTCGCTAATGCTGCTAACTGAAGCCGATGGATGC
>NC_041381.1:598708799-598714577 GCF_002162155.2 Triticum dicoccoides
GGACGACCCCGTGGAGGGCTGGATGAAAAGTAGACGTGGAGGGTGGATGAACAGTAGCCCGTGGAGGGGTGGTTGAACAGGAGCCCGTGGAGAGGGGTGGTTGAACAGTAGCCGATGGAGTAGCGCGTGGTGGAGGATGGATGAACAGGAGCCCGTGGATGAACAGTCGCAGGTGGAGGCTGGAGGAGGTCGACGGTGGATGAACAGTAGCCTGTGGAGGCTAGAGGAGGTCGACGGTGGAGATGAACAGTATCCCGTGGAGTCCCGTTTTGCGGTACGCCACACCCCTCCCGATGAACAGGACCCCCGTTTCGACCGTAGCGCTCCAACACAAGTCTGTTTCGTCCGTCTTGCGGTACGCCACACCCCTCCCGATCAAAAGGACCCCTGCTTCAACCGTAGGAGGTCTGTTTCTTCTGTTTTGCGGTACGCCACACCCCTCCCGATCAACAGGACCCCCGTTTCGACCGTAGGAGGTCCATTTCCTCCGTTTTGCGGTACGCCAGACCCCTCCCGATCAACAGGACCCCATTTCAAACGTAGGAGGTCCGTTTCCTCCATTCTGCGGTACGCCAGGCCTCGTTTCCATCGCCTGTTCCGTCCAAGCCCTCCCGATGAACACGACCATGCATTCCGTTCCAACCCAGCCGGTTGGCTCCCCATGAACACGACAACGATGCTGTTTCTCCGTTCTGAACCAGCCAATGTACACGAGCCCTGGCCGTACGTATATATGCGCGAGTAGGCGTTCGAGGCCCCGCCCGTATGTGCACATACATGGCCGTATTTTCTTTCTTGCACCCTAGCCGCTGTACGTACGTGTACATGCTATGTGCGCACCTCTAGTATGACACATGCGCACCTCTACTACGACACGTGCACGCCTCTACATCCACCAGTATGTATGTACACGTTCGCGACCAGAATGACAACGCTATGTACGCTTCGACCAGGTGGGTGACGACTGTCAGGCACTTCCTTGCATGCGAAGATGTAGCTGGTGGGTCCCAGCAGTTAGGGGGGCGAATCCTTTTTTTGCCCGGACACACTTCCTTGCGTGTGAAGGTGTAGCTGGTGGGTCCCAGCAGTCAGGGGGCGAATCATTTTGTTTTTTTTGCCCGGACGCACTTCCTAGCGTGTGAAGGTGTAGCTGGTGGGTCCCAGTAGTTAGGGGGGAAACGTTTTTTCACGAAATATGGTGGCCCATCCGGTGGGTCCCTGCTGTCAGGTGGAGGAATAATTATTTTGCGCGTAATAAGGAGGCACTTCCTTGCTGCGGCCGTGGACCCAGCTGTCAGCCTCTCCACGTACAGTCCACGTCCGATGGAAGCCGTTCCTTGACCACGTTGACCATGCCGCGCCGAGAGCACCAGGGTGATGGACGACGATGAGGCCTAGGAAGGGGACGACGCAGAGCCGGGGAAGACGCGGCAGTGGATGTCTAGGCATAGAGGAGTACGAGGGTTCACTGGTTCGCTGCAGTGTGAGGTTGCCGTCGCCGCAGAATAACAGGGGGTGTGGGTGAGTAGAGGGATGTCTTGGCCAGCGGTGGGAGTACTAGGCGGCGGTGAGGCCTCCACCGCATCGCAGTCGGCCATGGGAGGTAGGAGCACGAGGCACGACCGGCGCTGGTTTGGGCGGCTAGTGCAAGAAGACCAGAGGTTGAAGAAGCACTACGGCCGTTGGATGGACATCGTACGGTCACTAGAGCTAGAATCGTGCATATTGACTAAGTTGACAAAGCCCTCCATCCCCATCAATTTAGTAGGCCCACAAGTTAGCCTGCCACTATACTGGGTCCCAGCTAATAGGGGGAGTATTCATTTTTTGTGCGTAATAAGGAGGCACTTCCTTGCGTGCGAAGATATAGCTGGTGGGTCCGAGTTGTCAGCGGCGGTAACGTTTTTTTCACGAAATACAGAGGCCCTTTTGGTGGGTCCCTAATGTCAGGTGGAGGAATCATTATTTTGCGCGTAATAAGGAGGCATTTCCTTGCATGCGGCCGTGGACCCAGCTGTCGGCCTCTCCACGTACAGTCCACTTCAGATGCATGTCGGTCGTTGACCACGTTGACCAGGCCGCGCCGAGAGCACCAGGGCGGTGGACGATGTCGAGGCCTAGGAAGGGAACGACACGGAGGCAGGGAAGACTTGTCAGTTGTTTCCCACGCGGAGGGGAGTACGACTGTACGAGGGTTTACTGGTTCGTCTGCCGTCACCGGAGAATAATAGCAGATGTGGGTGAGTAGAGGGATGGCTAGGCCAGCGATGGGAGTATGGTGGGGCGGTGAGGCCTGCGCGGCAGCACAGCCGGCCACGGGGAGGAGCGAGCAGGCAGTCCCGCCGGCGCTTGTTTGAGCGGCTGGAGCATGAAGAGCAGAGATTGAAGAAGAACGATGTCCGTTGGATGGACATCCAACAGTCACCGCTCTCGTGTGTTGACTAAGTTGACAGGGCATTGCGTGTGCGTCAAGCTTTTTTTTATGAAAGCATATGCGTCAACCTGTAGTAGGCGCACAAGTCAGCCTCAAATCTGTGGAAAACAGCAGACATCCCATCTGCCATTATTTCTAATAATGTACAGCCCATTTGCTAATTCTTAAGCATTTTTTTGGAGCCCATCTTCTTTTTGTTAGCATTACACCCCATATTGTGGCCACGGTTAAAAATTATATGAAATTTTGCATATTTCGATGCGGTCAACTATTTTTAATCCAGAAATATCGATTCACATTCAAACTATTTTGAAAAATAATTTATATAAATATAAAATCCAAATAATTGTCCACAGATAAAAATCAATGGAATTTAAAATCTTGTAATGAAAAAATTGAAAGTAATTCTCGGTTTGATGTGTTTTAAAAATGTACAACCCATTTCTGGGCAAACCGAATGAAACTCTCCTCGTCTTGAAAGATTTGCAGCCCAGCAGGGCCGATAAAGCAAGTAGGCCTTGTTTGGGTATTTCTTTAAAAAAATAGAACTGGGCTAGCCATTTTCACCAAGAAAAAAACACAACTGGGCTCATGATGTGGTAAACATAAATAAAACCCTGGCTAGATGGGCCACGGCCCCCGCACAGCCCCGTTGTTACCCTCACCCGTCGCTAAAACTAGTATAAATAACAACTCCTTGTTCCTAAAAAAAAAAACTGCACGACCTGCTGGGTCCCTTGTGTCAGCCGCTCGTAGTGTAATTTTCTCGTTTATTGACTACGTTGACAATGGCGTGAGCCCTAGATGTCCAACCATTAGGAGGAACCATATTTTTGGGCTTGTAATACAAAGGCACTTGCTTGCGTACTGCCATGACGCTGGTGGGTCCCTACTGTCATCCTCTCCACGTACAGTCATCTCCTTGTTCCTCTCGGTTGTTGACGACGTTGACAACGCAAGAGGGCGGCGCACCGCGCACGGCGAGCAAACCAAGGCCGCAAGGCGGAGGACGACGGCGAGGCCTCAGATGGAACGAACAGGAGTCGTGGAAGATGCGCCGGTCTAGTCGCAGGCGGAGGGGAGTACGAGGGTTGACTAGTTCGAGTGCGGGTGCGTGTTGGGGCTGACATCGCCGGAGAATAACAGGACGTGTGGGGGAATAGAGGGAGGGACTGGCCAACATTGGATGGTACATACGGTAGGGCGGCGGAGGCGCAGCCAGCCATGGGATGCGGGAGCAGGTGGAGCCGACGGGGTGGTTCGGTTTGGGCGGCTAGAGGAAGAACACAAGAGATAGAAGATACACGACAGATGTTGGATGTCAATCCAATGGCTGGTAGGCAGAATAGTTTGTTGACTGGCTAGGCTATTTCCTTGCGGGTCCCAGTCAGAATCCAAATCTGTCACGGTCATGCAGCCTTTCCTATGAAAATTTACAGCCCATTTGATGTGCTAGTTTGAAATAAGTTTGTGGGTGCTGGTGGGGGCTAATCACTTGGCTTCTGTAATTCACAGTGAGCTCAAGCAGCCGGCGAGAGTGATGTTATGTCCCTTGGTTGGGATTTGTTACAATATTTCACTCTAAATTAAACGAATGGCAAGCCATGCCTTGTTTCAAAGAAAATATGATAGTCACAGCCGAGTTGAAAAGGGCAGGAACATCTAACTCCAGCTTACAAACTGTACAAAAGCACGAGGGTTAATTGTTCAGCAGGTTTACAAAAAAACCCAGGTTGAAAAGGGCAACAACATCTAACTCCAGCACTGTTTTCGGCAGTCACAGTCAAATGGATCGGTCAGGTCCATAGAATGAACATCCTGGGTCATAAAATTTACTGGATTATGACCAAAATATGTTGTAAATAGAAGCCTGGCATGTTCAGATGCTCTTTTTCCCACCTGAAACTCCTTTTTTTCTCTTCAATATACCCATCCGTCAAAACCATGCTGTTGATAAACTTAAGCCTGATGGTGAAGGAAATATGCCCTAGAGGCAATAATAAAGTTATTATTTATTTCCTCATATCATGATAAATGTTTATTATTCATGCTAGAATTGTATTAACCGGAAACATGATACATGTGTGAATACATAGACAAACATATAGTCACTAGTATGCCTCTACTTGACTAGCTCATTAATCAAAGATGGTTATGTTTCCTAACCATATACATGTGTTGTCATTTGATTAATGGGATCACATCATTAGAAGAATGATGTGATTGACATGACCCATTCCGTTAGCCTAGCACTTGATCGTTTAGTATACTGCTATTGCTTTCTTCATGACTTATACATGTTCCGGTAACTATGAGAAATATGCAACTCCCGTTTACCGGAGGAACACTTTGGGTACTACCAAACGTCACAACGTAACTGGGTGATTATAAAGGAGTACTACAGGTGTCTCCGAAGGTACATGTTGAGTTGGCGTATTTCGAGATTAGGTTTTGTCACTCCGATTGTCGGAGAGGTATCTCTGGGCCCACTCGGTAATGCACATCATTATAAGCCTTGCAAGCAATGTGACCAAATGAGTTGGTTACGGGATGATGCATTACGGAACGAGTAAAGAGACTTGCCGGTAACGAGATTGAACTAGGTATTGGATACCGACGATCAAATCTCGGGCAAGTAACATACTGATGACAAAGGGAACAACGTATGTTGTTATGCGGTTTGACCGATAAAGATCTTCGTAGAATATGTAGGAACCAATATGGGCATCCAGGTCCCGCTATTGGTTATTGACCGAGAATGGTTCTAGGTCATGTCTACATAGTTCTCGAACCCGTAGGGTCCGCACGCTTAACGTTACAATGACAGTTTTATTATGAGTTTATAAGTTTTGATGTACCGAAGTTTGTTCGGAGTCCCGGATGTGATCACGGACATGATGAGGAGTCTCGAAATGGTCGAGACATAAAGATTGATATATTGGAAGCCTATGTTTGGACATCGGAAAGGTTCCGGGTGAAATCGGGATTTTACCGGAACACCGGGGGGTTACCGGAACCCTCCCGGGGGATAATGGGCCTTAGTGGGCCATGAGGGAGAAGAGGAGGGCCGGCCAGGGCAGGCCGCGCGCCCCCTCCCCCCTAGTCCGAATAGGACAAGGAAGGGGGGGGGGGCGGCGCCCCCCTTTCGTCTTTCCCCTCCCCCCTTTCCTTCTCCACAAAGGCAAGAGGGGGGAGTCCTACTCCCGGTGGGAGTAGGACTCCTCCAGGCGCACCCCAAGGGGGCCGGCCGCACCTCCCCCTCCCTCCTTTATATACGGGGGCAGGGGGGCACCCCATAACACACAAGTTGATCTACGGATCGTTCCTTAGCCATGTGCGGTGCC
>NC_041381.1:598714710-598717466 GCF_002162155.2 Triticum dicoccoides
GGGCCGGCCAGGGCAGGCCGCGCGCCCCCTCCCCCCCTAGTCCGAATAGGACAAGGAAGGGGGGGCGGCGCCCCCCTTTCCTCTTTCCCCTCCCCCCTTTCCTTCTCCACCAAGGCAAGAGGGGGGAGTCCTACTCCCGGTGGGAGTAGGACTCCTCCAGGCGCACCCCAAGGGGGCCGGCCGCACCTCCCCCTCCCTCCTTTATATACGGGGGCAGGGGGGCACCCCATAACACACAAGTTGATCTACGGATCGTTCCTTAGCCATGTGCGGTGCCCCCCTCCACCATATTCCACCTCGGTCATATCGTCGCGGAGTTTAGGCGAAGCCCTGCGCCGGTAGAGCATCATCATCGTCACCACGCCGTCGTGCTGACGGAACTCATCCCCGAAGCTTTGCTGGATCGGAGCTCGGGGATCATCATCGAGCTGAACGTGTGCTGAACTCGGAGGTGCCGTACGTTCGGTGTTTGGATCGGTCGGATCGTGAAGACGTACGACTACATCAACCGCGTTGTCATAACGCTCCCGCTTACGGTCTACGAGTGTACGTGGACGGACACTCTCCCCTCTCGTTGCTATGCCATCACCATGATCTTGTGTGTACGTAGGAAATTTTTTGAAATTACTACATTCCCCAACAGATGGACAATAGTAACCTCGCATTCAGCAGGAAGAATGTGACAAATCTAGTGTTTGCACGGTTGGCTATATATCGTTCTAGCATTATTGTATTCAATCGAATCTCATGAGAAGTGAGAAAATCCCGATGCTTATGAATCCACCGATTGGTTATAACTTTCTTACCCCGTCATGTTGCCTAAATAGACATGAAGACTGAAAACAGTTAAGGTCTAAAAAAGAGTGTCGAAAGAGCAACAACTGAACGGTTAATCCTAGTACACTATATGTGGGCTTCCAATGTGCGTGTGAAATTATCACCTTTATATACAACTTCTCCAGACATGGAAACCATTGCAGCAAGCCAATAATCTTGTTCAGATCAAAACTAATCATTTGGATATATAAGATCTTGACAGAATCCAGCACCATTGATAGGCCATCGATGGAGAAACTCTTCATTGAGCATATAACATAATATTAGTACAAAATGTGTACTCCAAGATGATATATAACTTATGGGTAGAAATTTAAAATGCAGCTTATGGTTACAAGTGTAGATGATAATATAAAGTACCTGAAGAACTGTGGAGCCAAACACCATATTGAAATGAGCACAAAGATCATGTATTACACCCAAGGTCTCCAGTTTAGGCACAGAGAGAACGGTTATTTGCAACGGTGAATAACTAGAATCAAGGATCAACCTTTGAAGTGAAGGGGCATCTTGGATGATGAGCAGCCTTCCGTCAAAAGAAATTCCAATTCTTACAAGGTTAGGCGACTTTATTTGGAGACAACCGATTCTAACTGTGAAAACAAGCACCAAGCACTCCAGGGCAGGGCAACTGGAGTGGATGATGCTGTGCAATGAGGCCTCCGATATACGAACCCGCACAAGTGAAAGTTTCTTGAGAAATGGGAGTCAAAGTTTTAGTACCAGATTGTCTGGTAGGTAGCACAGCGCAAAGGTGGTGGTGTGGAGAGAGGAGGAAAACCGCGAGATGGACATCGGTGCTGAGGGCACAAGTTCATGGCGTTCGGTATGTGGTATGTGATTTCCAGGGGAATAGTAGAACTCAAGGAGCTGTAGTTCTATGAATTCAGGGGATTTCAGCCAGGCGTCCACCATGCAGGGCATGGTATGCTTGCTCAGGTAGCATGACGGGATGCAGAGGCTTTGAACAGAGCCCTGGTGGGAGGAGATGATGGCTCTAGGGATTTCAAAATCATTGAAGAGAGATAGCTGACGACAGTCGAGATTAAGGGGCACGGCGCGCCATAGAGGGCGCCACCGAATTGAGAGGACTTGGGTGCGGCAGCAATCCTTGGTGGGGAGAAGCGAGATGATCTCCCTAAGTACGGCGTCCAGGAGATCGCTGATGCGGTCCACCCGAGATTCTACGGGTTCCTGGGATCCGGTGGGGGCGGGGTCGCCGCTTCTCCCCGTGCTGCCGGGTGCAGAATCTACAACAGGCATGGCCGCTAGCGGGAGCCTCATCTTCTTGGCACTGGGGTCAGGCGACTCCATTTTCCTCGAGGGCGTCGCGTCGCGCTCACGGATTTGAGCAGAGTAATGAATGACGAGCCTAGTTGTAGTGCGAGTGAAGAAGAAGGGGAGGTGAGGTTTTTTCTGTAGTAGTGAGGAAGAAGGGGAGCTGGGGTTTTCTGTAGGAGTGAGGTGAGGAATTTGGGGGTACGAGTGGAGCAAGCTGACGTGAGGTGGGTGGGAGCGAGGAGGAAGAAGAGCACCCAGGTTTTTTGGGGGGCGGTGTGCTGGGTGTGGGTAGCGCCTCTCATTCAGTAAATATAGGGCTTTTGAATTGATTTTACTATTTACTAGTGTGGATGGGCTGTTTTGTCTTGGGCCCAGAGAAACAATTACTACTAGTATAGTGGAGACACTCTACAGCTACCCAGAAAAACAATTACTACTAGTACAGTGGAGACACTCTACCGCTTCTGGCTCCTCCTAGGTCATTGAAACGTCTCCCTCTAGTGAATGCCATTATACTTTTGTTCACCGACATGCGGGCCATGCAGCGCGCGGGCCCAAATGCCATCCACCAAATTAGAAGGCAATATGCAGGCGGAGAGTCACCCCGGTCGTAGCGCGGTAGTAACGAGTCGTCGTAT
>NC_041381.1:598717655-598730545 GCF_002162155.2 Triticum dicoccoides
AGTCTAAGTTTGACGGACGAAGCAACCATCATTTCACTCTTCGCTGAATCCCCTTCTCTCTCACTGTCTTCAAGAAAGGCAACACTCGCATCTGCCACTGTTCTTCTCTCCCAACAAAGGGAAGGTAAGTGGATCCGTGATGTTGGTATATTTTCGTTCAGAGAAAAAAAATCTTTTGCAAAGCAGTAATCGATCCTCACTCTCCTTTTTGCTTCATTGTCATTGCGATTGTGTTTTCCTTTCAGTGGTCTCCTAGTATTCGTCAGTTTCATGATGGACAAAGGAGAACCAGGCAAATATCTGCCGATATTGGAGCAAACGCGGGAGGCTGATCCCCAAGAGACAGAGAGCTCCAAGAAGATGGAGGCAGCCACCGAGCCGACCCAGATACGCTCACGGCCACTACTGAGATGGTCAACGCCCCGTTTGAGGTTACAACCCCCGTGGCACTGCAGGAGCAGTTTCCCCCCTTCGAGGATGTGTCCCCCCCCCCCCGCTGAGCTGCCCAAGGTGATTTTCTTCTTTGCTGATCTCGATTGTGGTTTTTCATCTAAGTATGTGGTGATTAATAATGCAAAATTTTATTAGCTTCGATGCCATGCTATACATAGTGGTTTAAATAACTTGTGTTTCTTATACTGAAAAGTAATTCAGAATTTGTTTTTGCTTCAATTAGAACCCTGATGCAGACAAGGATTGTGTGGTTGTAGATGTCACTCGCTATGAGGCGGATGACCTGAATATACGCACTGGAAAAACAGAGTTCTTAGGCTGTTGGATCCTGGAAGCCATTTGCGGTTATACCAATGAAGAGTTGTATTCCAGCCTCACTGTTGTCAGGCGTGTTGTCCAGTGTGTACTGAAGCACAAGAAGTTCAAAGCTACTCCTTCATTTGTGAGGCATACTGTTCTTGCCAAGCTTACGCAGGAAGATGACGTGGCATGCCTCCACAAACAAGTTTATCAGTGGCAAGGCCACAAGGTTGTCTTCATGAAGGTTCACGGGATTGAGCTGCTGCGGGACGTCCTCTATGATGTTCATGGCAAGGTCCGTCTTGTGTCCAGCCCAAATTAGATCGAGGCATGAAATAGTTGCCCCAGCTATTGTTTAATAGTAGTTTGGATGGTGTCTAATTATCCGAACCTTGCCTGTTATCGACCCCTCTGGGGCTATTACTCTGTTTGAATCCGTCTATGGGAACTGCTGCTACTTTTGTGTGCCTATGAATCATGTGAGAACCATCGTAATTATTGTCGAAACAGATTCGTACTCACTAGTTTTTTCATGAATATGGCATGGTAAGACATAAGTTGTCATGGTTTATCATACGAGCAGTGTGTGTTTTGATGAAATAGAGCACTTGTTCAAGAACTGTGCACCGACGTATACATAAGTACTTGTAAACACTATTGGTGCTACCCCACTTGTAAGCAGTTGTGCAAAACATGGCACATTGGGTCAGCTCGCTTCAACACTAGGCTATCGACCAGCTAACAATCAAAAATCTGTTGTCTGACATATAAGCAACTATGTATCTTGTTACAGTGGTTCATGCAGTTAATTGAGGCCACAATGTAATAAATTCCAAACATTCACACGCTAGTCCAGCGCTCATGTGGAACACTCACATTAAACTCATCTTCATAAAAAACTTGAAAAGCATAAGTCAGGCAATTTTATACATCTCAATGATTCATAGAACATAACAAACATATACTAGTTCACATCAAAAGACAAAGTTGTGAGAAGGTTTACAAATCAGGAAAAAACAAGCAAGGCTTCTCTGAGCAAAGGGCCTCCCGATAGGCTTAAATTTCCTGGAGTTCACTCTAGTTTTTTCTTGTTGCCACCATCCAGGGTTAGGTTCTCTCATTCCAGAATAACCAATTATAATTGTGGTCTCAGTTGGAATGCTGAACTGAACCATGCAGTGTAATGACCAGTTGAAATGCTTGTGCATTCCACTAAATTTAAGCACCGTTATTTGCAGAAATAAGCAGACCACAATGCCTCTTGTCCGCGCACTTGTCCAAAAAACTGCCGTGCAGCCGTGCCAGCTAGTCCTCGGTCTGTGGAAGAACTGGCAGAAAGTGCATTCCGGACTAGGATGCAGTTGTTTTTGCTCCTCCCTGCACTACAATCAGGAAGTAAAACGTATGAATCAGCTTCTTTTAGATTGCGTTGGTCATTCTACCTTAGTTACTACCAATGTAGGAATACCTTGAAGACTGGTAGTTAGACGATGACAACGAGGGATAGCCATCTCATTTTAAGCAGTTGTACTAAAATGCAGGTGTGTGCTTTTGATTGCGCGGATAGAAAAGATACGGAGATAGACATCCCGAAACGATATGGAGACAGACATCCCTATTTGCGCAAATACAAAATACGGTTATTTAAATAGTGACAAATATTTGCAGTGGCTTATGATTAACAGCAACATCTATTGTGTTATAATTGGCACTAGATTGACAGTATGAAGAGTCCTTAAGTAAGTAGCATCACATCACATCAACAATGCCACTAGATTAACATGCAGAACAATAGCATTAGTATTACTGTCATGAGAGTAGCACATGGTCAGTAAATGTGCAATCAAATTTGTGCAGTTCCACTGGGATGAAGCAATGTTAGCGGTGTGAGAGTTAAGTGTAACTGCAAAAATACAATTCATGGGAAATAAAGCAAGACAGAAGCACTTCATAAAATGGTGGTGGCATTGCTTCAATTTATCGACGACACTAGACCATTACTTATAGTGACATTAGGTGGCATTGCTTAATGCTTCATGTGATTTTACATTAATGGCAGTGATATGGGTGTAGGGACAGCAGGGGCATAAAGTGATGAGGCAGATGTGGCTGCCGAGAGCGGCAAACACTCAGGCAGCATGTCTGCATTTGTCCCATTTTTTATCTCCTAGGCGACATTTTCCTGTGTGAGCACAGGAAATCTAGACCTGCTCATTCTCATTTGCGTTGTCCCCCAACACCCGTCACTTTCTTTCCTTTTTCAACCAAGAGATAGGTCCACTTCCCCCCACCCTTCGCCATCCACCATGCTTTCTTCGTCTTTTCAACCAAGAGACCGGTTGGGTAGCCAGTATCTACTACTTTCCCCCGTTTCCTCTTAGAACCAAATCCTAGATTCATGCTACAGCTTTCCCACTTTCTTCCCTGTTTGAACCAACTCTTAGAGTCGACTGTATGAACTAGCTTTACCTCTAATAATAGTAAAAGTCTAGGTGGCTTTGGAACAGCGGACGGAAGTAGAAAAAGATCCACACGATGGGAGCTGGGGCAGTAGAGCAAGGCAGGTTTCGAAGGAATATATACCTGAGGGTCGTCGGCACATGGCAAAGACGGCGTTGGGAGGCCGCATCTTGGCCTATACCGCAGGGAGGAAGAAGTGGTCGGAGGCACTCCCGAGCCGGCACTCTCTCGAAGAGAACGGCACGGCCGCTGATCGGGACGCACGGGCAGCCGTTGGTCTCCTCCCTCGTTGCTGACGACAGCATGAATGATGCACCTACACCCCTGCCCGGGTCGAGGTTGTCCTGCTGGATTTGTGACCAGCCGTGAGCTGCAAGAGAGTGTGGCCACCTATGTCTTGCTTAGATATGGAGAGCATGAGAGAGTGAACGAGAGGAACCCTAGTAAAGCAAGAGCTAAGGCTCCTACTTATATATATAGTGGAGTGATTTTGTTGTACCAGCTTCAAAAAAATGTGCTCCTACATGTACCAGTGAGTGGGTGTGAGAGAACTAGTGCATGCGTGCACCGCTTCTCTTCGTGAGAGTACAATATTCTATGCCCAAAGAACGTTCGCCGCAAGAGTAATAGTATAAGTGTGTGACGTGTGAGCTAAAATAAAATGTGCGCAACGTCTTTTATTTTTTAGAAGTTCTAAGGGTAGGGTGTGAAGAGCACATATGTGCGTGACCTCTACCTGCAGATAGACGGTGGGTGCGACGTGCGAGTCTGCGAGAGGACTCGGGAGAGTCGTGACCTCGTGAGGGTGCGTGTGCGTGAGAGGGAGGAGGGCATGTATCAATGCAATGCATGTGTCCGTAAATCATTATTCGACAAACATTTGCCACAAGCCTTTTCCTGACGAACGCCGTAAGAACCGTTAGATCGGCATCTGACAATGTCAGTTTTGCCATGTCATTTAACATAACAGACATTCCTCCTACACACAAATCTTCCACGTGAGTGTTAGCAACTGCCGTATGCTCCCTCCGTTTCGAAATGCAGTGCATATAGATTTATTGAAAATTCGAACCTCGCAAACTTTTACCAAGTTTTCGTGTACCAAATTGCACATGTAGAATACTATGTATATATCATTTCATTCATCTTCGGGAGGTAACTATAAACATGGGGGAGGAGTCTACAAAATAAGACCATCGTATCACCCGCATCAATTTCAAGCATCCTTTGGTGTCGAGGAATATCATAGGACGCTATATGATATGATTTTTATAGGATTTTTTCCTTTAGAGCCAATTGGTTCATAGGAATAGATTCATATACTCCACATTTCAAAGGAAATAAACATGATATCAATTCTATAGCTTTAGAGCCACTTGGCTCAAATGAATTGATTCCTATACTCCCTTAATTTCAAAGGAAAATAAACATTAGCATATATTCAATAGAAAAGTTCCTATGATTTGAACCAAATTACATATCTTTTCTAATCCCTCCTCATAGGAATTGAGATACATGTCATCTCTAGATTCAATAGAAATGTTCCTATGATGTGAACCAAATGAAATTTCTTTTCCAATCCCTACTCGTAGGAATTGAGATGCTCCATGTCATCTCTTTCCCTACAACTTCCATGTATACATCTTCTATTCCTAAATAGACAGTACAACCCACTAGTAGCTTTTTTCCAAAACATGCAACTATGGCACAAGAACTATATAGTGTGCCAATAACTTTGAAAGATGGTCGCTGGATGAAGCTAATCCGACAGTGCAGAGATGGAAAATCCGAGCACTACTGGCCGTTAGATATCATCAACATTCCACCAGATCTGCCACATGTACAATTTAGAAGACTCCATGGTTGAACTTAAGCATAATGCACAAACCTCGAAACACAAGCACTTCTCCTTTGTTCTAGAATCTTCTGTATCATAATTTTTTTAATGAATTGCCATTATTTGCTTTTTACTTTATGCTTTACAATGCACAACCCCATGAATCTTAACATTTTTATAAAACTAATTGATTTTGAATGAGATGAACTATAAGAACTAAACGAACATCTACATCATGCATGTATGACTCAAAGATTTACATGCTATAGTGTGTATTTATTCATAATTTGGTTTCAAAATCTCATGCGTTCAATGCATCATTGCCTTTCGGTCGAACCTACGTCCACAATATTTGTACGTACTATATCTCCACTGGTCCCCGAACCCAAAATGTTGCCTCGTTCCCGTAAAACCAAGCAGCCCACACATGCGTTGACTCGAACCCGTTTACTACAACGTGGCCCTGCATGTTGTAGTACTCCTACAAACCCTACCGCCGCACTCATCATCGGTTTTCTTCAAGAGGACGAGGGAGAAGCCAATTTGTAGTGGAGGCGCTTTCAAAAAAAGGATATGTAGTGCAGGCGCCTACCCTAGGGTGCCCTATGTAGCTGACGCACGCATCATTGTTTTCTCTTTTCTTTATGCTCTTGCGCCCTAGAGTGAAATGATGGTTGCTTCATCCATCCAGCTTAATGCTGGAAAGGTGGGGCTTTGTGATTTGACCCCTCGTCGCTCATTTTCTACTACTGCGGTGCTACGTCCGGGGTGCCTCCAGTTCCAACCGCTGCTCCAAACTGTAATTTGGTGCATTGCACGTGGAACAAGACGGTGGATGAGCCACATGTCGGCCAAAGGGGTCCTGTTAAGTGTGTCGCCATTTCGTGTGCGGACTGACCCTGCTTGAGTTGCTACGCCAACACGAAATGAGCAGCCTACCATTTGGTTTTGCTCCTTGGTGAATCCCGACTATATTGATCTAAAAAGATACATGCTGAACTACCCTCTCTGTCTCCGTTTTTTATTTTTAGGCGTGTCGGTTTATAGGGCATGCATGTAGTTCTAGGTCATCCATTTGACTAACTAAATATGAGTTACTATGTCACAAAAATTACTATGTACTATATCATTGGATTCTTAAGCGGATGTAGTTGTATTTAAAAGTCGAGGGCGGGGCTTTTCCTGCGCGGTAGGCGGGGCAGTTCCGCCTAGTCGGTTCGACAGAGACGCGAGAAGACGAGGGAGTAGGCTGTTGCAAATGTAGGGATGTGTGATTTGACAGCGAGTTACTGCTGGACAGGTGGGGCCCCATGATTTGACTTGCCATTTTCATTTTAACTGCGACGCTACGACCGGCGTGAGTCTCCCGATTCCTGACCACCTCCATACAGGTGCCGCTCCCAATGCTCCACCATGTAGTTGAGGCTGTCTCTTGCATGAGAGCCCACTTCTCCACTTTTTCCTTGCCTTTTTCCTCCACACATGCAAAAATGACATGTAAAGCGGGCTTATAGCCCACTACTGTAGTACTTACTTACTCCTACAGGTGCTAAGCTTGCCACATCGGCATAAAGTCTGATGTGGCAAGTTTGGTGACCCAAGCAAGAAACGGTGCTAAGCGCGTGTACCTAGGTGAAAAGACAATTTTGAGTCTATAGCTAATTAAATGAAGCAAACTTAACAACACCATTTCATTGGAAGAGGTCACTCCTTGGCAAATGCAATAAATACTAGTACTCCATGTGTCCCATAATATAAGAATGTTTTTGGCACTACACTAATGTCAAAAACGTTCTTATATTACTCCCTCCTTTCCAGTTTATAGGGCTTATCTCAAAATTTTAGTTTTTCCATTTTATAAGGCTCAATTTGGTTGTTTCCCATCACATGTTCAGATTCCAAGGTGCATTAAATCATTGCATGCAAGTATTAAGAGAAAATTGACAAATGCATGTAATTTATGCATGTATGCATTGCAATTAATGCATTGGTAAACATACTCTTTTGAGGAAATCAAGAGCATTAATTTGGGTGCTTTTGCAAACTCCAAAAGGTATTCCACCACTCACCATATACCTTGGTTGGTGAGATTTTTGAATTGAGCCTGATAAACCGGAAAGGAGGGAGTATGGGACGGAGGGAGTATGAAGAAAGAGATAGAGAGGAGTAAAATAAATAAATACACTTATAGCCAACCTTATAGACAACCTTGTTGTAGTACGAGTGACTAAGTGATGACTATGTATGACATGCCAACATTAGATAGCCTAACTCACCATGTTAAATCTCCAAGGGTGCGACCGTGCGAGCGACGCGACGGTCGTGGTAGGCGCGACCATGATACAGGCTGCTGGCAGCCCTTGGATCTGAGATCAAACGGTCGCATGCTAAGTTGCTGAAAATTTGCAGAATAACCCTCCAGGATAGGATATTCACCCATAGGTCTAGAATCACGCCATGCAACCGTTCGATCTCAGATCCAAGGGCTCTCGAAAGCCCGTATCATGGGAGAATGGAAATCCGCTACCCTGCCGTTCGCACGCTGGCAGTTCGCTCCTACTCGTCCTCGCACGTCCTTTAATACTATGGTGGTTCGCTCGTAGTCGTCCGTCCATTCGCATTACGGCAGTTCCACTAATCCTAACCCTCCTCCCAAATCCATGGCGTCCCAAATCTCCACGATCGGCGGTGAGTACAAGGTTAGAACCATCACCGGCGATGAATTCGACGTCATCTACACCCGTTCTTCCACGACGGTGAAAGGATGCCTTTCTCGCTTCATACGCATGTTCAAAGACTCAGATGATGAGTGGGTCGCTGGGCTAGATGTTGAGTACACCACTGTCCTGGGACGAGAGAAGGATCTAAAGGACGAAGAGAGGAAGAAGCCTGCCGTGATCCAGGTTTGTGTGCATGAGTTATGCTTGGTCTACCACATATGCCATGCCGACGTTGAATGCCTGGATTTTAAGAACTTCCTCGAGAGCAACCTAGTCAAATTCGTTACTGTAGACTTTAGTAACGACAAAGAAGTCCTGCGTCGGATAGGCCTCGTTGTAGGCAACCCATTCGACCTCCAGAAGAATCGGCTGCTGCCCTCCGGTGGCCAGCCTTCAATGCTGACCCTGGCAGGAGCCATGGTTCATCCTTCGTACGATAAACTGGAGAAACCTCATTACACGTTTCATCATCATGCATGGCAGCGGAATGTACTAGATATAGACCACATCCACTACGCTGCAATGGATGGCTACCTTTGTTTCAATATCTACAAGGGTTGGATGAAGAGCAAGAGCCAAGTGTGCGGTTCAAGCAAAGAAGTATCGACCAAGAGGAAGAGGGACAAGGACGAAGTCGAGGACGTGGACGAGGACTCTTCCGAGTGAGTAAGGTGTCAGTATCGTTGCTCATGGTGGTTCTAATGCAGTGTCTATCGGATTAGTTGCATAGTTTAATTTCAAGTGTGCTTAGTTGAATTTGAGGGGTGTGTTGTGCTGAGCCCCAGCAGAACTATGTTATGTTTCTTCTCGTTACTTTAACTCCTCAGTATGATACATACTACTAGTATTTCTTTAATAGAATTTAGCACCCCAATTAAGCACGTACTAGCTTTATTAATAGTACTATATGCATAATTTGGCAATGAGCATCTCTATATGTACCACCTTTCTTTTAATTTCAATTTTTGCTCCATGGCACAATCCATCGATAGTACTACAAAAGTATACATTTTTTAAAAGGCTGGAGTATTGTTCGTCACATATATAGCCAGTTAAATTCTCAACCTAGAACGACGTGCATGCCATGTAGTAAACCGATACGGAGGAAGTATAGTAAAAATGAGGTGATTTTACCGAGCGATCAGTGGGGGAGCATGGCCTGTCATGCGGTCCCACGTGTCATGATGTACCAAGGCGATGCGCGTGTCCCTCTTGAGGCAGAAGCAATACTATGTGGTTTGAGATGATGGCGAACCGAAGTGTGACATAATGGTTGCTTCGTCCGTCTGGGAAGGTGCGGCATTGTGATTTGACGTCTCATTGCTCATTACTACTACTGGGCCGGTACGAGTGGGGTGCGTCCCCCTGCTGTTCTGCACTATTATTTGGTGCTTGACACGTCGACCCGGTTGCTATATGTCCCACATGTCGGCGACAAGAAGTACAGAATTCATGAAAGGGAGTGTCGACTGAGGAGTATAATACAGAATTCATGAAAGGGAGCGACTTAGTTTTGGAAAAATCTGTTTTTACGGAGTACGTACCCACTAGGGTTTATAGGGCTCATCTAAAAAACATTCGTTTTTCCGTTTGATAAGTCTCAATTCTACTATACTAGTAGTAGTACCATTACATGTTGGATTTCGAGGTGCGTTAGATCACCCGACGCAAGCAGTGTCAAGAGGAAACTAACCAATGCATGTACAAGTTCATTGAAATTTAGTGGTCATTCATGTATTCGTTCTAATTAATGCCTCGGTAAACATAACTTCTTGAGAAAAATGAGCGTACTAATTACTTGTGCAAACTACGAAATTAATTCGACCACTCACCGTCTACCTTGGTTGGAGAGATTTTGCAATTGAGCCATAAACTGGAAAGGAGGGAGTAGTAACTTTTGTCTCGATTACTATTTGTGGCCTTGTATAGATGCAAAATGTATTTTTTTATAGTGGCCTTGTATAAGTAAATGGAGGGAGTACTAACCAAGGTACGTAGTAGGAACGAGGAGTAAACGAAGGGAGTAGTGGAGTAAAATTTTCTCCTCGTGCTGCGAGCCACCGCGCGCATGGGCGAGGGAGCGGGCGTAAGGCGTACAGTAGTAGGAGTACTACTACTACTACTCATAAGCAAGCTTCACCTCATCCTGCGAGCCACCGCGCCTGTGGGCGGGGGAGACGGCGTACTAAGCAAGCTTCTCCTCGTTCTACGAGTTAACGGGACACCTCAAAATTACTCCAGTGTATAGAGCCTTGCCTCTTAGGCAGGCCCCACATGGTTTTCCTCTTTTTTTAATTCAACATAACGCGTCAAGTCGTTGTTTGTTTGTTCACCCGTGGTAGACGATCCTCCCTCCACCAAGTGGACAACCAGTACACGTGCCAAATTACCACGTGGGCTGCCTTTTTCGTACAGAAATGAGCTCCACCGTGTACTCGCGCGAGTGTGGTTGGGAAAGAGACGGGAGTACATGCGCCGTGCGTGCACCTCTTCTCTTCGTGCACGTCCCCCACCTAAGTAGTGTGTGTGAGAGAGATACAAACCTAAACATAATGCGACGTCCATCCCCATGCCTCCGCCCAGTCCGACCACCAGTCACCACCACGCCCCACTCCTCCTCACCTTATCTCTCATCTTTCTCCCTCCATTTTTATATACAAGGGGCCACTATCAAAATTACAATTTGCAGATATACAAGGCCACTAACACTAATCGATGCAATATTAATGGTGCTTGCCTCATGGTACTAGCAAAGGAGGACATTAATTATCCCTTGCATGCATGCGGGAGTTTGTAAAAAATGCATCTTGATGTTCCGTGCAATGCACGGGCATCTTGCTAGTCCATGAAAACAACACATGGCAAAATTCCACGACGAACGAGGGATTTGAATCTGTTGGGAGGGGCTGTTTGGATCTTGCACGGGGTAGCCAAAATATTGGCGACCCTTTTGTCCACCGGTGCCTTTGCCACCGATGAACGAGGAATGGCTCGGGTGCTCATGCTGTCATGCATCCTCCAGCGCGCATGTTGGAGACGAGCTCACATGAGCTGTGTTTTTTGTCCCATGATGCTGCCCGAGCCGCCCGCAGACCGACCGGCGACCCGCAAATTACGCCATCCAACCGGATGAAATTCACGCAAACACGTAGACAAACTGATACTTCATATAAACAATGATGGAAATCATATGAAATACTGGATTTTTATACAAACATGATGGATTTCATTACATTCAAATGAACTACGCAGTGCTAGTTCTGGACAGCATAGGTATATAATACCTGGCCTAAATGGTCGCCCGCCGATCGATTTGTGTTCCTCATGTCTGGCAGCACGATCACTGGACTGCCGGGAGCCTCGGAGGTATATGCTTCAGCGCAAAGGACGGATCACTTCCCCACAGCCCAACCGATATCATTGGCTCATGCCGAAGATGATGGTGGCTGGCACCGGTTCGTGTTCATCACCGGCCACTACTTCGCCATGGCCGGCACCGGCTCGAGTTCATCCTAACATTCCCCTCTTTCGTGGAGCCCATGCGGAGTCGACGAACATCCTCGCAACAAAAGGATCCGTCAAGACACCTGATGTGTACGCCGGCATCGCCTCCGCAGTGGCCTTCATGGGACCCAGGCGGCGGCGGCCTCCCGTGTTCTACTTCTCCTCGATGATGGCGGTGGACGCGGAGGCGCTGGCCACCGACTCGTCGCTCTCCGTGCACCCGGCTTCTGTCGCTGCTTGCATTGTGCGGCCACCGGTATGGGAGTCTCGGCCACAGAAATGGGAGACGCGGTATGAGGCAGCGGCGTGGACGGCAGCAACGACGCCCGTGCACCACTCCTCGTCGAGCTGGCCTGGAGCGGCGAGTTGGTGAAGCGCGCGCCGGCTTGGGGCGGCAACTGGCTCCGTCAGGCGAGGGAAGGGAGGTGGATCAGTGAGCTGCATAGCTCGTATCCGGCGGGCTACCTAGCCGGCTTGGAGGCGGAATAACTACTCTTCGTAAGCCATTGTAAGAGTGGACAAAATGGTGGAGGAGATAGGGGAGCGGCGGAGGTGTGCGATTCTTGGCCGGTGTTTGGCCTTGTTTAAATAGGAGATTAAATAGACGGCGGACGGGAGGAGCTCGGCCGGCCTTTCGTTTAACGCCGGCCCGGTCATGAATGGACGTGTGTCCAGAGTGGGTTTCTCGGCTTCCACACGGGCGGGTTTCATGGAGGCGTTTGAATGCGCCACGGAGGCGTGTTCAGCCGGGCGTGCAGCGAGTGGTGCCCTCGACTCTGACCTAGGACACCGCACCGTTCTTCCACCGACGTGTGGGCTCTTTGGGTGCATGGCCTGCATGTTATTGACCCAACGCAGGCAGCGCACAGTAGAGGAACCTTTGGTGGGCCAGGGCGGTCAGAAGCGGGCATTTCATAAACCGATGATTGTTCATTGAGTGTGACGTCATGTTTTTCATGTAGATAAGCCTACTATGTTGATAGCCCGTTCGATACGTTGTGATTCATAAAGACCGCTGCAAACATCAATGTTCTACTTATCACATATAAGATTGATTAATACCCGTAACAATCCATGTCCTTAACAAAGGGTGCATGCACGTATAGGTTGAGCGTGTGTCTTGCGTCGTGTGCTGTGTGCATGCAGGCGTGCGAGTGTTGCGTGCATGCAAGGGTACGTTTCAGTGTTGCATGCATGGGTGCGTACGTGCGTGTGTTCGTGAGTGCATGTGTACGTGTCAGTGTTGCATGCCAGCATGCGTGCGTGTGTACGTGTCAGTGTTGCACGCCTGCATGCGTGCGTGTCTTGCGTGCGTGCATGTGTATGTTATGTGTACGTGTCAGTGTTACACGCCTGCATGCGTGCGTGTCTTGCGTGCGTGCATGTGTACGTGCGGGGTGAGGCTAGCTACACGTCAGTCGACTGACTTTTTCATCTCTGGTCATTAGATTTTCTAGCCGTTGGATACAAAATTAAGGGCCTCCAGTTTATCATCAAACTCCACCCCCCTGAGCCGCCAGCCACCACCAGCCGAACCGCCAGCCCCCGCCGCCACGCCGGCCCGCCCTCCCCGAAACCACTCCCCACCGCCGGTCCGCCGCCGCACCGGACATCCC
>NC_041381.1:598730806-598778567 GCF_002162155.2 Triticum dicoccoides
TTTCTCCGGTGATCCCCACCCCACCGCCCAATGAACGCCCCCCAACCGCTGATGATTGCCAACCAGAGGTCTCACGACTTCGAATACCCACCGACCAGTAATTTATTACCATTTTTGTCCTTCATATACGCGCTGACGGGTGGGCCCTATGGTAATGTGCGCTGCTGAATGTGGACCGTTTGACTGGTCAATTGATCGTGTTATCAACAAATTACAGAGCTGTATGGTGAGCCAGTGACCGTATGATCACCCTAAAATGTACTCCTATTTTATTAACATAGTACAGACTCAAACTACCATTTCTTTCTTTCATATACGGGCTGACAAGTGGGCCCCACGGTTACGCGCCCCGATGGTGCAACACTAGTTGCGCCGCGTGGAATGTTTGACTGGTCAATTGATTGTGTCATCAACAAAATACGGAGATGTACGGGTGAGCCAGTGACCATATAATCATGACATGTATTTGTTTAACACGGTAATAAGCGCACACACGTGAACCCTACCCCTATAAGCACCTTCGAGAGAGTGGGCCAGCATATATGATCTTGAGATTTTAGGAAGTCACCATAGGTCCCTCGTAGTCGAGTGGAACGTCTCCTCCCACTGAACGTGCATCACCGGAAAATACTGAAATTAACACAAGATAAATGCAAGCATCGGGACTTTAACCCTGGTGGGCTCGAGAAACCACTATCCTCCTAACCATCCAACCACATGTTGGTTAGCACGACAAAATTTATGTGGTGACCGTGATGAGCTTATTCTGAAGTTCAGTGACCATATCGTGCTTTCGCTTCAAATACAATGACCGTAAGTGTCGTCAACAAAATACGGAGCCACATCAAATGCAAAGTCCGTCAGTGTCATCAACAAAATATGGAGACGTATCGTGAGCTAGATACCGTTGTACTATTGTATATGCTTATTTTCTTAGTGGCCGATTGCGTGTGTGGTGTGGTGGGCACATCATTCCTAGTTGTGGTGGGTCAACATGAAGACTCATGGGTCGGTTCCATCCTGCGCCACATATAGGTTGGACCGAGACGTGTTATACGAAGACCCATGTGAAGGACTCGGCATACAACACGAAGCTACCAGAGTCGTGGAGGACTCTATCCCCACTGGTGATAAGCCAACTATATATGATTTGTTACCCTAGGCCCTTAGTATGTTATACAAGCTTGGGGGCTAGTTCGTCGATAGTATACACACAGGCACAATGCCTGGTATTCACGTGTACTTTGTACACACCCCTATCACTAATATACAGTACCAGGAGTAGGCTCTTTCTTCAACTGCAAGGGTCCGATCCGAACTAGGGTAAAACTTTGCCTCGTATTACCATCCAGCCTAACAGCCAGGGATATCCTACCGAATGATATGATGAAATCATATCTGCCAACTACTAAGAGAGAGGTGTGTCGGGGGGGCAATGTGTTCGAGAGAGGCATAAAGATAATGTGCGTGCGGGAGACACGTAGGCACATATATGTGCGTATAGAGGGCTAGTATAGACCGTGCATGTGTATATATGCATGCGAGAGAAATAGTGTTCTGCAACTGAGATTAGTGAAAAGAGTGGTACATAGTAGTTAGAAAGAGAGAGAGAGAGAAACAAAGAGAGCATGTGCGTGAGACACCTCGACACCTTGAGAGAGATTGTGAGCATGTGTGAAAGAGAAATGCTGATGCATATAAAGTGTGTGCACTTATGCGTTAGATAGAGAGATATATAACGCGTTTGTGAGAATGGGGCGAGGCATAGTGCATCTACGTGTAAAAGGCGGTTCTACGCATTAAATTAAAATATAAATGGCATTATTATTTTTGGATGAGAATATGAATTTTGCAAATTGCTTATGGACGAAAATCAGTCTATCAGACACCCATACTCTATTGAATTCTAGCATGTGCATGTGTTTATTTCATATTATCGATCCATGGAACGAGAGCGGTTTGAGATACAGGCAATGGATGCTTTTGCAATTCATATATAAACATTAATTAGTGCACTCCATGTTGTTAGTGTGAAGCACTTTATACATTTTTCACATGCATGGATACATTCCAAATTGCTAGCTACGAAATAGAATACATGTCGAATTCAACATAAAGGGCGTTTCGAAGATTCGAATTAATAGGAAATGCATTCATCTATTTGAACCAGAGATAATGGCATTTGTAAATCAGATGTAAAAGGGGGCATCAATCTTTTTGTGAGTTTGAACATGCTATATATATATTCATACGCATGTCTAACTTTTTA
The DNA here is from genome assembly GCF_002162155.2 of Triticum dicoccoides. NCBI lineage: Eukaryota > Viridiplantae > Streptophyta > Magnoliopsida > Poales > Poaceae > Triticum > Triticum dicoccoides. Next base: position 598,733,076 of record NC_041381.1, read on the forward strand.
TTTTTTACAACCAAGGAGATTATATCTAGAACCATGCATGAACTGAGGTAAGTTGCATATTTTTTAATATATACTCGTGTACAATGTATATTCAAATGTACCCCCTCCATTCCAAAATAATCGTAGCTTTAGGATTTTCAAGAGTAAAGATTTGTGAAGTTTGACAAATCCTGAAAGTTCAATTCAAGAGAACCGAAAACGTTAATGCTTCTGCTCCCAAATATTGAACGAAGCGCCAAATAGGCCTATGGTCACCCGAAACCGCGCGAGACTAATGTTTGGTGGTAGGAAATTACTGTCCTGACTCTGGCCCGTGTAGCCTATCGGCCCGATGTCCAAAGGTCTAAACTAGGGTAGGTTTGTAACTTCACCAAGATGCCAGTCTCAACCGCCTCCGAGAAGCATTCATATGCCGTGGGCACCTAAACACCCATGCGCTCTGCTGAAACCTATCCTGCCCACATTTGGGACACCTGACATGACTGTCCTACCGCCAACCGGCAATATGTCCGAAATTTTAGATGGGGCAAAGTTTGTAACTTTCCCCAAATTTCAAACAAGCGCATCTCAAACCGAAACATTGTTCCCACTTAGTTCCCCGCCTCCCTCCATTTCCCCATTCATACTCCATGGGCGCGAAAACACCGTCTCCACCAGCCGCGAAACCCCAGCCTCCTCCGTCCTCCACCCCATAGCGGCCAATCCACCGCCGCCCTCCTCCATCACACCAGAGCCGGTACCCCAACGTCGTCGTCCAATGCAACCACAACCGCAACGCCCTCAAGGACTTAGCAGATGAAGCCGAGGTAGAGCTGCCTCCACGACACCGACACCGACGTGTGCCATACCAGAACCACTCCGACCACGCCGTCCCGCGCCTCACTGCTGCGGCTCCACTGTCACAACCGTCCACCGCATCGAAGCTGTTCCCGCTACACCGTCGTTCGCTGCCTCGGATCTGCTTCCCCGCCGCCGACAGACGGCCACCGCACCACACTCAACAACTTGGCCATGGGTTCGTCCAAGGCTGCACCGTCCTCCACAACTTCTGATTTCCGGCGAACAACAAGAAGATCGTCGGAAAAACAGGAGGACACAGCACTGCCAGCAGAAAGAGGTACTCCTCTTCCCTTATTCGTGCAAATCTTACGTCTCCGCTCACACCGTATTCATCCCATGAAAGAAACTAGTTGAGAGCTTCTTACTGCATCTTCTTCGTGATACTAAATACACAAGGTTTCCTCCCTTTTACCATTTCACCTTTGCTAGAGGTCAGTAACCCGCCTGGATTTCAATTTAGGGTCAGTCAAACCGCAAATAAAAGAAGCAGCACCCGCTTAGCCGCGCGGAGCACCTAGTCCGCCTGTTCCCCGGGGAAGCGGCGCATTGGTCTATCATAAGGGTGTGGGGCGTAGGAGCTGCTTGCGCCCGATCTGGAGGTCGGCGGGGCTTGAATGGATGGCCGGGGGTGGTTCCAAGCACGGCGGTGCGGTGAGGTCGAGGGGAGGGCGCGGGCAGGGGAGGAATACTGGGCCGGTGGTCGCTGGCGTTTCGAGGAAGATCATCAACACTGACTGGCTAGAGGTAGATGAAGGCGATCTGCCCGTTCTTTGTACATTGGACGGTGCAGAAAAAATGGACTGACCTATTTGCTTTCAGTCAACTTTCATAGAATCTTGTAGTAATTTAGTGTGCCATGCATGTTGTAGAGCTATCATATGTTTCCCGTCATTTATTTCTCACCGACCTACTATCTGCTACCTTTACACTGTACTAATTGTGCACACACTTCACCCATACTCACACTATTGTTTTTTATGCATGGGTATTTCAGACTCTGACGCAGTGTTGATGAATGCAGAAAAGAAAAGACAGAAGCCGCTCCAGTGTAATTCGAAGATAAGCACTAAGCGTTTCAGCGCTCTAATGGGTGCAGTGTCAGCAGTTGGAGACAGTAAACGTAGCTCTGCAGTTGATGATCTCAATTTCCACACAGAACCATCCCAGGTGCTTGCTTTAACTTCGCGCTGTCCAATGTGGTTGCATGTTGCATATGGTGTCTAGGTTGTATTGCTTCCAATTTGGTTAAATTGCATCTGCTTACTTTACACATTATACATTTGATAATGACATGCCTTCCTGTTTTTGATACATACTACATATGTCTATTAACCATGTTCGTACATCAAACTAATGCTCTTTTGTATCCCTCGTCAATCACTTATGATGAGACAGTCACCCGAGTGGGTTACTGTGAGACGCCCTACTCGTTTAAAGAGTGCAGTGTCATTCTCCCCACATGATTCTCAAGAAACAACAAGGCTAAATGAAGATAGTCAACATAGCTCTCTAGTTGATCACCGCAATTCCCCCACACCACCATCGCAGGTGCTTGCTCTTACTTGGCAGTGTGATATGTGATTGCATGCTGCATATGGTGTCTACCTTGTAATGCTTCTAATTAGGGTAAATTGCATCTGCTTAGTTAACACATTATACCTGTGAATATGACATGCCTTCCTGTTTTTGGTACATACTATGTCTTTCTATTAACCATGTTCTTACATCAAACTACTTTTCTTGTGTATCCCTCATCAATGCTCCTAATTTGTTAAATTGCATCTCCTTGGCTTACACATTATACATGTGAATATGACACACCTTCCTGTTTATGGTACATACTAAATCTACCTATCACACCATGTTCTTACATCAAACTACTGTTCTTGTGTATCCTGCATCTATCGCTTATGATGAGACAGTTACGCGCGTGGGTTAATATGAGACGCAATACTCTTATAAAGAATGCAATTTCATCCTATCCACATGATTCTCAAGAAACAGCAAGCCTAAATGAAGATATTGAACGTAGCTCTCTACCTGAAGACCGCACTTCCCCTACACCACCATCACAGGTGCTTGCTCTAACTTCGCAGTGTGATATGTGGTTGCATGTTGCATACGGTGTCTAGCTTGTAATGCTTCTAATTAGGGTAAATTGCATCTGCTTAGTTTACACACTATACCTGTGAATATGACATGCCTTCCTATTTTTGGTACACACTACATCTATGTGTTAACCTTGTTCTTACATGAAACTACCTCTCTTCTGTATCCTGCATCAATCACTTACGGTGAGTCACCTTTATTCGTTGCATATTGCATATTATTTCTAGCTTGTTGCCATGTATTGCTTCTAATTTGGTCAAATACATTTGTTAGGGCACCATTTTAATTTGGTAGAGTGATATTGGTTTCATCTTTCATATGGTTTCTTGCTTGCATCGATTCTAACAAGTTCAAGCACCTTGTGCTTAGTTTACGCTTTATACATCATACATGTCAATATGTCACGCCGTCCTGATTTTCATACATATTCCATCCTCCTATCATGCGGCTGCCTTACATGAAAGTAGTGTTCATCAGTATCATGCATCAATGAGTTCTGAAGAGCAAATTTTATTCCTTTTTCTTGTGTGTTTGACTTGACAAGGCAAAATCAAGAAAGAGGAAGGAAAAGAGTAAGGAAGGCAATGATGGTGGTCCTCTGCAGCAACATAAATGGAGCATCTGTACCGATTCTCCTTGTACTGATAGTGCATTACAAGGTCCAAGTCTCCGCTCCCCTACTCCACCATCCAAGGTGCTTACTCTAACTTGGCAGTGTGATATCTGGTTGCATGTTGCATATGGTGTCTAGCTCGTATTGCTCCTAATTAGTGTAAACTGCATCTGCTTAGCTTACACATGTTACATGTGAATATGACACGCTTTCTTGTTTTTGGTACATACTATATCTGTCTATCACACCATATTCTTACATGAAACTACTCTTCTTGTGTATCCTGCATCAGTCACTTATGATGGGACACCTTTAAGTTGGCAGTGTGATATTGGTTTGTATCTTTAATATGATTTCTAGCATGTATTGCTTCTAGTTTGATGAACGCCACCAATCTCGAGATAGTTTGAACTTGGTAGGGTGATATTGGTTGCATCTTTCATATGGTGTCTAGCTTGCAGTGCTTCTAATTTGTTGAAATGCCTTCTGCTTAGTTACCACATCATAGGTGTGAATATGTCACACCATCCTGTTTTTCATACATATTCCATCCTCGCATCATGTGTTTGCCTTTCATCCGAGTAGTGTTTGTCAGTATCATGCATGAATGAGTTCTGAAGAGCGAATTTTATTCCTTTTTCTTATCGGTTTGACTTCACAATGCAAAATCATTACAGCTGAAGGAAATTAGTCCGGTAGTGGATGATGGTGGTCCTTCGAAGCAACTCAAACAGGGGGTCTCTACAGATTCTACTCCGCCATCCTCCCAACAAGATTCGCAAGACAACACAAGGCTGGACAGTCAACGTAGCTGTGTAGATGATGAGCACATCTCCCCTACTCCACCATCACAGGTGCTTGCTCTAACTTGGCACTATTATATGTGGTTGCATGTTGCATATGATGTCTAGCTTGTATTGCTTCTAACTTGAATTGCATCTGCTTACTTTACACATAATGCCTGTGAATATGACATGTGTTCCTGTTTCTAGAACATACGTGTACATGATGAGCACATCTCCCCTACTCCACCATCACAGGTGCTTGCTCTTACTTGGAACTATTATATGTGGTTGTGTTTTCTGTATGATGTCTAGTTTGTATTGCTTCTGATTATGTTGAATTGCATCTGCGTAGCTTACAACTTATACCTGCAATGATCACTTACCCATAAGATACATTTAACTTGGGACTGTGATGTAGGTTGCATCTTGCATTGTCTTCTAGCTTGTACTGCTTCTAATTTCTTGAAATGGCACTTACAACGAGACACTTTTTACCTGATAGAGTGATATTGGTTGCGTGTTCATTTGGTTCCTAGCTTTCATTTCTTCTAATTTTGTTGAAATGCCTTCCACTTACTATTTTTTCATACATATTCCATCCTCTTATCGTACGTGTGAATATGAAACACTGTCTTTTTTTGTATATATTCCATCCTCCTATCCTGCGCTTGCCTTACATCAAACTAGTGTTCGTCTCTATCATGCATCAGCCAATTATGCAGAGCTAATTTTATTCATCTTCTTGTGGTTTTGACTTCATAAGGCAATATTAGAAAATAGGAAGGAAAAGAGTAAGTTAGGGGATGTTGGTGGTCCTCCGCACCGACGCAAACAGAGACTCTCTAGATTTGCCACTGCTACTGTTAATGAAGTTGAAGTCCCAAGTCTACATGATGAGTTCATCTCCTATACTCCACCATCGCAGGTGCTTGCTCTAAGTTGACAGTGTGATAATTGGTTTCATGTTGCATATGTTTTCTAGCCTGTATTTCTTCTATTTTGATTAAATTGCACCTGCTGAGTTTATACGTTATACATGTGCATATGACATGGCTTCCTGTGTCTAGAATACACTGCATCTATCTATCATACCATGTTCTTACATCAAAGTACTGCTGTTGTGTATCCCGCATTAGTCACTCATGATTGGATGCTTTTAACATGGCAGTTTGATAGTGGTTGCATCTTGCATTGATTTCTATGTTGTACTGCTTCTAATTTTTCGAATTGCCACTTATGACAAGTCACTTTTAACATGGCAGAGTAATATTGGTTGCATCTTTAATATGGTGTCTAGCTTGCATTACTTCTATTTTCTTGAAAATCCTTCTGCTTAGTTTGCACATCGTAGCTGTGAATATGTCGTGTCGTCCTGTTTTTCTTACATATTCCATCCTCATACGGTTGTCTTACATCAAAGTATTGCTTGTCTATATCATGCATCAATGAGTTCTGAAGAGTGGTTTTATTATTTTGTGTTGTGGGTACAGCTTGACATGGCAAAGTCAAAAAAGAGCAAGGAAAATAATATAGTAGGGAGTGCTATTACTCGTCGGGTGAAACGGAAAAGGATCCGCCGTCGAGATTCTACTGGTACTTATAGTGCAGTAGAAGGTCCAAGTCCACCGACTAAATCTACAAACACAGTATCACCTGCTCCACCAGCTGCAGCATCCGCTTCAACTGTACCAGCATCTCAACCAGTTACTCGTTCGTTTGCTCCGGAACTGGCCAGTTCCCAAGCTGCCTTCAGACCTAACACTACTTCTGAAGCACTGCTGACACAACAGGACTTGGCAAGATCAGATGAACCTCATGAGCGTCAACACCAAGATGGTACCTGACCGAGTCAAGTTGCAGATGCATGCTCCTTTATATGTACTCTCACAGTTTGATGTACACTAACACTTTCCATATTCGTTGTTGAACTAGCACCACGGCGCAAGCGGAAACAGACATCAGGGATAATGCTTGACAGATTAACAAAATCTAAAGGACGAAGAATGGAGATCAATTTTGAGGCAGGTTTAAAAAGGCCACGTGATGCTACAGAGTCACCCAAGTTAGTATCAGAGGCAGCCGTTGTCATTAGGTGTCATGCACGTATCCTCCCAACGTGGATCCAGTACAGGAATGAGAAAGACAATACCTAGTTTAACACCTTCCTTGACCATTTATCTGTAAGTAATGTTATTCATCACAATTAGTAATATTGTCTTGCTCTGTCCCATACTTTCTAGATTCCTCCTAATAAGACTCACATTCTTTTTTCAACAGATGAGGTTCAAGTTGGATCTGAAAGATGATGCAACTAAACAAGCATGCACTCATGTTTTTCAGTCTGCTCTGCGATAGTATCGATACCACCTTAGAAAATCTCACTTTGAAGGCAAGGCTAACAATAAAATCGCCCAAACATCTCTAGTGGAATTTATTACAGATGAAGACTAAACAACCCTCGTTAAACACTGGTCTGATCCAAAGTATCAGGTAGGCTATATGTATTTGATCAGACCACATATTGAACTTGTATTTATGTATGTGCCTTACAAGTGTATCTTGTTCTAGGCTAACTGTTTGAAGAACAAAACCAACCGTTCTAAAGTGAAATTCCAACAAACAACAGGATGTCGTAGCTATATTGCACACTGCGAGGCTCTTGTAAATAGCTACTACTTCCTTCTTTTTTGTGTGCCATATTATCGTATCTATATTGACTTGTTCCAAATATAGAGGAAAGCCCGTGCGGACCAAAAAGAACCTGAACCGAATGCAGTGCAAATCTTCAAGGATTGCCAGACCAGCAAGATGAAGGGCATGAGCACACCAGTTCAAGCCGCTGTTGTAAGTCCTTACTCCTCCTGCCTTGAACTGACTGGTACTACGATGTGTTCATTTAACTACTTGGTTTGAAGCCAATGTCAGTTACTCTGTTCACTTTTATACACAGTTGTCTTAACGTATCATTTCACCTTACATGGTTTAAAAGAGATGAAGGATATTCTTTTGGTCTTTATCTGTAATCTAGTTGTTATGTTCATGTGCGCACACAATGATAAAATAGCCTATTTGTTATATATCTGTTTGCCCATGATATGAATGATGTCATACTATGTTCATCCTACTTTAAACCATGTCTCTTTATCCTTAGATGTCAACGAATGTGAGGAAATAGACAATACAGTAGGCATGATACATGGACATATGTTCTGAAAGTGATTTTATTATGTAGTTGGCACTACAATACATGCTAATGTATTACAGTAGTTCACCAAAATAAGTTATGTATAAATGTTTAACCTACTTTGTTTGTTTTTGTCTCATTAGTAAATTATCTAGTACACTAATCTACAATTTCAAACTTTCAGGAAGCTATGGAACAAATGATTGAACAGCCACAACCACCTGAAGGTGACGAGGCTATACAGGCACAATATCACCTCTTGCTACAGTGCGTCAGTATCTCTCCACTTACAGTGCAAAAAGCACCTTCCTGCGTAATTTTGGGTTGGTTGTCAAGGTAACCTCGTCCAAATCGCCTTCTAAAAAAATCTTGCTGCTAGACAGAGTGATATATCTGTGCTCCAGACACAAGTCCAATCCCTAATGGGCGTTGTTTCGGAAACAAGAATAGTGGTTGAGAAATGTCATCAAGATATGAATGGTTTCGAAACCAGACTATCAGACATTCGCTTCGTTGTTCAAGAGCAATGGTGGAACAAGGTGGAGATCATGCTGCTCCATCAGATTCTACAGCCTGAAACATTAGCACTCAAGTCAAATGATCTGTGCTTCTATACATCTGATGGTGCTTTTATCTGGAAGGACTGTAAACTTTATGCCAACAGGCCTTTTGCTGTATGGTTGGAATTTATTTTGTTGTGATACAACATTTATGATGCTGCCACAGGCTGCAGTAATTACGACGCTCTTTTTGTATAGTGTAGGTTTATCTTAGTAATGTATTCGGCCAAAAGCTTCGTAGGAGCCCAACATGCCAACATTCGTCGAGCCCATTCCAATTGGGCTAAAAACGATTACGGGCCGAAATTGGCATGTAGCCCACTAAAAATATCTGGGCATAAATTAGCATAAGCTTTCATATTTTTCTAGTAGGCGTGTGCCCATAGTGGGCCTTTAACAGGCCTAAACATAATTTGGGCCCTCAGTAAAATTAGGCCGTTTACAGATGTAAATATCTCGAGCCCATAAAAAACATGGGCCTTTAATAGACCGAATGTGAGATTGGGCCCTGATTGTGCCAAATAACCCACTGGACTTAGCAGGCCGAAATGGTGGCCCATTTACGATGCGGATCTTTGACAGGACGAAATTCGGACAGGCCGTAAATGCGCCGACCTAATACACGGGCCTTTAACGGGCCGGAACTATGGTCGGGCTAGATTATCGTCATTTTTATATGGGCCGTTAATGGGCCCGATATGACGTTGGGCCACATATGGCCCATGGTTTATGCCCGGCGTTAACAGGCCGGAAATGACAACAGGCCGAAAGTGGCTCAAATCAATAGTGGGCCTCTAACAGGCCGAATGTTAGACATGGCCGAATATGACCCAAATCCTTTACGGTCGTTTATGGGCCGAAAGTTTTAATGGTCTGTAAATGGGCCCAAATGAAGCCGAACCTTTAACAGGCAGAAAATACACCGGGCCGTAATTTGGCCCAATTACTTAGCGGACAGTTAACGGGCTAGAAGTAACCATGGGCCGCCTTGATGACAAGTTTAGGACAGGCTGTTGACGGGCCGATTTGACAGAGAATGTTGGGCCTTTAGCTGGGCCGGCCCATTATGGTCTGCAGAATCTTGTGGGCCTTTAGCTGGGCCGGCCCATTGTGGACCACAAAATCTTGTGGGCCTTTAGCTGGGTCGGCCCATTATGGTCTACAAATTCGTGTGGGCCTTTAGCTGGGCCGGCCCATTATGGTCCCTTAAATTTTGAGGGCCTTTAGCTGGGCCGGCCCATTATGGCCCGCTAAATCTTATGGGCCTTCGGTTGGGCCGGCCCATTTAAACTTTCTGGGCCACTTTTGGGCCGGTCCACGTGTCAACATATCATAGGCCCATCTCGACCGTTGGATGAGTGACACCTGTGCCAACACGGAGCTGACGTGTGGATCCGTTAGCTAATGAGAATTTTACACGTGGAAAATCGGCATTGGTCGTGGCTGTTAATGGGTTATCGGATCCAAAATCCCACCCGATAGCTTAACGGTGTTCCGTTACGGTGGATGCCACGTGTCGGTCACCCTTGACGAAAGCACTTATGTGACGCGCGATTTATCGTCATGGAAGTGGACACTTCTGTGATGATAATTTTGGTAATGTCATGGAACACTTCTACGACAGCACATGTATGACTATCTTGATTCTGTCATAAATTTGTCATGGATGTACATGCATGACAGAAAACGCGACCTACTGTGACAAACACGTATCAACACGGAAGTGCATTTTTTTGTAGTGGAAGGAGTTATACTCTGTCTGTATGTCGATGACATACTAATATTTGGGACCCACCTCAAAGTCATTGAGGAGGTCAAGGCTTTTCTATCTCATAACTTTGAGATGAAAGACCTAGGTGTGGCTGATGTTATCTTGAACATCAAGATACTAAGAAACTCAGAGGGTGGAATTACACTTTTGCAGTCCCACTATGTTGAGAAGATTTTGAGTCGTTTTGGATATTCTGACTGCAAACCTTCTGCAACACCATATGATCCTAGCGTGCAGATTCAAAAGTTCGAAGGCATGGCTGTAGATCAATTGAGATATTCTCAAGTGGTTGGTTCACTGATGTACCTAGCATGTGCTACTCGTCCTGGCATCTCATTTGTTGTGTGCAAACTAAGCCGGTTTGTTTCCAATCCGGGAGATGTGCATTGGCATGTTGTTGAGCGAGTGATACATTACTTGCAAGGTACTGCGAACTATGGGATTCACTATTCTGGGTACCCGACGGTACTTGAGGGTATACTGATTCGAATTGGATATCTGACGCTGATGAGATGAAAGCCGCAAGTGGATATGTCTTCACACTTGGTGGTGGTGTTGTTTCCTGGAAGTCTTGCAAGCAAACTGATCTTAACCAGATCGACTATGGAAGCGGAACTCACAGCATTAGACACATCTTGCGTCGAAGCAGAATGGCTTCGAGAGCTTTTGATGGATTTGTCAGTGGTTGATAAACCAGTGCCGGCTGTCCTTATGAACTGCGACAATCAAACGATGATTGCCAAGGCTAAGAGTTCAAAGGACAACATGAAATCCACAAAGCACATAAGATAAGGATTGAAATCTGTCAGAAAATCAAGAAACTCCGGAGTAATAGCGTTGGATTATCTCTAGACGGCTAAGAATCTGGCAGACCCTTTTACGAAAGGGCTATCACGGATTGTGATAGAAAATGCATCGAGGGAGATGGGTATGATACCCACGTAAGTTTCCATGGGGGTAACCCAACCTATGTGATCGGACATCCCGTGAATTCGAACCTGGGAAAACAATCCAGCGGTCAACTGAGGAGAGTATCCTTAATAAACCCACTCCGTTGGAGATGCAGTACTACTCTCAATTCTGTAAGGCATGCATACTTTTGTCTTAATGTGTTCCAAAGCTTGTGTAAGCAAGATGCTAACCTACAAAGCATTCTTTGTAGGAACACATCTATGTGAGCCCGACTGCTGGTCACAGTCTATGAGATTGGGTGATATCTAGGAAGCTCATGAGAAGGTACGGAGTATGACTAATAAGCTCCACCCGTGGGGTTTAGCCTTTGGCAGCCACATATTAGCTGACAATAGGCGAAATGTCTACACGCCAAACTGGCAATTCAAGGCATAGTCCATTTTTCAGTTGTGAAGAAGTCTAATCCTGTTGCTCTAGGTGGAAGTTCAACTTAACAGTCTCCACTGAAATTTTTGATATATCAAACTTTGTTTGGAACAGTTGACAAACTTATGTGCCTCGAGATCTGGTGGGGGATTGTTGAATCATGGATGGGCTTTAGGCCCATATGAACAATGATTCCTAGTTAATCTTGAGGCCCATGTATGGTATGGCAGGTGGTGGGAAGTTTAGTCCCACCTTGCTAGTTGAGGAGAGTTGAGACCCCTTTATAAGGGTTGCTCTACCACTTGCCATTGGGAGCTTGGGAAGAGGAGTGCTACACGCGCTCTCCTCCTCCTCCGCTGCCTGCCTCGCCATGCCTCGCCTCGTCACGACGCGCGCGCGCCGCGGGTTGAGGGAGTGAGCCGAGCCGAAGCTTATTTTTTCCGCTCAGGAACGAATTAATAAATCAGGGATTAATTAGTCGCTAACAGGTGGGCCACTGTCCGAGACGTTGGATTGTGGGCTGACTTGCGTTGCCGGGATCCGTCGACTCCCTTGCCGGGGAGTGCAACGCTTGCCGGGGCCTCCCTTTCCGGGGAGTGTGTTGACTCAGTCGTGGGCCTCCACCCAGGCCCACGACTTTCTTCCCGACAGCCTATATAAGAAGGCTCTGCCCACTGGAGTGACCTAGTTCGGTTCACTCACTCCCTCTCGCGTATCCTAGCCATCATCTACTGTTCCTTGCTCTGTGCTGCTTCCGACAATCCCATCCCGATGACCGCATGCACGGTTGGTCGGGAGAGCAGGTGCCTCCGGAACCCTGCTGTTCGAGATCCTGCCCGGGAGAACGGCATTAAGGTTTTTGGGGAGCGTCTCGGCGTGACTGCTCCCGATCCGTCCCCAGCTCCATCAGCCTCTGCTTCCACTACTTCCCCTGCATCAACACCATGGCCGCCGCTGCCGCCAAGAAGAAGGCCACTGACGAAGCCGAGGCTGCTGCTGCCGCCGCCGTGTTGGCCTGGCCAACCGGAGGGTATGATCTGTTAATCCCTCATTTACTCGTGCTTGTGCTAGCCGTATATGTGCTGCTCATAGATGGTTTGCTTCTATGTTCTGTACATGCTAGTATACTTAGGAATCGGTATGAGATGCATACCGTATTTGCCATGCTTACTGTTTACTCGTGGATTAGTCTAATTGGAAAAGTGCTAATATTTCCAACAATCCAAAAACCTTATTTTAGGCACTTTTCGATTCAAGGCTTTGCTGCGCCACTGAAACCAAAAAAATTTACTGGGACGCATTTTAAGCGTTTGCAGACAAGGACCACCTTGTGGCTCACAGCAATGAACGTGTTCAAGGCTGGTGTTGTGTCTCACACAGAAATGATTGTTCCTGAACAGGAAAAGGCATTTAGGGAGGCAACCACCATCTTTGTGGGAGCCATTCTTACTGTGATCAGAGACAAGTTGGTTGACGCATATCTCCATATGCGTGTTGCCAAAAACTTGTGGGATGCGCTCGAAGCTAAGTTCGGCGCAACCGATGTTGGGAGCGAACTGTATGCTATGGAGCAGTTTCATGATTACAAAATGGTTGATAACCGTTCTGTATTGGACTAGGCTCATGAATTACAGTGCATCGCTAAGGAGCGGGAGCTCCTGAAGTGTGAGTTACCGGACAAATTTGCCGCGGGTTGCATTATTGCAAAACTCCCTCCTGGATGGAGGAACTTTGGTACTTTTCTCAAGCACTTGAGACGTGAACTCTCTATTGAGGATGTCATCGGTCATCTCAGTGTTGAGAAGAACTCGAGAGCAAAGGACTCACACATGAAAGGGGCAGAGGGTTCTTCTAGTGCCAATGTGGTGCATAAGAACTTCCACAAGTTCAAGGGAAAGAACTCTGTCCAGCAGAATACTACCTTTAAGAAGAAGGGTAAGAAGAAAGACAAAAAGAGAGATGGCTGCTTTACTTGTGGTTCTGAGGAACACTAGGCAAACAAGTGCCCAAACAAGTACAAGAAGTCAGGACAAGACTCCAAGTCTTTCAATGTCACTCTAAGCAAGAATGATGCGGCATCTGGGTATGGTAATCTGTTTACCATACTTTCAGTTTGTCAGTCCACCGATTGGTGGGTTGACACTGGGGCCAATATTCATGTGTGTGCTAATGTGTCTTTGTTTTCTTTTTACCAGGTCGCACGAGATTGTTCCGTCCTAATGGGGAATGGCTCGCATGCTTCTGTTCATGGTGTTGGGACGGTAGATCTGAAGTTTACTTCAGGAAAGATCATGCAATAGAAGAACGTGCAACATGTCCCCGCCATCAAGAAGAATCTCGTTAGTGGATCCCTTCTATGTAAAGAAGGGTTTAAGTTAGTATTTGAGTCTAACAAAGTAGTCGTATCTCGGTATGGACTATTTTTTGGAAAAGGATATGATTGTGGTGATTTGTTCCGCCTTTCCCTGGAGGATTTCTGTAATAAAGTCGTGAACCAAATTCATTCTAATGTGTACGAATCTGAGGTTTGGCATTCACGTCTTTGTCACATAAAATTTGGTTGTATGACGTGGCTAGCTAAGATGGACTTAATCCTAAGTTTCACTTTAGCCAAAGTCTCTAAGGTGCCATGCGTGTGTGCAAGCTAAGCAACCTCGTAAGGCTCATAAGCTTGCGAAGGAGAGACACTTGGCACCGTTAGAGCTCATACATTCAGATCTTTGTGAGATGAATGGTGTGTTGGCTAAAGGTGGAAAGAAACACTTCATGGCTCTGATTGATGATTCCACTAGATTCTGCTATGTGTATCTGTTAAATACTAAGCATGAGGCTCTACACTACTTTAAAGTCTATAAGGCTAAAGTTGAGAACCAACTTGAGAAGAAAATAAAACGAGCCCAGTTTGACCGTGGTGGAGAGTACTTTTATAATGAGTTTGATTTATTCTGTACGGAACATGGTATTATTCATGAGAGGACGCCTCCCTATTCACCCCAGTCAAACGGGGTTGCCGAACAGAAAAACCGTACTCTAATTGATTTGGTTAACACCATGTTAGATACATCGGGTTTATCCAAGGCATGGTGGGGGAGGCTGTATTGACATCATGTCATGTCCTGAATAAAGTTCCCACAAAGGATAATGAAACTACTCCCTATGAGCAATGGGAAAAGAAAAGAGCTACACTCTCTTACTTACGCACTTGGGGCTGTTTGGCGAAAGTCAACGTGCCGATAACCAAAAAGCGCAAGTTGGGACCAAAGACTGTGGATTGCGTTTTTCTTGGCCATGCCAAGCATAGCATTGGCTATAGATTTCTAGTGGTGAAATCTGATGTATGTGACGTGAAGGTCGGTACGATCATGGAGTCTAGGGATGCTACATTCTTTGAGGATATTTTCCCCATGAGAGATATGAAAAGCACTTCTAGACTGGAATCTGATGAGACTCCTGAACCTACCATTCCGATGGAATATTATGAACATAAAAGTGATGAGAGTTCCACGGAGGATGACGAGGAAGCACCTGTTAGGAGCAAGAGACAAAAGACTGCAAAGTCTTTTGGTGATGATTTCCTCATGTACCTCGTGGATGATGACACTCCCAGTTCCATTTCAGAAGCTTATGCATCTCCGGATGCTGACTACTGGAAGGATGCGGTCCTTAGCGAGATGGATTCCATCTTGGCTAACGGGACATGGGCGATCACTGGCCGTCCTTATGGTTGTAAACCATTGGGATGTGTGGGTGTTCAAGAAGAAGCTTAGGCCCAATGGTACTGTTGAGAAGTACAAGGCTAGGCTTGTGGCCAAGGGTTATACCCAGAAAGAAGAAGAGGATTTCTTTGATACTTACTCACTTGTGGCTAGACTGACAACCATTCGAGTGTTACTCGCTTTGGCTTCCTCGCATGGTCTTCTCGTTCACCAGATGGACGTTAAGACGGCTTTCCTTAATAGAGAGCTCGACGAGGAAATTTACATGCAACAACCAGATGTCTTTGTAGTAAATGGTCAAGAAAGATAGGTGTGCAAGCTAGTGAAATCTTTGTATGGCCTGAAACAAGCGCCCAAGCAATGGCATGAGAAGTTCAACACTACTCTGACATCTGCTGACTTTGTTGTTAAGAAGCTGACAAATGTGTATAATATTATGGTGGGGGCGAAGGAGTTATACTCTGTCTGTATGTCGATGACATACTGATATTTGGGACCCACCTCGAAGTCATTGAGGAGATCAAGGCTTTTCTATCTCATAACTTTGAGATGAAAGACCTGGGCGTGGCTGATGTTATCTTGAACATCAAGATACTAAGAAACTCAGATGGTGGAATTACACTTTTGCAATCCCACTATGTTGAGGAGATTTTGAGTCATTTTGGATATTCGGACTGCAAACCTTCTGCAACACCATATGATCCTAGCGTGCGGATTCGAAAGTTCGAAGGCATGGCTGTAGATCAATTGAGATATTCTCAAGTGGTTGGTTCACTGATGTACCTAGCATGTGCTACTCGTCCTGACATCTCATTTTTTGTGTGCAAACTAAGCCGGTTTGTTTCCAATCCGGGAGATGTGCATTAGCATGTTGTTGAGCGAGTGGTACGTTACTTGCAAGGTACTGTGAATTATGGGATTCACTATTCTGGGTACTCGACGGTACTTGAGGGATATAGTGATTCGAATTGGATATCTGATGCTGATGAGATGAAAGCCACAAGTGGACATGTCTTCACACTTGGTGGTGGTGCTGTTTCCTGGAAGTCTTGCAAGCAAACGATCTTAACCAGATCGACTATGGAAGCAGAACTCGTAGCATTAGACACATCTTGCGTCGAAGCAAAATGGCTTCGAGAGCTTCTGATGGATTTGTCGGTGGTTGATAAACCAGTGCCGGCTGTCCTTATGAAATGCGACCATTGTTCAAGAAATCTTACGATTCACTGATTAATCTTCCTATTTATCGCTAATCGGGGGGTGATCGATAAGATTATGCCTTATCTTTTGAAAGGACCATGATGTCACCTAGAGGGGGGGGTGAATAGGCGTTGTAAAATCTTTTATGGATTTGGCTATATCCTAATGCGGTAACAAACTAAGCGGATACTTTTCAAGCACAAATCATAAATATACTAGGCTCACTAAGTGCACCAACAACTTACCATAAACAAGATGAGCACAACGAGGATATGAGTAAGCACAAGTAAGTTACACAAACTTACTTAATGTATATTGCTACGTCTTGAGCTAGCGTTGGTTTTCCGAAGAGGAGAGGGTGATGCAGCAAAGTGTAGCGTAAGTATTTCCCTCAGTTTTGAGAACCAAGGTATCAATCCAGTAGGAGGCTCCTCCAAAGTCCCACGCACCTACACAAACAAACTGAGAACTCGCAACCAATGCAATAAAGGGGTTGTCAATCCCTTCACGGTCACTTACGAAAGTGAGATTTGATAGAGAAAGTATGATAAGATAAATATATTTCTGGTATTTTATAATATAGATGCAGAAAATAAAGATGCAAATAAAAGCAGACTGAAAGCAAATATGATAGAGATAGACCAGGGGGGCATAGGTTTCACTAGAGGCTTCTCTCGAGAGCATAAGTATTACGGTGGGTGAACAAATTACTGTCGAGCAATTGATAGAAAAGAGAATAATTATGACGTTATCTAGGCATGATCATGTATATAGGCATCACGTCCATAACAAGTAGACCGATTCCTGCCTGCATCTACTACTATTACTCCACACATCGACCGCTATCCAGCATGCATCTAGAGTATTAAGTTCATAAGAACATAGCAACGCATTAAGTAAGATGACATGATGTAGAGGGATAAACTCATGCAATATGATATAAACCCCATCTTGTTATCCTCGATGGCAACAGTACAATACGTGTCTTGCAACCCTTTCTGTCACTGGTTAAGATCACCGCAAGATTGAACCCAAAGCTAAACACTTCTCCCATGGCAAGAAAGATCAATCTAGTAGGCCAAACCAAACTGATAATTCGAAGAGACTTGTAAAGATAACTCAATCATACATAAAAGAATTCAGAGAAGATCCCAATATTATTCATAGATAAACTTGATCATAAACCCACAATTCATCGGATCTCGACAAACACACCGCAAAAAGAGATTACATCGAATAGATCTCCACAAGAGAGGGGGAGAACATTGTATTGAGATCCAAAAAGAGAGAAGAAGCCATCTAGCTAATAACTATGGACCCATAGGTCTGTGGTAAACTACTCACAACTCATCAGAGAGGCTATGGTGTTGATGTAGAAGCCCTCCATGATCGATTCCCCCTCCTCAAGAGTGCCAGCGAAGGCTCCAAGATGGGATCTCGCGGATACAGAAGGTTACGGCGGTGGAAATTGTGTTTCGTGGTGCTCCTGGATGTTTTCGGGGTCCGTGGATATATATAGGAGGAAGAAGTACGTCGGTGGACGCCCGAGGGGCCCACGAGATAGGAGGGCGCGCCCCTAGGGGGGGCGCCCTCCTATGTCGTGGGGACCTCGGAGCTTTCTTGACTTGCACTCCAGGCTCTCCGGATCAGATTTGTTCCAAAAATAACGCCCCCGAAGGTTTCATTCCGTTTGGACTCCGTTTGATATTCCTTTTCTTCGAAATACTGAAATAGGCAAAAAAAAACAGCAATGTGGGCTGGGCCTCCGGTTAGTAGGTTAGTCCCAAAAATGATATAAATGTGTAGAATAAAGCCCATAAACATCCAAAAGGGGTAATATAATAGCATGGAACAATCAAAAATTATAGATACGTTGGAGACGTATCATATATCACGAGATATGGAAATGAATAATACACACACCCACAAGTAGGCAATACAATCTTACACAAATTGTATCACAATATATGGAATTGAATGATACAAGAAAACTCAAGTAAGCACTACAAGCTTACACAAGATATGTTACAAGCTCTTTCAACTTTCACGCAATACATGAGTGTGAGCCATGGACATAGCACTATATGTGGAATAGAATGGTGGTTGTGGAGAAGACAAAAAGGAGAAAATAGTCTCACATCAACTAGGTGTATCAACGGACTATGGAGATGCCCATTAATAGATATCAATGTGAGTGAGTAGGGATTGCCATGCAACGGATGCACTAGAGCTATAAATATATGAAAGCTCAACAAAAGAAACTAAGTGGGTGTGCATCCAACTCGCTTGCTCACAAAGACCTAGGGCACTTTTGAGGAAGCCCATCATTGGAATATACAAGCCAAGTTCTATAATGAAAAATTCCCACTAGTATATGGAAGTGACAACATATGAGACTCTCTACCATGAAGATCATGGTGCTATTTTGAAGCACAAGTGTGGAAAAAGAGATAGTAGCATTGTCCCTTCTCTCTTTTTCTCTCATTTTATTTTATTATTCTTTTCCTTTTTTTTCTTTTCTTTTTTTTCTTTCTTTGGCCTTCTTTCTTTTTTTTCCTTTTGGCCTCTTTTTTTTTCTTTCTTTCTTTCTTTTTCTTTTTGTAAAGTCCGAAGTCTCATCCCGACTTGTGGGGGAATCATAGCCTTCATCATCCTTTCCTCACGAGGACAATGCTCTAATAATGAAGATCATCACACTTTTATGGATTTACAACTCAAAACTAGAACAAAATATGACTCTATATGAATGCCTCCGGCGGTGTACCGGGATATGCAATGACTCAAGAGCGACATGTATGAAAATTATAAAGGTGGCCTTGCCACAAATACGATGTCAACTACATGATCATGCAAAGAGCAATATGACAAAAGTAATGTGTGTCATATGAACGGAATGGTGGAAAGTTGCATGGCAATATATCTCGGAATGGCTATGGAAATGCCATAATAGGTAGGTATGGTGGCTGTTTTGAGGGAGGAGTATGGTGGGTATATGGTACCGGCGAAAATTGCGCGGCACAAGAGAGGCTAGCAATGGTGGAAGGGTGAAAGGGTGAGTATAATCCATGGACTCAACATTAATAAAAAACACTCATATACTTGTTGCAAAAATTTAGAAGTCATCAAAAATCAAAGCACTATGCGCATGCTCCTAGGGGGATAGACTGGTAGGAAAAGACCATCGCTCGTCCCCGACTGCCACCCATAAGGAAGACAATCAATAAATAAAATTGTGCTCCAACTTCATCACAAAGCGGTTCACCATACGTGCATGCTATAGGAATCACAAACTTCAACACAAGCATTCTTCATAATCACCCAACTAGCATGACTTTAATATTACTACCTCCATATCTCAAAACAATTATCAAGTATCAAGTTGATCATAGCATCCAATTCACTTCCTATGATAGTTTTTATTATACCCAACTTGGATGCTCATCATTCTAGGACCAACTTTGTAACAAAAGCAAATACCATGCTGTTCTAAAAGACTCTCAAAATGATATAAGTGAAGCATGAGAGACTAGCAATTTCTTCAAAATTAAGACACCGCCGTCGTGCTCTAAAAGATTTAAGTGAAGCACTAGAGCAAAAACTATCAAGCTAAAAAGATATAAGTGAAGCACATAGAGTATTCTAGCAAATTCTAATCAAATAGGCTTCTCCCAAAAGGTGTGTTACAGCAAGGATGATTGTGGTAAACTAACAATCAAAGACTAATATAATACACGACGCTCCAAGCAAAACACATATCATGTGGCGAATAAAAATATAGCTCCAAGTAAAGTTACCAATGAACGAAGACGAAAGAGGGGATGCCTTCCCGGGGCATCCCCAAGCATAGGCTTTTGGCTACTCTTGAATATATTGGGGTGCCATGGGCATCCCCAAGCTTAGGCTCTTTCCACCCTTTATTCCATAGTCCATCAAAGCTTTACCCAAAACATGAAAACTTCACAACACAAAACTCAACAGGAAATCTTGTAAGCTCCATTAGTGAAAGAAAACAAAACCACCACATAAGGTACTGCAATGAACTCATTATTTATTTATTTTGGTGTTAAACCTACTGTATTCCAACTTCTTATGGTTTATAAACTAATTTACTATCCATAGATGCATTGAAATAAGCAAACAACACACGACAAACAGAATCTGTCAAAAACAGAACAGTCTGTAGCAATCTGTAACTAACGCAAACTTATGGAACTCTAATAATCCTACAAAAATAGGAAGTACTGGAAATTTTGTCTAGTGATCAGCAGCAAAAAGAATCAATGCAAAATCACGATTCTGTGATTTATTGAATTTTTCTCGTGAGCGCAAAGTTTCTGTTTTTCAGCAGAATCAAATCAACTATCATCATAGTTTATCCTATAGGTTCTACTTGGCACAAACACTAACTAAAAGCTAAAAACACATCTAAACAGAGAGTAGATGCAAGATTTATTCCTAAACAGGAGAAAAAACAAAAAACATAAAGAAAAATTGGGTTGCCTCCCAACTAGCGCTATCGTTTAACGCCCCTAGCTAGGCATAAAAGCAAGGATAGATCTAACTAGTGCCATCTTTGGCACTTGATTCATAAGTAGCACACATGATAGATTCATAAGGTAATTTGACTTTCTTTCTTGGAAAGTGCTCCATGTCTTTCTTTAAAGTAAATTGGAATCTAATGTTCCCTTCCTTCATATCAATAGTCGCACCAATCGTTCTAAGGAAAGGTCTACCAAGAATAATAGGGCAAGAAAGATTGCAATCTATATCAAGAACGATAAAATCTATGGGCACCAAATTTCTATTAGCAACAATAAGAACATCATTGATCCTTCCCATAGGCTTTTTAATGATGGAATCCGCAAGGTGCAAATTTAAAGAGCAATCATCAAGATCATGGAAACCTAGAATATCACATAAAGTTTTCGGAATCGTGGAAACACTAGCACCCAAATCACACAAAGCAAAACATTCATAATATTTAATTCTAATCTTTATAGTAGGTTCCCACTCATCATTAAGTTTTCTAGGTATAGAAACTTCCAAATTTAGTTTTTCATCATAAGATTGCAACAAGGCATCAACGATATGTTTGGTAAAAGCTTTATTTTGACTATAAGCATGAGGAGAATTAACAACGGATTGCAACAAGGAAATACAACCTTTTAAAAAGCAATTATCATAATCAAATTCCTTGAAATCCGAGATAGTAGGTTCAATATTAGAAGTTGAAGATTCTCCAATCTCTCTTTTACCAAATTTAACATCATGATCTAAAGATTCCGAATTTTTGGGACGCCTTCTAGGCAAAGTTGATTCATCATCACTCCCATAATCATCAAAATTCATCTTGCAAAACATAGATCTAATCGGAGACGCATCAACAACTTTAAGATCCTCATCATTATTTTCATGTAGACTAGAAGAACACGCTTTTATGAAGCTTTGTTTTTTTAGCACGCAATCTAGCGGTTCTTTCCTTGCACTCGTCAATGGAGATTCTCATTACTTTGAGAGACTCATTGATATCATGCTTAGGAGAAGAAGATCCAAGTTTAGGAGAATTAACATCAAGCGAAAGTCTATCAACGTTCCTAGCCAAATCATCAACTTTGAGCAATTTTTCTTCAAGCAAGGCATTAAAATTCTTTTGAGAAATCATAAATTCTTTCACACTATTCTCAAAATCAGAGGGCATCTTATTAAAATTACTATAAGAATTATTGTAGGAATTTCCATAATTACTAGACGGATTACTAGGGAACGGTCTAGTATTAAAATTTCCTCTATAAGCATTGTTTCCAAAATTATTCCTACCAACAAAATTCACATCCATAGATTCATTATTATTCTCAATCAAGGAAGACAAAGGCATATCATTTGGATCAAGAGGAGTATTTTTAGTAGCAAACATATTCATAAGTTCATCCATCTTTCCACTCAAAACATTGATTTCTTCTATAGCATGTACTTTTTTACTAGAAGATATTTCGGTGTGCCATTGAGAATAATTAGCCATAATATTATCAAGCAATTTTGTAGCATCTCCTAACGTAATTTCCATAAACGTGCCTCCCACGGCCGAATGTAAGAGATTTCTAGAGGCAAAGTTCAAACCGGCATAAAAATTTTGTATGATCATCCATAAATTCAAACCATGAGTAGGGCAATTACGAAGCATCAATTTCATTCTTTCCCAAGATTGGGCAACATGCTCATGATAAAGTTGTTTAAAATTCATAATATCGTTCCTAAGAGTGATGATCTTAGCAGGAGGAAAATACTTAGAGATAAAAGGATCTTTGCACTTGTTCCAAGAATCAATACTATTTTTAGGCAAAGACGAAAACCAAACTTTAGCACGATCTCTAAGTGAAAATGGAAATAACTTCAATTTGACAATATTGTTATCCGTATCTTTCTTCTTTTGCATATCACACAGATCAACAAAATTGTTTAGATGAGTAGCGGCGTCTTCACTAGGAAGGCCGGTGAATTGATCTTTCATAACAAGATTCAGCAAAGCAGCATTGATTTCACAAGACTCAGCATCATTAAGAGGAGCAATCGGAGTACTAAGGAAATCATTATTATTGGTATTCGAGAAGTCACACAACTTGGTATTATCTTGTGCCATGGCAACAAGTAATCCAACACACAAGCAAACAGAAAAACGGCAAGCGAAAAGAGAGGAGGGGATTGGGAAGGAGAAGGTGAATAAAACGGCAAGGGTGAAGTGGGGGAGAGGAAAACGAGAGGAAAATAATGTAAATGCGAGGGAGATGGGTTTGTGATGGGTACTTGGTATGTCTTGACTTGAGCGAAGACCTCCCTGGCAACGGCGCCAGAAATCCTTCTTGCTACGTCTTGAGCTAGCGTTGGTTTTCCCCGAAGAGGAGAGGGTGATGCAGCAAAGTGTAGCATAAGTATTTCCCTCAGTTTTGAGAACCAAGGTATCAATCCGATAGGAGGCTCCTCAAAAGTCCCACGCACCTACACAAACAAACTGAGAACTCGCAACCAACGCAATAAAGGGGTTGTCAATCCCTTCACGGTCACTTACGAAAGTGAGATCCGGTAGAGAAAGTATGATAAGATAAATATATTTTTGGTATTTTATAATATAGATGCAGAAAATAAAGATGCAAATAAAAGTAGATTGAAAGCAAATATGATAACAGATAGACCCGGGGGCCATAGGTTTCACTAGAGGCTTCTCTAGAGAGCATAAGTATTACGGTGGGTGAACAAATTACTGTCGAGCAATTGATAGAAAAGCGAATAATTATGACATTATCTAGGCATGATCATGTATATAGGCATCACGTCCATAACAAGTAGACCGACTCCTGCCTGCATCTACTACTATTACTCCACACATTGACCGCTATCCAGCATGCATCTAGAGTATTAAGTTCATAAGAACAGAGCAACGCATTAAGCAAGATGACATGATGTAGAGGGATAAACTCATGCAATATGATATAAACCCCATCTTGTTATCCTCGATGGCAACAATACAATACGTGTCTTGCAACCCTTTCTGTCACTGGGTAAGATCACTGCACGATTGAACCCAAAGCTAAACACTTCTCCCATGGCAAGAAAGATCAATCTAGTAGGCCAAACCAAACTGATAATTCGAAGAGACTTGTAAAGATAACTCAATCATACATAAAATAATTCAGAGAAGATTCCAATATTATTCATAGATAAACTTGATCATAAACCCACAATTCATCGGATCTCGACAAAGACACCGCAAAAAGAGATTACATAGAATAGATCTCCACAAGAGAGGGGGAGAACATTGTATTGAGATCAAAAAAGAGAGAAGAAGCCATCTAACTAATAACTATGGACCCGTAGGTCTGTGGTAAACTACTCACAACTCATCGGAGAGGCTATGGTGTTGATGTAGAAGCCCTCCATGATCGATTCCCCCTCCGGGAGAGTGCCGGCGAAGGCTCCAAGATGGGATCTCGCGGATACAGAAGGTTACGACGGTGGAAATTGTGTTTCGTGGTGCTCCTGGATGTTTTCAGGGTCCGTGGATATATATAGGAGGAAGAAGTACGTCGGTGGATGCCCGAGGGGCCCACGAGACAGGGAGGCGCGCCCCTAGTGGGGGCGCGCCCTCCTATATCATGGGACCCTTGGAGCTTTCTTGACTTGCACTCTAGGCTCTCCGGATCAGATTTGTTCCAAAAATAACGCTCCCTAAGGTTTCATTCCGTTTGGACTCTGTTTGATATTCCTTTTCTTCAAAATACTGAAATAGGCAAAAAAACAGCAATATGGGTTGGGCCTCCGGTTAGTAGGTTAGTCCCAAAAATGATATAAATGTGTAGAATAAAGCCCATAAACATCCAAAAGGGGTAATATAATAGCATGGAACAATCAAAAATTATAGATACGTTGGAGACGTATCATATATCACGAGATATGGAAATGAATAATACACACACCCACAAGTAGGCAATACAAGCTTACACAAATTGTATCACAATATATGGAATTGAATGATACAAGCAAACTCAAGTAAGCACTACAAGCTTACACAAGATATGTTACAAGCTAGAAATTCACACTAAAGACAAGATAGAACAATAGTAGGAAGTATGAATTGAGGACTATAAAGTGTTGGCCTAAATAATCTCTACGATATGGTAACCAACACAATATAATGAGGACAACAAGAATAGCGAATGCGCAGTCAAGTGACCAAGGTAAACCACAAGTAAGGAGTTAGGGTTAGGGATAACCGAAGTCACAGAGACGATGATGTATCCCGATGTTCACTTCCTTGGAGGGAAGCTAGTCACCGTTAGAGAGGTGGATGTTACCACGAAGGCATACCAACGCCACGAAGGCTCACCCTATTCTCCTTGAGACATGACCACGAAGGCGATTCCCAACCACTAGTGGTAGACCTTGAGGTGGCCTCCAAACCTTCACAAACTTTCCGGGGGACAAATCACAAGTTGATTCCTCACCGGAGCACTCCTACCGCCTAGGAGTCTCCAACCTCCAAGAGTAACAAGATCAAGGGGGAATGCTCAAGACTTGCTCAAATCACGAATTGTTTTGGTCAAAAGAGAGAGGAGAAGTGGTTGTATGCTTGGATGAAATCTCTCTCAAGAACTCTCATAAATCTCTTCGGGGTGTAGCACGAGAAGGCTCAAATCCCTCTCTCTCAAATCCCACCAAAAGCAACTAATGTTATGGAGGGATGGGAGAGGAGAGGAACAGTGGAGGAGGTCAACCAATGAACCCTAGATCCATGGGGTAGTTTCCCCCCAAATGGATTGGAGTTTTGAGGCTTGGGGGAGGAGGATAGAGCTCAAAAGAATGGGAAAAACTCATATCCAAAAGCTCTAACTCAATGGGGAAGAAGGGTGCCTTATATAGTGCCCCAACAAATCTGCCCGTTACGCACAGAAAAACGCAGCCCAGAACTTCTGGGCAAGCCCGGAACTTCCAGGCCCCCTATTAAACACATATGTGCAAACTCTCTGGTTAACCCAGAACTTTCCCCGGAACTTTCCCGGAACTTCCAGGCCCCGGAACTTACGGGCTGCCCGGAACTGCCGTCCCCGCAAAAATCAGCCAACATACCGAAAGTAAAACATGCATAACTTTTTCATATGAAGTCTGATTTTGATGATCGTGGGCTCGTTTTGAAGCTATGGAAAAGCTCCAGGTCCTCAGATAGAGAACCACCCAAAATAAACCAAAATGGAAGGTGCAAAGTATGGAAATGTTAGATCATATATTTTGGGAAACTATTTGGTTTTGGCTTTTCTTTGGTATATAGGATATGAGTGGAATTGTGTATAGAAGATGTTGACTTGAGCAAATCCATCACAAACCCCTTTGATCCCCTCTTAATAGTGAGGGATCCCTATAACTCAAGAATCATAAAAGAGCTACACTACATAGCTATCGAGAATCCATTCTTGAGTGTATATGTTTCTTTTTTGTGGTCATCACTCCACAACACTAGTGTCAAAGGAACTAATACCTTTGACACGAGCCGTTCACTTGAGCTTGATGTTGATGTTTCTTCTTGGCTCAAGATGAAGGCAAGACATTGGTGAAGTCTTCAAGTCTCTCCCCCATACACAATGTGGGGAAGCTTTGGTTTGTATTCATCTTCACTTGTCCATCATGTGATCATCCACAAGCTTCAGGCATGTAATCCTTTGGGATGGTTATCTTGAACTTTCCCTTGTCAACCATGATCACCAACACTTGATGTCATCCTCTCATAGACACTTGAAATCTCTTTCTCGATGCGAGCCCATGAGAATCACCTAACCCTCAGAAACATAGACAACACATAGTATGGGTTAGTAAATAGAGTGCAATTGATAATTTCTTATCATACCACAAGATCCTATGAGGTGCATCATTTGCGCTCGTGTGTTGACCATTTAGAGTTCGATCTTTGAGCTTCATCTTGGTCAACCTATATCTCTACTCCATGTTTAATCTTGACGTCTTGAAGGGTATATTGAATTCTTCACTTGAATAGCTTGCTTGAATACTTGATCAATCATGACTCACACATGAGTCCATTATGATCATATCTTTGAGCCACTCCTTAAGATACTCCAATGAACTTCATTTTGATCATATCAATGTAATTGTTGCTTCAAAGGAGTTATCTTCCATTATTCTTCAATCATATTCCAATGGGACTAAACTTCAAATGTATATCTCAATGCAAACATTAGTCCATAAGGATTGTCATTAATTACCAAAACCACACATGGGGACTACATGTACTTTCAATATCCCCCATTTTGGTAATTGATGACAATCTCCATAAGAGGGTTTATGTAATGAATTTTTACACAAGCACACACTTTTTCTAGGATAAATTGTATACTTGCGGTGACTTTGATAGCATTAATTATCACAAAGAAACTTGATGTTTATCAAAACCGGTTGTACTAACATCAAAACACTACACAAGCATTTGATGTTAGTAAGACCTCAATATATAGAGCAAGCTCCCCACAATATATGCATGTGTGAATGAACTTTGAATTTCATTGCATATATTGGTTGATATAAACTAATTGAATTTTTTCCTATATATTCATTCATGCAACAAGCATATAAATATCTTTTGAAGTTCTTTCTGTCATTCATGTATAAAAATTTCTGAGTGTCCAATCATAATCATGATATGTATCCACAAAGAAACTTCACATACACAAAATAGACGCAATTGATAAGAACATGATATACACAAGTGAATCCATTATTATACAACTGAAACCTAGTCATAATAGCAAGGCACATGGCACAAAGCACATGGCACAAATTGATCTCATTTGCATAACACAAAGTGAAGCAAGCAATTAAAAGATCCGATAAGACAAAAGGATAAAAGAATATTATGATTTGGGCAAAGGAGTGTTCTAAGGAAAATAGAGAAGCTCCCCATGATTTGTGCACTATTTAGAATTTTTGTATTTGGATGCAAGTGCACAAAATAGGATCATCACTCCCCCAAAATCAATAGAAACACAAAACAATTTCAAGCAGGCATAGATAAGAAAAGAAGCCTAGCATTTGCAACAAACATATGGTTGAGCAACATGTAAATGAGGCAACCTAAGAATAGGCACAACCAAAATGATGTGTGTGAGTCACGTCAAAGCACTTGAGAAGACTAGTATAAGGATGAGAATTAAGCATCAACATAGCCTTGAGTAAATGAGATACAAGGTACAAGACATGTCCTTCCCACACAAACGAAGTTAAGAAGGTCACACACACATCAAGAAAATGGGTTCACAAGCTCACTAATAGCAAACTAAAAACCAAAGCTTGTGACAACCCATGATGAAGATAGGAAATAATAGGCTTGTCAAGACAAGCATGAGGACAACAATCTTCACCAAACATGAGTGCACTAAGATGCAAAGAGGTAAGACATGCACTCATACAACAAATGCTTCCATGGAGCCACCAAAAAGATATAAAAAGTGAACTAAATGGTGGACATGAAACAATAGGGATATCAACTAGAGATGTAACTTCTCTCACATGTATAAGATTCTAGGTAGATGATATCCACAAAGAAGGATGTACACATAAAATAGTTACAAAAGGAAAGAATAAGGTATCCAAACGGGAGTCATAAAAAATACCAATGAGATCTTTGCTTGAAAGCATAGCACGTGGCTTAATATAGTCTTATTGTATATTAATGAACTCCAAACACACAACCATTAAAGATATCACAACTAGCAACAAGAGATCATGTTGGGATGCTTTGATAAAGGAAACAAGTATCACAGGAACGAGTCAAGAAATTCATGCCATGATGCAAGCTACACAAGGTTGACCCCATTTCTATATATATCCATGAAGTAAATACTTGTTACCGAGATAGCATTGGTATGAAGTCGTAGATCAATAAAATGTCCAAGCTTGGCTCTAATTTCCTCATAGTACCACCACCTTCATGAATAAGCCAAGCACCCAATGCTACTCAAATGTACCTAACACATTTTAAGTACAATATGGTCCCCAAACTTATTGGGTCCAAAGTAGTTAGCATAACTACAACACATAGGGTAAAACCACTTAAATATGTGCATATTGATATGAATTTGAAATTCATGCACATCTTAGCTATTAAGAATTTGATGGATTTACCATATATATTGGATCAAATAAGGCAAACAAGGCATGTGAATTTACACATAGTAAATATGCATGTACAAGCCTACCAAAATCCAGTGAGATACAAATTGGACAAATGTCCACATAACCGTTAATACTTCCAATAACATCACTAGTCATTTATGTTGTCCAAAATGAATCAAAGTGACAAATCAACATATGATAGCACACAAAGTTCAACATATGAACCAAGGAAAAAAACAAAGAGCATATAAGATATTCATTGCACACATACTCATAGGAATATCTCACTCAAGTAGATATAGGACACTATAAACAATGAGATAACAAACTCTCATATAGAGGAATAACATGAATTCGAACAAAATGGTATTTCGGGTTATCATCCGGTGTAGAAAACAAATAAGTACATGATCATCTATACTAACACAAGCATAACATGAGAGTTTAGAAATAAACATAATGCTTCGATAGCATAATATTAACATTCCAACTAGATAGATCATCATGCAAAGCAATAATTGGAATAGCTTTAATCAAATGATTTTCCAAATATGATTTTAAAGATAACCATGGGCAAAACCGCACAAGAATGCCATACGTAAACAAGACATTGCGTGCCACTGAGATATAAGATAATCTCAAATATAAATTCTAAGTGGCATCCCTCAATTGTTCATATTAACAAGGATTGTGATATGCACAAAGCATATCACTCCCCCATAATATGATGATCCATGTATTATCCACAAGAAGAAAATAAAACCCAACTAAGGATAATTAATGGAGAGAATTTGAGTTTCAAATGAGCTTTACATACCACATAGTAACTAGATAATATTGCACTAACAATACTAGGTGGTATCCCACATACATACACATTTAAGGTTTGTGATATCCGTAAATATCTCAAAAGAGCCAAGGAAGATTCAACTAATGAAGCAATAAAGGCTTGAAACCACACACACAAATATATGAAGTGCATTGCAACCTACAAATGCTAGATAACACAAATTAAATTTACTAGGAAGCACAACTATACAAGCATGTGCTAGGTACAAAACCTAAACATGAAAGGGACATAGTGACTTTCAATGTAAACAATGCAAGTACAAGCTACCGCAAAGAGGAGTATTGGATTGGTAGATATGATGATAATCCACTTGACTTGGCATTAACCATAACATATGGTGAAAATAGTTTTTCTTCATGAAGTAGCCAAGTCTCCAATGCCCTCCACACACCTATTTATCAAGTTTGAGCTTGATGGTCCCCAACCAAGTTGGGTCCTAAGAATTTAGTAACAATAGGCTTGGCAACCCAAATGGTCTTGTCCACTTTCAAACTTCTTTGGGAACCCACAAACTTGGCAAACACATTGCCAACAATATCCTTCCTTAGTGAATAATGATTATTGACTATATGAGGCTTAGATATGTTACCGTTGGGACAAGATGAAGCTATGTGTCCCTTCTTACGGCAAATATAGCAACATGTGCTCCCCTTTCTCTTCTTCTTTACCTTTTCAACTTGGAGAGCATTATCTTGGTTAGGCATGGGAAGAGGCCTTTCATTATCTTGATATTGAACTTGAGGCCACTTCCCTTGATGCTTCACATTTGAAGCCTTCTTCTTTAATGGACAAGATCTCACATGGTGTCCAACATTCTTGCACTTGAAGCAAGTAATGTTGGCCGAATTCTTGACTTGATCTTGTCCCTTCTTCTTGTTCTTGGACTTCTTCTTGTTGGAGATGAAATCAAGTCCTATTTTGTCTTGAGGGTCCTTTTGCACACTCAAGATATTATCACAACATTTTTCCAAGTCTTTCTTCAAACTAGTGACTTGGGCCTTGAGCTCTTTATTTTCCTCTACAAGGTTAGTATTAACAAAAGAACTAGAGGAAGTAGAAGCTTCATTGTTAGAGCAACAAGGCATGGTGAGCAATTCATTACTAGATGTACCAATATCATGTAGAGAGGAATTGCAAGGACTAGCACATGACAATAAGGCATTTCGAGTAGAAGATGTGCTAATATCCACATGATACTCACATGATTTTACCTTGGTGACCATAGCCTCATGAGCTAACTTTAACTCATCACGAGAGATTGGAAGATCCTCATGAGTGCCTGAGAGCTTTTTATGACATTCTCCCAAATTCCCATAATTGCTAGTTAGCAAATCAAGTTGAGTCCTTAGCTCAACATTTTCTTTTAATATCGATGCTTCACACAAGATAGAGTTAGTAGCACAAGCATCATTATCAATATGAGAGGAGCGTGTAGAGGCTAGAGACTCCGCATGAGTGGCTTGAAGTTCCTCATGAGACTTAGAGAGTTTGGTGAACTCTCCTTTGAACTTCTTGTAGTCAAGGTCAAGGTGCTCAAAATCCTCTTTAAGTTTACAATGAGTAACTTCAATCTCTTCTTATAAAGACCTCAAGTCACTAAGACATTGATGAGCCATAGCAAGTTCATGTTCAAGTTGTTCACTTTTTGCTTGCTCGTAAAGGAATAAGTCGTTACGTTTTTTAAAGCAAGAAAGAACATCTTGGAGCCTTTTATAAGTGTTATTTTTAGCTCTACGAAGAGTTTTCCCAATCTCATAGAGATTTTGAGTCAAGACGTCATCATCTTCCTCATTACAACTATCATCATTATCACTAAGAGAAGATGATACCTCGTCATTACCTCTTGCCATGAGGCACATGTGAACACAAGGGGTTGATGATGATTCTTTTGGAGAGGAGGGTTCTTCATCAACCAAGCGTGCCTCATTTTTCTTGGTTTCCTCTACATGGTTAGTTTCACAAAGAGAACTAGAGGGAATCACGGCATTTTGAATATGGCAACACAAACGACCAAGCATATCATCACACGAATTTATGAGTGCATCATTAGATGATATGCAAGGACACTCTACACAAGAATTTATGATGTTTTCGGTGTTAGATATGCTCGTGTCCATAGAAGATACATCACTCGTATCAACATAAGCAAGATCATCAATGAAGATCTTAATACCATCATCACGAGATATTTCTTCACTTACCATGTCATTACCTTGTGGTAAGCCACATGTTGGTGAAGTGAAAGATGTTGAGGTATGCAAGTAATCGGAGGTGGAAGAAATAAAGAGCTCTTCATGATTTAGAAATGTGGAGAACTCCTCCATTAACTCCCCAAAAATAATATTGTCTTCATCAAGATTGGACCCACCATATATATCTTCAATTTTGGTCCAAGCCTCATGAGCCAACGAACAAGACGAGATTGACTTGAACACCTCGAAGGTTATAGCTTGGTGAATGACACTTAAAGCTTCACAATCAAGATGCATATCATCAAGTGATGGAGATTGTCCATCCTTTAGATTTGAATTCCCTACAACCACAATCCGCAAAGCATTTGGACCCATGGCCCAAAAGTGACAAAGCATGCGTAATATCCATATAATGTAATTTGTGCCATTAAAACAAAATGTGTCATCGTGCACTAGTTCACTAGTCACATCGTTACTCTCTAGGCGGTTAAGCCTAATAAGGAGAGACCTAGCTCTAATACCAATTGAAAGAACCACGATGTCACCTAGAGGGGGTGAATAGGTGTTTTAAAATCTTTTACGGATTTGGCTATATCCTAATGCGGGAATAAGCTAAGTGGATACTTTTCAAGCACAAATCATAAATATACTAGGCTCGCTAAGTGCACCAACAACTTACCATAAACAAGATGAGCACAACGAGGATATGAGTAAGCACAAGTAAGTTACACAAACTTACTTAATGTATATCATGAGATATGGAAATGAATAATACACACACCCACAAGTAGGCAATACAAGCTTACACAAATTGTATCACAATATATGGAATTGAGTGATACAAGCAAACTCAAGTAAGCACTACAAGCTTACACAAGATATGTTACAAGCTAGCAATTCACACTAAACACAAGATAGAACAATAGTAGGAAGTATGAATTGCGGACTATAAAGTGTTGGCCTAAATAATCTCTATGATATGGCAACCAACACAATATAATGAGGACAACAAGAATAGTGAATGCGCAGTCAAGTGACCAAGGTAAACCACAAGTAAGGAGTTAGGGTTAGGGATAACCGAAGTCATGAGACGATGATGTATCCCGATGTTCACTTCCTTGGAGGGAAGCTAGTCACCGTTAGAGAGGCGGATGTTACCACGAAGGCACACCAACGCCATGAAGGCTCACCCTATTCTCCTTGAGATATCACCACGAAGGCGATTCCCAACCACTAGTGGTAAACCTTGAGGTGGCCTCCAAACCTTCAAAAAATTTCTGGGGGACAAATCACAAATTGATTCCTCACCGGAGCACTCCTACCGCCTAGGAGTCTCCAACCTCCAAGAGTAACAAGATCAAGGGGGAAATGCTCAAGACTTGCTCAAATCATGAATTGTTTTGGTCAAAAGATAGAGGAGAAGTGGTTGTATGCTTGGATGAAATCTCTCTCAAGAACTCTCATAAATCTCTTCGGGGTGTAGCACGAGAAGGCTCAAATCCCTCTCTCTCAAATCCCACCAAAAGCAACTAATGCTATGGAGGGATGGGAGAGGAGAGGAACAATGGAGGAGGTCAACCAATGAACCCTAGATCCATGGGGTAGTTTCCCCCCAAATGGATTGGACTTTTGAGGCTTGGGGGAGGAGGATAAAGCTCAAAAGAATGGGGAAATCTCAGATCCAAAAGCTCTAACTCAATGGGGAAGAAGGGTGCCTTATATAGTGCCCCACCAAATCTGCCCGTTACTCACAAAAAAACGCAGCCCAGAACTTCCGGGCCCCCTATTGAACTCATATGTGCAAACTCTCTGGTTAACCCGGAACTTTCCCCGAAACTTGCCCGGAACTTCAGGGCTGCTCGGAACTTCCGTCCCCGCAGAAAACAGCCAGCATACCGAAAATAAAACATGCATAACTTTTTCATACGAAGTCCGATTTTGATGATCTTGGGCTTGTTTTGAAGCTATGGAAAAACTCCAGGTCCTCAGATAGAGAACCACCCAAAATAAACCAAAATGGAGGGTGGAAAGTATGGAAATGTTAGATCATATATTTTGGGAAACTATTTGGCTTTGGCTTTTCTTTGGTATATAGGACATGAGTGGAATTGTGTATAGAAGATGTTGACTTGAGCAAATCCATCACAAACCCCTTTGATCCCCTCTTAATAGTGTGGGATCCCTATAACTCAAGAATCATAAAAGATCTACACTACATAGCTATCGAGAATCCATTCTTGAGTGTATATGTTTCTTCTTGGTGGTCATCACTCCACAACACTAACGTCAAAGGAACTAATACCTTTGACACGAGCCGTTCACTTGAGCTTGATGTTGATGTTTCTTCTTGGCTCAAGATGAAGGCAAGACATTGGTGAAGTCTTCAAGTCTCTCCCCCATACACAATGTGGGGAAGCTTTGCTTTGTATTCATCTTCACTTGTCCATCATGTGATCATCCACAAGCTTCAAGCATGTAATCCTTTGGGATGGTTATCTTGAACTTGCCCTTGTCAACCATGATCACCAACACTTGATGTCATCCTCTCATAGACACTTGAAATCTCTTTATCGATGCGAGCCCATGAGAATCACCTAACCCTCATAAACATAGACAACGCATAGTATGGGTTAGTACATAGAGTGCAATTGATAATTTCTTATCATACCACAAGATCCTATGTGGTGCATCATTTGCGCTCGTGTGTTGACCATTTAGAGTTCGATCTTTGAGCTTCATCTTGGTCAACCTATATCTCTGCTCTATGTTTAATCTTGACGTCTTTAAGGGTATATTGAATTCTTCACTTGAATAGCTTGCTTGAATACTTGATCAATCATGACTCACACATGAGTCCATTATGATCATATCTTTGAGCCACTCCTTAAGATACTCCAATGAACTTCATTTTGATCATCTCAATGTAATTGTTGCTTCAAAGGAGTAGTCTTCCATTATTCTTCAATCATATTCCAATGGGACTAAACTTCAAATGTATATCTCAATGCAAACATTAGTCCATAAGGATTGTCATTAATTACCAAAACCACACATGGGGACTACATGTACTTTCATCTTTGTCGTTTATCTTTTGGACCGATTTATCATTCTGACAAGCGATTTATTGGTAATCTATCGATAAGTCGGACCTATTCATAGCACTATGTTTGCAAAAACTATGTTTTTTATGTTTTGTGGACCTTTTTATGGATATGTACTATTGTCCTATTTTGTTTGTCATTATACGAGGATTCAAAGGCTAGAAATCAAGATAACACTTCTGTCAAATATTGTTTTGGTGTTGAATATTGTGTATTTTAGTGTTGGGAACCTGAGATTTGCAAAAAATATCCGATTAATAGTTGACTGATAAAATCGATTAATCGGCCAATTTTCGAGTAATCTCTAATCCCTAGCTGACTAAGATGATAACGATAAGCGATATCCTCAACATTGACTACGACAATCAAACGGTGATTGCCAAGGCTAAGAGTTCAAAGGACAACATGAAATCCACAAAGCACATAAGATGAAGATTGAAATCTGTGAGAAAATCAAGAAACTCCGAAGTAATAGCGTTGGATTATATCTAGACGGCTAAGAATCGGGCAGACCCTTTTACGAAAGGGCTATCATGGATTGTGATAGAAAATGCATCGAGAGAGATGGGTATGAGACCCACATAAGTTGCCATGGGGTAACCCAACCTATGTGATCGGACATCCTGTGAATTAGGACCTAGGAAAACAATCCAGCGATTAACTGAGTTGAGTATCCTTAATAAACCCACTCCGTTGGAGATGTATTACTACTCTCAATTCTGTAAGGCAGGCTGACTTTTGTCTTAATGTGTTCCAAAGCTTGTGTAAGCAAGATGCTAACCTACAAAGCATTCTTTGGAGGAACACACCTATGTGAGCCCGACCGCTGGCCACAGTCTATGAGATTGGGTGATCTCTAGGAAGCTCATGAGAAGGTACAGAGTACGACTAATAAGCTCCACGTATCAGCTGACAATAGGCGAAACTTCTACACGTGAAACTGACGATTCAAGGCATAGTCCATTGTTCAGTTGTGAAGAATTCTACTCTTGCTGCTCTAGGTGGAAGTTCAACTTAACAGTCTCCACTGAAATTTCTGATATATCAAACATTGTTTGGAATAGTTGACAAACTTATGTGCCTCGAGATCTGGTGGGGGATTGTCGAATCATGGATGGGCTTTAGGCCCATATGAACAATGATTCCTAGTTAATCTTGAGGCCCATGTATGGTATGGCAGGTGGTGGGAAGTTTAGTCCCACCTTGCTAGTTGAGGAGAGTTGAGACCCCATTATATGGGCTGCTCTACCACTTGCCATTGAGAGCTTGGGAAGAGGAGTGCTACACGCACGCTCCTCCTCCTCCGCCGCCCGCCGCGCCACGCCTCGCCTCACCTCGCCACGCCACGACGCGGGTGCGCGCGCTGCGGGTTGCGGGAATGAGCGTCGACTCCCTTGACGGCTCACTCCCTCTCGCGTAACCTAGCCGTCATCTACTGTTCCTTGCTCTGTGCTGCTTCCGGCGATCCCATCCCGATGACCGCGTGCACGGTTAGTCGGGAGAGCAGGTGCCTCCGGAACCCTGCCGTTCGAGATCCTGCCCGGGAGAACGGCAATAAGGTTTTTGGGGAGCGTCTCGGCGCGACTGCTCCCGATCCGTCACTAGCTCCATCAGCCTCTGCTTCCACTACTTCCCCTGCATCAACACCATGGCCGATGATGCCGCCGCCAAGAAGGAGGCCACTGACGAAGCCGAGGCTGCTGCCGCCGCCGCGTTGGGCTGGCCAACCGGAGGGTATGATCTGTTCATCCCTCATTTACTCGTGCTTGTGCTATCCGTATATGTGCTGCTCATGGATGGTTTGCTTCTATGTTCTGTACGTGCTAGTATGCTTAGGAATCGGTATCAGATGCATACCGTATTTGCCATGTTTACTGTTTACTCGTGGATTAGTCTAATTGAAAAGGTGCTAATATTTTCAACACGACATGGGTATGAATAGGGTTTCCGAGCACCTGAAGAGGCAGCGCCGACACTGCTAGTCCCTCGGTTCTTATGATCTCCGGCGCAAGATCAGATTGATATCCAGGAGCAAGTGTTGGGGCCAGAGAGACTGGCGCGGACGCCAAACCTTGTCGACACAAAACTATATGCAGCTTACCAAAAGTATGCCCAGCTTAGTGCAAGTACTTCACAATTGCTACATGAACAGTGTACGTGTAAACTTACAAAACAGTGAGAGGAACTCAAAAATGGTTGTGCGTTCAGTCCCATTTTAACTAAAACTCCGGATTGCGTCAGACGGAATAATGGATAACAACATTTGAAGACAACGGTACATGAATTTCTTTTGGGGAAGTACAGACAGATTCATATTTCAGTTCAGTCATAGTCGAATGAGTGATCATCCATGCAGTGGCGGAGCTTGAGCCAAAATTATGGGGGGCGGCCATGGGCTAAATGGGGGGCAAACATAACTATTTTAGCTGATTTTTAATGGAAAATATGCCTAACACAAAGGAGTATCTGTTGGAAATATGCCCTAGAGGCAATAATAAAAGGATTATTATTATATTTCCTTATTCATGATAATTGTCTTTTATTCATGTTATAATTGTATTATCCGGAAATCGTAATACACGTGTGAATACATAGACCACAATATATCCCTAGTAAGCCTCTAGTTGACTAGCTCGTTGATCAACAGATAGTCATGGTTTCCTGACTATGGACATTGGATGTCATTGATAACGGAATCACATCATTAGGAGAATGATGTGATGGACAAGACCCAATCCTAAGCATGGCACAAGATCGTGTAGTTTGTTTTGCTAGAGCTTTTCCAATGTCAAGTATCTTTTCCTTAGACCATGAGATCGTGTAACTCCCGGATACCGTAGGAGTGCTTTGGGTGTACCAAACGTCACAACGTAACTGGGTGACTATAAAGGTGCACTACAGGTATCTCTGAAAGTGTCTGTTGGGTTGACATGGATCGAGACTGGGATTTGTCACTCCGTATGATGGAGAGGTATCTCTGGGCCCACTCGGTAATGCATCATCATAATGAGATCAAAGTGACCAAGTGTCTGGTCACGGGATCATGCATTATGGTACGAGTAAAGTGACTTGCCGGTAACGAGATTAAACGAGGTATTGGGATACCGACGATCGAATCTCGGGCAAGTAACGTACCGATTGACAAAGGGAATTGTATACGGGGTTGCTTGAATCCTCGACATCGTGGTTCATCCGATGAGATCATCGAGGAGCATGTGGGAGCCAACATGGGTATCCAGATCTCGTTGTTGGTTATTGACCGGAGAGCAGCCTCGATCATGTCTGCATGTCTCCCAAACCCGTAGGGTCTACACACTTAAGGTTCGGTGATGCTAGGGTTGTAAAGATATTAGTATGCGGCAAACCGAAAGTTGTTCGGAGTCCCGGATGAGATCCCGGACGTCACGAGGAGTTCTGGAATGGTCCGGAGGTAAAGAATTATATATGGGAAGTCGAGTTTCGGCCATCGGGAAAGTTTCAAGGTTCATCGGTATTGTACCGGGACCACCGGAAGGGTTCCGGGGGTCCACCGGGTGGGGCCACCCATCCCGGAGGGCCCCATGGGCTGAAGTGGGAGGGGAACCAGCCCCTGGTGGGCTGGTGCGCCCCCCCTGGGCCCCCCTCCGCGCCTAGGGTTGGGAACCCTAGGGGAGGGGGCGCCTCCACTTGCCTTGGGGGGCAAGTCTCCCCCTTGGCCGCCGCCCCCCTAGGAGATCCCATCTCCTAGGGCCGGCGCCCCCCTGGGGTCCCTATATAAAGAGGGAGGGAGGGCAGCCGCACCCTGACACCTAGCGCCTCCCTCCCCCCTTGCTACACCTCCTCCTCCCGCAAACGCTTGGCGAATCCCTGCCGGAACCCTGCTGCATCCACCACCACGCCGTCGTGATGCTGGATCTTCATCAACCTCTCCTTCCCCCTTGCTAGATCAAGAAGGAGGAGACGTTACGCTGACCGTACGTGTGTTGAACGCGGAGGTGCCGTCCGTTCTGCGCTAGGATCTCCGGTGATTTGGATCACGACGAGTACGACTCCCTCAACCCCGTTCTCTTGAACGCTTCCGCTCGTGATCTACAAGGGTATGTAGATGCACTCCCCTCTCTTTGCTAGATGAACTCATAGATTGGTCTTGGTGAACGTAGGAAATTTTTTATTTTATGCAACGTTCCCCAACAGTGGCATCATGAGCCAGGTCTATGCGTAGTTCTCTATTGCACGAGTAGAACACAAATCTGTTGTGGGCGTAGATGTTGTCAACTTTCTTGCCAGTACTAGTCTTATTTTGCTTCAGCGGTATTGTGGGATGAAGCGGCCCGGACCGACCTTACACGTACGCTTACGTGAGACAGGTTCCACCGACTGACATGCACTAGATGCATAAGGTGGCTAGCGGGTGTCTGTCTCTCCCACTTTAGTTGGAGCAGATTCGATGAAAAGGGTCCTTATGAAGGGTAAATAGAAGTTGACAAATAATGTTGTGGCTTTATCGTAGGTAAGAAAACGTTCTTGCTAGAACCCTATTGCAGCCACGTAAAAGATGCAACAACAATTAGAGGACGTCTAACTTGTTTTTGCAGCAAATGCTTTGTGATGTGATATGGCCAAAAGTTGAGATGAATGATGAATGATATATTGTGATGTATGAGATCATGTTCTTGTAATAGGAATCACGACTTGCATGTCGATGAGTATGACAACCGGCAGGAGCCATAGGAGTTGTCTT
This sequence comes from Triticum dicoccoides, assembly GCF_002162155.2. Lineage (NCBI taxonomy): Eukaryota > Viridiplantae > Streptophyta > Magnoliopsida > Poales > Poaceae > Triticum > Triticum dicoccoides. The sequence goes on from NC_041381.1 coordinate 598,772,724, forward strand.
AATTATTGTATGACCTGCGTGTCAATGATTCAACGCCATGTAATTACTTTACTTTATTGCTAAACCGTTAGCCATAGTAGTAGACATAATAGTTGGCGAGCAACTTCATGGAGACACGATGATGGAGATCATGATGATGGAGATCATGGTGTCATGCCAGTGACGAAGATGATCATGGAGCCCCGAAGATGGAGATCAAAGGAGCTATATGATATTGGCCATATCATGTCACTACTATATAATTGCATGTGATGTTTATTATGTTTATGCATCTTGTTTACTTAGAACGACGGTAGTAAATAAGATGATCCCTTATAATAATTTCAAGAAAGTGTTCTCCCTAACTGTGCGCCATTGCTAAAGTTCGTCGTTTCGAAGCACCACGTGATGATCGGGTGTGATAGATTCCTACATTCACATACAATGGGTGTAAGACAGTTTTACACATGCAAAACACTTAGGTTAACTTGACGAGCCTAGCATGTACAGACATGGCCTCGGAACACAGAGACCGAAAGGTCGAACATGAGTCGTATGGAAGATACGATCAACATGGAGATGTTCACTGATGATGACTAGTCCGTCTCACGTGATGATCGGACACGGCCTAGTCGACTCGGATCATGTAACACTTAGATGACTAGAGGGATGTCAAATCTGAGTGGGAGTTCATTAAATAATTTGATTAGATGAACTTAATTATCATGAACTTAGTCTAAAATCTTTGCAAAATATGTCTTGTAGATCAAATGGACAACGCTCATGTCAACATGAACTTCAACGCGTTCCTAGAGAAAACCAAGCTGAAAGATGATGGCAGCAACTATACGAACTGGGTCCGGAACCTGAGGATCATTCTCATAGCTGCCAAGAAAGCATATGTCCTAGAAGGACCGCTAGGTGAAGCACCCATCCCAGAGAACCAAGACGTTATGAATGCTTGGCAGTCACGTGCTGATGATTACTCCCTCGTTCAATGCGGCATGCTTTACAGCTTAGAACCGGGGCTCCAAAAGCGTTTTGAGCATAACAGAGCATATGAGATGTTCGAGGAGCTGAAAATGGTTTTGCAAGCTCACGCCCGGGTCGAGAGATATGAAGTCTCCGACAAGTTCTATAGTTGTAAGATGGAGGAAAATAGTTCTGTCAGTGAGCACATACTCAAAATGTCTGGGTTGCACAACCGCCTGTCCCAGCTGGACATTAACCTCCTGGACGAGGCGGTCATTGACAGAATCCTTCAGTCGCTCCCACCGAGCTACAAGATCTTTGTGATGAACTACAATATGCAGGGGATGGTGAAAACTATTCCTGAAGTATTTTCAATGCTGAAGTCGGCAGAGGTAGAAATCAAGAAAGAACATCAAGTGTTGATGGTCAATAAAACCACCAAGTTCAAGAAGGGCAAGGGTAAGAAGAACTTCAAGAAGGATGGCAAGGATGTTGCCGCACCCGGTAAGCCAGTTGCCGGGAAGAAGTCAAAGAATGGACCCAAGCTTGAGACTGAGTGCTTTTATTGCAAAGGGAAGGGTCACTGGAAGCGGAACTGCCCCAAATACTTAGCAGACAAGAAGGCCGGCCACACTAAAGGTATATGTGATATACATGTAATTGATGTGTACCTTACCAGTACTCGTAGTAACTCCTGGGTATTTGATACCGATGCCGTTGCTCATATTTGTAACTCACAGCAGGAGCTGTGGAATAAGTGGAGACTGGCGAAGGACGAGGTGATGATGCGCGTCGGGAATGGTTCCAAGGTCAATGTGATTGCCGTCGGCACGCTGCCTCTACATTTACCCACGGGATTAGTTTTAAACCTCAATAATTGTTATTTAGTGCCAAGTTTGAGCATGAACATTGTATCTGGATCTCGTTTAATATGAGATGGCTACTCATTTAAATCCGAGAATAATGGTTGTTCTATTTATATGAGAGATATGTTTTATGGTCATGCCCCGATGGTCAATGGTTTATTCTTAATGAATCTTGAACGTAATATTACACATATTCATAGTGTGAATACCAAAAGATGTAAAGTTGATAACGATAGTCCCACATACTTGTGACACTGCCGCCTTGGTCACATTGGTGTCAAGCGCATGAACAAGCTCCATGCTGATGGACTTTTAGAGTCTCTCGATTATGAATCATTTGACACATGCGAACCATGCCTTATGGGCAAAATGACCAAGACTCCGTTCTCCGGAACAATGGAGCGAGCAACCAACTTATTGGAAATCATACATACCGATGTGTGCGGTCCAATGAGCGTTGAGGCTCGCGGAGGATATCGTTATGTTCTCACTCTCACTGATGACTTGAGTAGATATGGGTATGTCTACTTGATGAAACACAAGTCTGAGACCTTTGAAAAGTTCAAGGAATTTCAAAATGAGGTAGAGAATCAACGTGACCGAAAGATAAAATTCTTACGATCAGATCGTGGAGGAGAATATTTAAGTCACGAATTTGGTACGCACTTAAGGAAATGTGGAATCGTTTCACAACTCACGCCTCCTGGAACACCTCAGCGTAACGGTGTGTCCGAACGTCGTAGTCGCACTCTATTGGATATGGTGCGATCTATGATGTCTCTTACCGATTTACCGCTATCATTTTGGGGATACACTCTAGAGACAGCTACATTCACTTTAAATAGGGCTCCGTCTAAATCCTTTGAGACGACACCGTATGAATTATGGTTTGGGAAGAAACCTAAGATGTCGTTTCTAAAAGTTTGGGGATGCGATGCTTATGTCAAGAAACTTCAACCTGAAAAGCTCGAACCCAAGTCGGAAAAATGCGTCTTCATAGGATACCCTAAGGTAACCATTAGGTATACCTTCTACTTAAGATCCGAGGGCAAGATCTTTGTTGCCAAGAACAAATCCTTTCTGGAAAAAGAGTTTCTCTCGAAAGAAGTAAGTGGGAGGAAAGTAGAACTCGATAAAGTACTACCTCTTGAACCGGAAAGTAGTGCAGCTCAGGAAAATGTTCCTGTGGTGCCTACACCGACTGGAGAGGAAATTAATGATGATGATCAAGGTACTTCAGATCAAGTTGCTACTGAACTTCGTAGGTCCACAAGGACACGTTCCACACCAGAGTGGTATGGCAACCCTGTCCTGGAAATCATGTTGTTAGACAACGGTGAACCTTCGAACTATGAAGAAGCGATGGTGGGCCCAGATTCCAACAAATGGCTTGAAGCCATGCAATCCGAGATAGAATCCATGTATGGAAACAAAGTATGGACTTTGACAGACTTGCCCGATGATCGGCGAGCAATAGAAAACAAATGGATCTTTAAGAAGAAGACGGACGCGGATGGTAACGTTACCATCTATAAAGCTCGACTTGTCGCTAAGGGTTATCGGCAAGTTCAAGGGGTTGACTACGATGAGACTTTCTCTCCCGTAGCGAAGCTGAAGTCCGTCCGAATCATGTTAGCAATTGCCGCATACTATGATTATGAGATATGGCAGATGGACGTCAAAACGGCATTCCTTAACGGCTATCTTAAGGAAGAACTGTATATGATGCAGCCAGAGGGTTTTGTCGATCCTAAGAATGCTAACAAGGTATGCAAGCTCCAGCGATCCATTTATGGGCTAGTGCAAGCATCTCGGAGTTGGAACATTCGCTTTGATGAGATGATCAAAGCATTTGGGTTTATGCAGACTTATGGAGAAGCCTGCGTTTACAAGAAAGTGAGTGGGAGCTCTGTAGCATTTCTCATATTATATGTAGATGACATACTTTTGATGGGAAATGATATAGAACTTTTGGACATCATTAAGGCCTACTTGAATAAGTGTTTTTCAATGAAGGACCTTGGAGAAGCTGCTTACATATTAGGCATCAAGATCTATAGGGATAGATCGAGACGCCTCATAGGTCTTTCACAAAGCACATACCTTGATAAGATATTGAAGAAGTTCAAAATGGACCAGTCCAAGAAAGGGTTCTTGCCTGTATTGCAAGGTGTGAGATTGAGCTCGGCTCAATGCCCGACCACGGAAAAAGATAAAGAAGAGATGAGTGTCATCTCCTATGCCTCAGCCATAGGATCTATCATGTATGACATGCTGTGTACTAGACCTGATGCAAACCTTGCCGTAAGTTTGGTAGTAAGGTATCAAAGTAATCCTGGCAAGGAACACTGGACAGCGGTCAAGAATATCCTTAAGTACCTGAAAAGGACAAAGGACATGTTTCTCGTCTATGGAGGTGACGAAGAGCTCGTCGTAAAGGGTTACGTCGACGCTGGCTTCGACACAGATCTGGATGACTCTAAGTCACAAACCGGATACGTGTATATGTTGAACCGTGAAGCAGTAAGCTGGTGCAATTGCAAGTAGAGCGTCGTGGCGGGATCTACATGTGAAGCGGAGTACATGGCAGCCTCGGAGGTAGCGCATGAAGCAATATGGATGAAGGAGTTCATCACCGACCTAGGAGTCATACCCAATGCATCGGGGCCAATCACTCTCTTCTGTGACAACACTGGAGCTATTGCCCTTGCCAAGGAGCCCAGGTTTCACAAGAAGACCAGGCACATCAAGCGTCGTTTCAACTCCATCCGTGAAAATGTTGAAGATGGAGACATAGATATTTGCAAAGTACATACGGATCTGAATGTCACAGATCATTGACTAAACCTCTTCCGCGAGCAAAACATGATCAACACCAGAACTCTATGGGTGTTCGATTCATCACAATGTAACTAGATTATTGACTCTAGTGCAAGTGGGAGACTGTTGGAAATATGCCCTAGAGGCAATAATAAAAGGATTATTATTATATTTCCTTGTTCATGATAATTGTCTTTTATTCATGCTATAATTGTAGTATCCAGAAATCGTAATACACGTGTGAATACATAGACCACAATATGTCCCTAGTAAGCCTCTAGTTGACTAGCTCGTTGATCAACAGATAGTCATGGTTTCCTGACTGTGGACATTAGATGTCATAGATAACGGGATCACATCATTAGGAGAATGATGTGATGGACAAGACCCAATCCTAAGCATAGCACAAGATCGTGTAGTTCGTTTTGCTAGAGCTTTTCCAATGTCAAGTATCTTTTCCTTAGACCATGAGATCGTGTAACTCCCGGATATCGTAGGAGTGCTTTGGGTGTACCAAACGTCACAACGTAACTGGGTGACTATAAAGGTGCATTACAGGTATCTCCGAAAGTGTCTGTTGGGTTGACACGGATCGAGACTGGGATTTGTCACTCCGTATGACGGAGAGGTATCTCTGGGCCCACTCGGTAATGCATCATCATAATGAGATCAAAGTGACCAAGTGTCTGGTCACGGGATCATGCATTACGATACGAGTAAAGTGACTTGCCGGTAACGAGATTGAACGAGGTATTGGGATACCGACGATCGAATCTCGGGCAAGTAACGTACCGATTGACAAAGGGAATTGTATACGGGGTTGCTTGAATCCTCGACATCGTGGTTCATCCCATGAGATCATCGAGGAGTATGTGGGAGCCAACATGGGTATCCAGATCCCGCTGTTGGTTATTGACCGGAGAGCAGTCTCGGTCATGTCTGCGTGTCTCCCGAACCCGTAGGGTCTACACACTTAAGGTTCGGTGACGCTAGGGTTGTAAAGATATTAGTATGCAGCAAACCGAAAGTTGTTCGGAGTCCCAGATGAGATCTCGGACGTCACGAGGAGTTCCGGAATGGTCCGGAGGTAAAGAATTATATATGGGAAGTCGAGTTTCGGCCATGGGGAAAGTATCGGGGTTCATCGGTATTGTACCGGGACCACCGGAAGGGTCCCGGGGGTCCACCGGGTGGGGCCACCCATCCC
>NC_041381.1:598778941-598784775 GCF_002162155.2 Triticum dicoccoides
CTATATAAAGAGGAGGGGTGGGAGGGCAGCCGCACCCTGACACCTGGCGCCTCCCTCCCCCCTTGCTACACCTCCTCCTCCCGCAAACGCTTGGCGAAGCCCTGCCGGAACCCTGCTGCATCCACCACCACGCCGTCGTGCTGCTGGATCTTCATCAACCTCTCCTTCCCCCTTGCTGGATCAAGAAGGAGGAGACGTTACGCTGACCGTACGTGTGTTGAACGCGGAGGTGCCGTCCGTTCGGCGCTAGGATCTCCGGTGATTTGGATCACGACGAGTACGACTCCCTCAACCCTGTTCTCTTGAACGCTTCCGCTCGCGGTCTACAAAGGTATGTAGATGCACTCCCCTCTCTCGTTGCTAGATGAACTCATAGATTGATCTTGGTGAACGTAGGAAAATTTTTATTTTATGCAACGTTCCCCAACAGTATCTACCTGTTTTCTTGTAAGCTTGGGGGTGCCATGGCCCAGGTTGGCCCCCATGTTGCTCCGCCACTGCATCCATGGAAGGAAAAATATGAGGTCACACGGGACTTTCAAGCGTGCATAATACACAGTAATCTACACAACTTACACATGCATACATCGATTCACGAAGGTACTGACGCTGAAAACAAGAGTGAGCACTGAAACAAGGGCATAACATCTTAATATCAGTTTATGTTATCTCAATTCCCATAAATAAAATATATACCTGCTGCAGGTGGTAGTCCATACATAACCTTTTACACACATTCCTTATGTAGTACGAGAGCTAATTACATTTATCACAGCGCTCACACCTCACAAAAGTACAATAAGGTAGTACATTATTCAGCACACTTGCACAAAGGCATACAAAATAGAAAGCACACATGTTGATCATGCTAGTTTATTAACATACAATACCGATTTACCACGTAACTTTTCATGGAGCGTTCAAGGGTAGAGCTCAATAACAGACCTAACTCCCAGCACTGATATAATTTTGTAGTCGCCGAACCCAGCTTCCATGAATATCTTCTTCCACTCAAGTTCCTCCCGCTCAATGCCCTCAATAGACATGATAAAGAGATCATACAAAACCTGTGTCTCTCTTGCTACAATGTCATTTGGCCCAGATCCAACTACCATATCAACGATTATCACCTTTCCACCAGCATCTTTGGGAGGGATAGCTGCCTTGCAATTTTTTAACAGCTTGACACAGTCTTCATCACCCCAATCATGAAAAACCCACTAAGATGCACAGCAGCCAAAAAAAAGTTACCATTAGTCCCTATATTATTTGAAACTGTAGAGTTTTGTTACAAGAATTTTAGCTGTTCAATTAGTATATATAAGTGGCTAAATATACGACTTTATGAGTTATGAAAGCATATTGTCAAATGAGGATGTGATGTGTGCAAAGGGGAAAAAATATGGAGAGTTTACCTTCAGGAAAACAACATCTGCTGGTGGAATGTACTTAAACCTATCGCCAGAAATAAATGACACATAGGCATCACTAGGGGCTTCTGCAACCACATGAGGGAGATCCAACACGGTGCATTTCATCTGCGGGAACGCCTTTGCAATTGCTCTCGCAGCTCCACCGTGCCCTCCAGCGACGTCAACAAGTGAGTTTATGCCAAGAAATACATCACCACACTCCTTCAAGATGATATCCATGAGAAAATTACTATCAGAAACCATTGCGTTATTGATTTGCTGGTTGTAAGTATTGTCCTGGTCAGTCATCTCCCAAATGTCAACGTGAACCTTTTTGAACAGGGACATGGAATGCTCATCTAGGAACCATGAATGCATGCCAAGAAAAGGGGTAATGGCAGTTGTACCAAGCATCAAAGACAGAATAGGAAATATGCTTGATTTAACTTCATCACTAGCGAGAAGGCGTGTGGTTGGGGTAAGCCCATAAGTAACCTCTTTGTCTGGGGAGGCTACTTCATGAACAACAAAGATACCTGAGACGGTGAGCACACGCATGAGTCGTAGTAAGCGGGGAAGCTTAGACGAATGGAGTCCAATCTTCATGGCCAACTCAGAAGGGGTCAAAGACCCACCATGGTGTTGGATGGTGTTAGGGATTTGCAGCTCCATCGCACACTTGAGTGCCATGGACTTGACAAATCCCAATGCATGGTGCCAAAGATGAACTTGAGTCTGAAGCAACTCTTGAGAGCTATGCTCGTCTTGAGTAGGTGCCATTTATGTTGAGTTTGTTTTTCCTTGAATGTGTGGGTGGAATGGTGTCATGTTGGCTGGTCTATTTATATCCAAAAACTAACCATTGCAAAGTACGGCCATGAGTAATTAGTTATTTGGGCCTTGTTTGGAAAAAAAGGAAAAGCATCAGAATTTTGATGGATAGGATTTCTATATATTAACTTTTAATTAGTGCCGTTTGGATCAAAGGAATTGCTGTCCTACTACGTTCCTGAAGTTCCTCGTGTTTTCTTTTGTTTCTACCAACAATTTCTAGATTTTTCCAGAGTGAAATCCAAACGACAGTTTTGCAATTTTTCTGTGATTTTAGTTAAGTAGAAATTCATGATACACGACATCTTAAACGCCTAGTCATCCTCATGCGTGCACGGCCATCCCAACGCTATATACTGTTCCAATTTTATCGGGTGTCCTCGAAGGGGCTAGGAAACACGACATCTTAGGAGGTGTTTGTTTCCAGAAATTTTTTGGTGTAGGGACTAAAAAAAAAAATTTAGAGACTTTTTAACCAAATAGGAGGGACTACTAGGGACTAAAAGTTACTTTTTCGAACTAAATGAAGAAGACTCTCAAGGAGAGTCTTTTTATACCTTTTGGGACTTTTCCAACAATGACCCTCCCTACACCCGTTGCCCCGCCGTCCCATGGTGTTGTTTGGTTGTTATTTTTCTGTATACTAGGGGTAACATGGTCATTTAATAACCTCTAGTGAGGGACTAGAGACTTTTTAGTCCCTAGAAACAAACAGGAAGGAACTTTTTAGGGACTAGAGACTTTCTAGTTGGGACTAGAGAAAAAACAATTAAGACTCTGTTTGGTTCTTAATTCCAATGGTTTTTTCTATTTCTGTGTTTCGATTCTTCCTAAAAGAAAGCATCTCCCTCAAAGAAAATACTCCCCCTATTTCTAAATATAACTCCTTTTAAAGATTTGAATATGGACTACATACGGATGAATATAGACGTATTTTAGAGTGTAGATTCACTCATTTTGCTTTGTATGTAGTCCATATTAGAATCTCTAAAAAGACTTATATTTGGGAACGGATGGAGTATTATGGTAAATGTCCACGGATTGAAATAATAAATCAGAACAGTTATTCAGACTTTTTTTTCGAGAAAACTTCTAAGCTATTCATCTTCAATCAATGCAATACAACGAACATCAGAAATAATAAAAATTACATTCAGGTTCGTAGACCACCTAGCGACCACTACAAGCACTAAAGCGAGGCGCTATTCAGACTTGTGATAGTAGGTGATCTTACGTTCATTTATGTACGTAAGCATGCCGTCAAAAGCAATAAAGAAGATTTCTAAATTTATTTCAAAATTTTCGGCGATGCGCTATGTTGGTGCGGTCTCAGGGAGATGCTCATAGGGGTAGGGTGTGCGTGTGTGCGTTCATATGAATAACTGTACGCGCGTACGTGTGAACGTCTGCGTTTGTACTGTGTTAAAAAAACAAAAAAAAATAGAAACATCCGCTTACCGAGAAAATCTCCACGTGCCGAGAGCCAGACGGGACAGGTGGTAGACACGAACAGACCCACGACGCACGAACGCTGAACGGTGCATGCAGCCGATGAGCAAGCAACCTCAGCCCACTCAGGTTGCCACGTTATGCGGCCTTCCGACGTGCCATAGCCTGGGTGTGACGAGGTAACAGCCAAAACCCACCGCCCCGGCGAGTTGGCTGGCATCGCGTTGGACGGTTCTCACGGTCGGAGGCGTCGAACCGAAGACGGAAGACGGAACACGAGTGGGGTGGGCGACTAGCGCGATTGCCGCGGGAGCGTTTGGTTGCTCGTACCCACTTCAAACAGATTGCACAGAGACTGCACTTAAACAGGTCCAAAAAATAGGAGTAAATAACATAAAACTACTACTTTACAGGCTAGGATTTCAAAAAACTACTGATTTTTAATTTTCCTCAGATAACTATCAAATGGGTGGTCGGTTGTTTCAAAAAACCCTAAAGACCGTGCTATCTAGAATTGATCCGGTTTCTGACAGGTCGGGTCCACCCCTAAACAAACCATTTGTTTGACTGGTTGTTTGACCGTTAACTGAGATCTGGGGCCCACATGTCAGCCATGGAGTAAATAATAAAAGAGATTTGTTAAAAAGCCCCCCGGGCGAAAGGTGGAGGACGAGGACCAGATCGAGGGGGAACTGCTCCCTCTGCCGCCAGCCCACCCATCGCCGACGATCACTGGGGCTCAACCCCGATCATTCCTCCCGCCCACCTCCTTCTCACCGAACCTCTCTACGCCCACCGCCGGGCCAGCGACCGCCACATGCTGGTGGTGCCTACCGAAGATGCGGCGACCCATGGCGGCACGACAGGGCAACACCAGGCAGAGTACCATGGTGGCGCGACGCGGAGACACCAGGCGGAGTACCATGGTGGCGCGGCGGCGACCAATGGCGGCTCGACGGGGCGACACCAGGCGGAGTACCATGGCGGCGCGGCGCGACGACACCAGGCGGAGTACCATGGTGGCGCGGCGGCGACCAATGGCGGCTCGACGGGGCGACACCAGGCGGAGTACCATGGCGGCGCGGCGCGACTACACCAGGCGGATCGCCATGGCGGCGCGGCGGAGAGCCCATGCGGCGCCATGGCCGCGCGGCGGTGACCCCATGCGACGCAGTGCTGACCCTAGGCGGAGCGCCGTGGCAGCGCGACCACAGTGACTCCAAGGACCCGATTGCTTTTTAAATATTATTATAGAGACCCGATTGCTTTTTAAAAATATTTGAAGGGGTTATTCTATACAAAATTGATGAAAGAGACACTGACATGTGGGCCCCACATGCCAGTTAACGGTCAAACACACAGTCAAAGAGACGGGCCGTTTAGGTGCGGGCTCGGCCTATCATAAACAAGTTTAATTTTTAAACCACGTGCATTTGGGGTTTTTTGAAACAGCCGACCATCCATTTGGTAGTTATCTGAGAAAAATTAGAAATAGGTAGTTTTCTTGAACCCTAGCCTATAAAGTAGTAGTTTTATGCTATTTACTTCAAAAAATAGTCATTTTAGGAGGCGTTTGATAGCATATAGCACACTCTATCAACCATACTGGCGTGGTGTAAAAATAGCTCGTTTGATGGTCTGGTCTGCATCCAAATTTTGCTCTGCCTATCAAATCAGGCCATGTCAGCATGTACATAATTTACGTAAGAATTATTACATATATGCCCGCGAAAAAAAGAATTATTAAATAGATGTAGCAAAGCTTTTAAAGTATCTACAGCCAGGCCCGTTAGGAACGATCGAATCGGTCGTTTCCACTTAGTCAGGCTCACGACGTGCATGGGAGGGGAATGCGAAGCCGAGCTCATGCGAGCAGGAAGATGGCACGAGCTCGGGCATCCCAAAATAGCAGTGGAAGGAATTGGACCTTATTTAGTCCCCTACAACTCTCCGCCAGAACCCCTACCACCATTTTCCTCCTTCAAGCTCCTCATCCCGCATGGATTCTTCGCCGACAAGCAGGTAAGCGCGTTTTTCTGTGACCAGCAATAGACGGCGGTGGTGATTTGTCTTCCTCCTCTTCTCCGACATGTTTAACGCTTCCACTCGGCTTTACTGATGGTTGTAAGTTCGATCACCCCC
>NC_041381.1:598784931-598786681 GCF_002162155.2 Triticum dicoccoides
CTACTCATTCAAGCTTAGATCTATAAGCAAGTGGTAGAAGTAGTAGATCTGTGAGTATGTGGTAGCATTAAAGACTATTGATCTATGAGCATGTGACGTTGTGGTAGATAGTGGTGATTCATGGATTGGTAGCATGCTAGGTTTTGCTTGTAGGCTTTAATGATGTTCATGTTGTTTTCAACGTTGGTTTCGATGATACTATGATAGATGTCGCACAAGCTTATGAATCAGACCATGTGTAGTGTGCTAGTTTGCAAGTATCATCAATACGTAGGTTTGGTAGTATGTTGAACTCAATGGTATAGTATGTTGAACTCAGTGGTATGCTTTCAGCACATTAACTATGTTAAACTTTGCGATCCATGTGTACCATGTTTATTGTTCATGTTTAGTAGTCTTTCTTACTGTTCATGTGTACCTTGTTCCACTAGTCCTAATGCTAATGTTGTAGGACATGAGCACCCAAGACTTTCGTAAGGCCATTGTCTAGTCCGAGAACCAAGTTTTGTCGTCCTATATTGAGGACTCCCAGCCTTCGATCGACGAGCACATGCCTCTGAATAAGGATGTGTTCGAGGGGCCTACTACGTAGCCTAGCATTTGTGCTGGTGGCGCCAAATGCTACTTTTGTTGCTGCACATAAGGCAGCCATCAAGGTTGGGAAGGCAAGGGTATCTAGCAAGGGTAAGTCGATGAAATGTCAGTCGTTCTTGTCCAACTTTGTGCTTAACAAGATGTATGAGCTCATATTTGGTTGGGTGAGAACTGACAAGGGCTTCAATAAAATGCATTTAAACTCTATTGTGAAGCAGGCTCTCAAGTTCCCTGGCCAAGAGGTCATCTAGGAACCATGAGTTCATGCCAAAAAAGGGGGCAAGGACAGTTGAATCAAGTATCAACGACAGAATAGGAAACAAATTCAATTTAACTTCATTGCTAACGAGGAGGCAAGTGGTTGGGGTAAGCACATAAACAGCCTTCCTGTCTGCCGTGGTGGATTCATGAACAACAAAAATGCCTGATACGGTGAGCACCCGCATGAGCCATCGTAAGCGGGGAATCTTTGATGGATGGAGCCCGATCTTTGCGGTGAACTCAGAAGGGGTCATAGCCCCACCATAGTGTTGGACGGTGTTAGGGGTTTGCAGTTCCATTGCACATTTGAGTGCCATGTAAGACAAATCCCAATGCATGGTGCCAAAGGTCAACTTGAGCCTCGAGCAAATCCTGAGAGCTATTCTTGGTTTGAGTGGGTGACATTTTGTTGAACTTGCTTTGGTTGGTTATGGGTGGGATTGGACACATGCCTGCTGGTCTATATATGCACAGACTCAACTTGCTAAGGGCACAACGTGGGGCCATGTGTAATAAGTTATTTTTAAGAACGATGAGAAATTTACTTGCCAGGATTTATTTTTTGCAGGAAAAAAATATCAGGCTCTGCTCTTGAATTTTTTCTGTTAGACACCGAAAGTGGAAGACATATTTTTGCCACACCTACTGAAATGGTTGCACATATTTTGCTTCGTAAAAGGGCACCAATAGGCACCGGTGCGCCGGCCCAAACTTTGGGCCGGTCCAACCCTAGGCGTTCGATGCGATGCGTAGAAACCATTAGATCGGAAGCATCCCGTCCCACTCCCGCATCCCCCGCGTGCACGACTCTCTCTTCCCCACCTCATCTCAAATCAGGATACGGCCGACCTTTAAATGCACCAGATTGCTGCCGCTCGCCGGATCGCCGCCCTTC
>NC_041381.1:598787266-598814841 GCF_002162155.2 Triticum dicoccoides
AAGACCGCAGTTCTGGTAGCCCAGCGACCATGCTTGCAGCGGCTCGCCGCGGTGGCCACCATTGCTCTGAAAAAAGCTTCAGTTGTCGCAGCTTTAGAATCACTGGTTCCAGCAAAAACAAATGCTGGTTGAAGCAAAATTTCTAGCCGGTTGCATCAAAAAAGCTCTCGATCCCAGCAAAAAGAAAAAATGCATCTCTGAAAAACGCTGGCTCCAGCAAAAATATAGATGGTTCCAGCATAAAAGATGGCAAGTTGAAGCAAAAATTCTCACTGGCCGCATAAAAAAATACCCGCCAATTCCAGTAAAAGAAAAATGCTGGTTCCAGCAAAAAATATAGATGGTTCCAGCAAAAATGCTCCATGGTTCCAGCAAAAAATGGCTGGTTGAAGCAAAAATAAAACCTGCTGGAGAACGCGGCTGTTGGTTCCAACATTTGGCTGCCACGGTTGCAACACCTCACGTCGCCGGTTCCAGCAAAAAGTTGGCCGGTTCCAGCATCCTTGGCGCATCGCCGCACTTTGCCCCGCCCCCGTCGCAGCTCTTTCAATGTACTGTTGCAGCAGGCCACAACGCGGTTCCAGCTTCCGCCGAGGCCGGTTGCAACATGCCCGCTATGGTTCGCGTCTACTCCGGTGACCGGTCGCTGTTCATAGCACGGCCTCGTCGGAGCCTACAGCGCGACGCCGGACGCCAACGGGGTGTGGTGGCACACGGCCAGGCCGTCGCCCCAGGGCAAGTGGCTGTCCGGCGTGGCCGGTCGCGGCGCGCGGTCCCAGCCCCCGACGCTACGCCGACGACCTCACCTGCCAACAGTGGGGGTGGACTGGTTGATGTGTGGTGGGCGGCCATTGCCTAAGTGCTTGGGCGAGGAAAGACTAGATGTGGGAGGAAGAAAAGCAAATGAGTGGCTGGGAGAAGAGCTACGAGAGGATAAGGGATGAGTAGTGGGCCTATTAGCAACAACAATTAAGCGAGTGCGCGGACGCGACCGGCTGTAGGTTCGGCCGGCGCGCCGGCTCGAAACGTTTCCCTTCGTAAAAACCTATAGTTGAACAAGAAAAATAATCATTTGGCAGTTGGCAGTAAATTTTATTCCTTGGGGCATACAAGCTACCAAATTACACACCTCAAGAAAATAGAGCGATTCCGTAAGCATGAGTTCCATTTGTGATATAATAAAACGCTATCTTATCACACGGTCAAGACACGCTTCTCACACCCCAAATATAGAAATTTTCTAGTAGCTGCCTACATTTTTAGAGAGAAGGCCAAATGCTCTGCTTTATATAGAAAAGCAGGAGTTTCAGTGGGAAGGGCAGCGTCGCAAACTCACAACACAAGAGCTGCAAAAACAAAACAAACAGGCAGCAACCAGACTGCCGAAGAAAGGCTGCCCACACATGCCACTAACAAAATATGCTGAATCTCTCTCGCCTTGTTATGAATCGTCTCTTTTGACGGATCATTGCCTCACTACGCTACGCTGTGCCGCATAGAGGAGCATCCACTACGAACAAACAAGAGCAATCATAAAGCGCATCCAAGCGGAAACTTTTGCTTCAAGGGGAAATTAGATTTCCAAAGATCCATTATCCCACGCCCACTACCAGTGATATCGCGGGACGCTGCTTACTTCTTGCCTACTAGGCGGCCGTGCAGGTGCAGTAACTAACTTCTTCGTGAATGAGTGTCGTCAGCAGTGTTGCTTGGGCATATGGACAGAGGTGAGAGGTGTGAGGTGTCCGAATCCGGCTCAAATTTGGCTGGCAACTCTATCCACAGCCCATCAGCAATTTTTATATAGATTCTATATGAAATTGCTGATGCCGCAAACAATTTTCTTTGTCGCGACAGCTCTATCCACAGCCAGAAAATCTAGTCCAGCAATGGAAAGAATAAGGGAGTGCGCCGACTGTTTAGAGACGGGATTCTAATAAGTTCATAGGGATAGGGTGTGCGTCTTTAAGGACGTGTATGTGCATGTATGTGAGGTCTGTAGAGTGTTTCTATATTTTTTTTGAACATGTACTAATATGTAGGCCCCACAACAATGGACATCAGCTCTATCCGGGAGTAGAGCAGGCGAGTAGCTCATCTTGGCAGCACACACCTCCCACAGCTTCTCCTCTACAACCACTTGGCAAGGTACAAAACAATTCCTTCCTTCCTTGCAGGTGGCAAATCAGGTAATCTTCGACTGTCACAGAACGCTCTACACACCCTGCTCTTCCCCAAGTACAGTAGGGACAGCCAACACATTCATTACCATGGCATATCCTAACAGCTTCCCTGCTACTGTACAACCGAATGATTTCATGCCCAAACACCTGTCATGTGTAAACATCACTGCCATTACGTTTGCGAATTCTTCAGGTTGCAGCAAGCACCTGAAATGATAGAAATCACAAACAGTCTTTACTCTCCATGCAGCTACACTACTAACTGTGTTTTCTCCACGCATGCAAACTTGCTGGCAATCCAACTTTGAATTCATATTGCAGCATCACTTTTGTCATCTCTCCATTGCCAGGGCCTGCGCTGCATTCATGCAACTTGATGTAAGCAGGCGGTAGAATAAAGATATAGGCCGGCTAGTTCCACTTCCAGGCTCCAGCTGCTCACATCAGGAGTCAAAGTAGATGAAATACTATATGATTATGCAATGCAGCTGAGCTGAGTTTAAGCATGTCAAGGTTTTCCATTGCCAGGTAGTACTATATAATAGTGTAGAGCTGCTAACTTAACTGTCCAAACCATGCATCCTATCGAATGAATGAACCACCAGAGCAAATAGCCAATACAGAAAGGGAAATAGTTACATAAGATCCAGCCAGTTCATAGGCAATGGGTCTATTGCTGGTAGGCCTACTGAATTGGCTTAGTTTCTTTCCAAGTAGTTTAACATATCACCAAGGGATTTGATGTTTCCCAGTGGCATTAATTAATTAGCGCCATGTTAAAAGAATTTGACTAAAAACGAAGAACAACTGCGAAGCAGAGAAAATGGAACAGTACCCGATTGATTAAGTGGAGACGACGGTCTGATCTGATCTTTCTAGCTAGCTATATCGTGCACTTTCTCCTTTTCTCGATCTGATGTCTGTCGTCAGCGTGCTCCTTGTTTCCTTGTTTTTATTTCCTGAACAGGATGCAACTGCTACTATTTCCTGCTTCCTCTCTGCAGCCATTGTGTGGACTAAGCAGATGAAATTAAAATGGAGCCAATAGGAGGGACTTACAAAACAAGTAAATAGACAAAGCATTCGAGCAAACACATTAAGAGGGAGCAGTCAGCGTACAGTTGTGTTAATTTACCTCCAGATTCGATCAAGTGCTGGGACAGTATATCCCTCACCCTGGCAGCATCCTCCTCTGCCACCTGTCGCACTTGCTCAGTGTAATTCTCCTGATTGCTATGCATATCTGCGGCCTCTTCCTCCAAGTCTATCACAATGTTATGCAAAATGCAGCATGCATAGATAATTTGAGGAAGCCGACACGAACTGGCCGAGCGCCACATCTCTCTGTCTAGGACCTTCCAAGTGTCTTTCAACCTTGTGAGCGCGGCCAACATAACATCTGTAGCTGCAGAGTGTCTCCTGTTGAACTCGGCTTGATAAGGAGGGAAATCTGCAGAGGAGTCCTTGTCTTCCAGGTGGTAAGGTGTGAGGAGCCAGGGGAGAAGAGGGTATCCTGCATCACCAATTATGTATTCTCCAACTTGCCATCCATCTGATAAATTCAACTTGCTACCATTCAGCCAAGTACCCTCCTCACAGGACATGAAGAGTCCAGAGTCATGCAGAAGGCTTGATTGGTTCATGCTACCAGGCAGTCCCAACCAAATGTTTGTAAACCTCATATCTGGATCAACGACGGCTTGCATTAGCAAGCCGTCATTCTCCTCATGGTCACAGTTTTGTGATCCAAATGTGATGTGGGCTGTACGTACAACACCGCAGCAGTTCTGCAGGCCATGGATCTTGCCAAACTTGCGCTTGATCTTCTCCATTTTAGCAGAGCCAGGATAGTTGAATTGGTGGTATGCTCGCTCCCACAAAGCCTCAACAAATATCCGAGTTACCATCAATACAGTTGACTCGTTCACACCAAGGGAGGATCCTACAGTAACCGGTGACTCACCAGAGTTCAGCATCCTCAAAGCAATGGCCACTCCATCTTGTAAAGATAGCACTCTCCCATCAATAAAGGTGTGATCCCAAGGCATCATATATTCAAAAACTGGGATCCTCACCAAGCTGCAGACGTGACTGAAGGTACTTCTTCTCATTTTGTACACAGCCACGAATCCTTCTGTGTCCACCATAAAAGATGATAATCTATCTGCATGGCAAGAAAAATACAGAACTGGTTACATAATCTCTAATTTGCAAGACAAGAACTAACATATAACTCAACATTTGTTGAACTCAAGGTAAAACTAGCAGAACAAGTGAAAAAAAAAGATAAATACTTGCAACATATACGAGGAAGTGCAACCAAATCAGAAAGTACCCATAAAACAACCCACACGTACAACTAGTGTTGCATGTCTGGAACAACTTAACATCCATGTTTATATGTCATCTTAAACAGCTAGTCATGCGAAACAAAAAAATGTGCGGAATATATTCAGTCTCTGTGCAATATATATGGATGAAAAGCAGAAGATAAAATAAAACTACCTTATAAATTACCAGAGTCAGAGTGCTCAAACAAACTAAGACAAATCTCATATGTTTGATTTTCTGTACCTGAAAATATCATGGAGCTGCTAATATTTGAATCCAACTTGAAGTTGTCTCCCCTCGTGTATAACACATACCATTTTCTTTGGTTGTCTCCGTCAGGCGTATATGCCTGGACATGCTCCACATGGCTGAACTTGTCCCACTCAAGACCAGATTGTCCTGCGGCTATAGAAGATAGCAACCATATTCTGCAGAGCAGCTGCAAATGCCTTAGCTTTATATATCGCATGTATTCTGGGAGTTCTTCCATGACGTAATCCTCCAGGACCAATCTCTCAAGTACAGGGATACTCTCTAGCACCTTCAACTTTGGGCAATCGGTGATTGTGAGCTTCTGCATATTGGGCAGATTGGTTATCCTCTCCAGATCAGGGCTTCCACACACTGTAAGCTCAACAACAGAAGAAAAGCCCTCAAGGCAGTTGAGGTGTTGGACGTCTTCTACAAATAATTCCTTCAAAGCATGTGCGTTGGAGGCAAGGCCAGGAGGAGCACGCCTCAGTTTGCAATTAATGAGCCAAAGCTTCTCCAAACGGGGCATGGCTTCTACATGCTCCTCCCACTCCCACTCCTCCCATTCCACCATTCCTTCTAAGCTCATCTCGGTTAACCTCGGAAATGGAGTCGACTCTGCCTGCAAGAATCCGGTTCCAACACGTCTGATGCATGGAGCACGGTCGACCTGAAGCAACTGCAGGCAGGGGAGCTGACACAACCCACTGGGAAGTTGGGTACAACAAGCCAGGTCATAAAATGATAGAAACTTCAAGTTGTTGAGGGGCACCCTTGACCTCGACATCATCCAACTCGGCAGTTGCTGGCCAAAATACCCGGGGATACGAAGATTTTCTATACTGGGCGGAGGGCAGAGCTCATCGAACACCTTCTGGATTCTTTTCTGCTCTTCAGCAGAGACACCTTCTTTCTCTTTGACCAACCCATCATCTCCCAGCCTGCTGGTGCAGGACAAGAATAGGTTGGTAAGATGCATTTTCTCACCAAGCCTAGCATTAGCAGCAAACGAAGCTAAAGATACATTCTCCAATTGAATTAATTCAATTATTCTGAGTCGGGAAAGAGGCCCCAACTCATCCAAACTACACCAATCACCATCCATGTGGGCTTGAAACCCAAGTAGTCTCCTCATACTTGTCAGACCACGGAACCCTCTAGGTATCATACATACGTCAGCAAGGCCAAGAAACCTCAACTGGCCAAGCTTCACAATGCTATCAGGAAGATTTGCCAAATTTTCACATCCACGAAGGTCAAGGAATTGTAATAGTTTCATGTTGCCAATGTTCACTGGAAGTACAAATATATCAGTTACTAGCTTCAAATACCTCAGGTGCTTCAACTGATGCAATGATTCAACCAATGAAACCACATTTGCAGATACTATATGTAGAGTCCTTAGACTAGAAAAAGTAACCAATGAATCACCGGGCCTCATCTTGATCTGAATAGTTGAGATTAATGTCCTCGCCGATTTCTGCTCCTGTAATGATTTCCAGTCTAGTTGACCTGATTGCAGTCGATCGGTTTCTATAGACAACCGAAGAAACTTTTGTGAATGAAGTTTAGTTAGAATATCGGTGTCTCCGTTGTGAGCTATGAGTGCTTCATCTTTAGTCATATACTGAGCAAATGAACGAACAACATCATGCATGCTACAATAAGATTGACCAACATACGATTTATCTGGCTCTATAAGGTTCCTAGATATCAACTCATTGTAGTAATTTCTTCCATATTCTTCTAAATCATTTGAGCTCCCATGAATAAATCCTTCGCTGATCCACATGGCAATGACTTGATCCACATGAAACTTTCTACTTTTAGGGAGAAGAGAGTAGTATAAAAAGCACTGCTTCAAATAAGAAGGCATATCTTCATAGCTCAAGTATAATGCATAGTTGAGCTCTTGGGGCATTCCAGTTATTGACCATTTAGAATCATCCAAAACATGCTCCCAGTCATGACGTAGCTCACCCCTTCTACGCAGGAGCCCTCCCATTACTTTGATGGCAAGTGGTAAACCACCACATTTTTGTATAATTTTCAATCCGACATCCTTCAGCTTATTGATGTGGTCTTCATCTATCTCACTTGAGAGTACCTGGAAACATGCAGTTCAGCGGACCAATAGAGTTAAGTAACTACATATCAAGCTCACTCAAATATACCTCTTAATAGATGAGGACTAGTTGATATAGCCATCTATTTGCCAGGGTGTGTTTGATTATAAAAAAAATTCAAAGTTCAGAAAGTATTCAGAGTATAATTGTACTTACTTATCTAGCTCCTATAACAAAGATTCATGCAATGACTCCCATGTGTACCATACATATATATACTTTATATCAACAAAGCAATTTTTCTTTCCTTTTTTCCAACATGGATTGTTTTCTTCCAAAAATATACTTTTGCATTATTCTCTTGTCGTTGCAATATAAAATTATACTCTGAATTTAGGATAATTATATATTATATAGTTCATTATTTTACGGTCGCCTGAAATTATCTTATCACTCAGTCACCTAAAATGCACAATACTACAAAAATTATTGCTTTGTAAAATTTGCATACAATTTTTTTAACAAAATTATACTGCAACAGTTAGTCTAGTTAGCTTTTGTGGTAGGGGTTCAGCAAAACTGTTGTTTTTCATCATAAAAAACAACTTATCATTTCTATTATGTCACATGTGGGTCAGAAGCTGAGCATTTAGATCTTCATCCCTGGTTGAGCAAAATTGACTGAAAATTAGTAACATTTTACTCACTACATGAATATACAACCCACATATCTTCATTGGTAAAACTGATAAATTCATTAATTTTTAGTTTTTTCTAATTATATTAATCAAGCTCAGCAAAATAAGATCTCAATGTCACGAACGTGTGTCATGTAGGTAGGCATAAATAAAATACTGAAAATCAAATTGGCGCTACAGTATAGTTAAAGAGGTAATTGTAACAGTGGCCTTGAACTTGGCACACATGTGCACTTTAGTCCCAGAACTTAAAAACTGTGGTGCATCAGTCACTAATTGGCAAAATGTAGCAGCCGAGGTCAAACCGAGACCACATCGGTACCGATAGTTGGCTTGCTGACGCAGATATTTTTAGCGTAAAAATATCACCTGGCTATCATGTGAGGCCTCCCAGGGGGAGGGGGTTTGTTTTCATTTCAATAGAAACACTGAGTTAATGATCTTTCACCAGTGTGTCTTTGCCCCTTTAGTGCACTCCTTCAAGCTCATGTCTGTCATCGACGAAGGTGGAAGCAATCAGGGAGGATGCTGCCAACGTAGTGCCTGGGGACAATGGAGGTGGTGGTGGTGAGGAGTGTGAGCAACCTGTCGCATAAGGCAACTGTACTGGGGGCAGGTTGGGTCCCCAGCACAAACAGAGCCGTCCGCGGGGAACATTCCTCTGTCTTGTCCTCCATCGTTGCACTTCTATGAATGAATAATACAACTCTAGGGGTTCTTTGCAGAAGAGAAAAAAAACAGAGGCCTCACGCTACTCCCGTGTGATTTCTAGGCGAAAAATGCTCGTGTCAGCAAGCCAACTAGCCATCTGAGCCGAATTGGTCTCAGGTTGATCTCTGGTGCAATATTTTGCCAAGTAAACGGCCAGTGACCACTGTTTCGAAGTAAAGTGCACATTCATGCCACGTTCAATGACCGCTAGTGCGATAACCACATTTGTAAAAGAGCAAAACTCATATTAGCCCTAAGAAATTATTAACAATATCTTACCTTCCAAGGGATAAAGTACTTACAAGCCATTTAATAATACGTAATTAATGGCACATATTAACCTGGAAGAATCCTATTTTTCTTAATCAATAACAACATTGTACTGTTAATAATAAGTAGATGGAGATTGATTATTCACTTGATTAAGACAATACTATTTAATTGCATACGAACCTGCTTCTTGAGCAATGACCAAGCGTCGTCAGGCGCTAATGTGTCGATGTGGTGGTAGGGCCGTGTGGCTGTCATCCCTCGGGCGACACCTTCATCTCTAGTGGTGATGAGGACTCGGCTGCCTGAAGCAACAGCATTAACTAAGGGTATTTTGAGCACTCCCTCCCATGTTCCATGGTTCCACACATCATCCATTACAAGTAAGGTCTTGTGGTCAATCAAGGCGTCTTTGAGGGTTCGCTGAAGCGTGGCCTTTGCATCTCCAGTTGGGTGGTGGTCTCCTCCGGCTTCGATGATGGCTCTTCTCAGCAGCTCGGACTCACTGAAGTTTTGATTGACGCTCAACCATATCTTTTTGCTGAACTCACTTTGGATGGCCTCGTCGTTGAAGACCTTTTGTGCAAGGGTGGTCTTGCCAATCCCGCCAACGCCTACAATGGCGAACACCATGATGTTGTTGTTGACCTCCTTCGTTGTTTGGAAGATTTGGGCCACCAGTGCTCTTGTGTCTTCTTCGATTTTCTCCCCAACCAGACCTGACCGATCGAGCTCCCCTGACGTCTCACGGCTAGGATTACCATGAAGAGAGGCATGCACCTTGATGCTATGATCCTCGTAGGACCAGAGATTAATGAAGTCGAAAGCAGCGCTCCGCTCCTTGATAGTGTCGAGCCTGTGGTTGAGTGCCTTGATGCGGGTGCCGATTTCATGAGCATGGAAGGGGTTCCGCATACAAAAGAGCAAGGGATTGAAACAACCTGCATCTACGGAGGATGATACACGTTCCATGGCTTTGAGCTGGCAGAGGTCGAGGATGTCAGTAGCTTCGTACATGGCACGCTTGAGCTGCCCCACCCACTCTTGGACGGTCTCGTCGGTGATATTCCTTCTATCGGCATCGGCGAGGAAGTTTTTGAGGTCCCGAAGCTTATAGCCCATCTTGTCTATCCCGCTGGAGACACCCAATAGCATTCCCAGCTCTTCTTCTGCTACCTGCCTGAGCAAGTCCCCCAGGTAGGATCCAAATGCATCAAGCACCATCGCCATTGTAGTTGCTGTCTTCTGTTGTGATAATAATTGCGAGGTGAAATTTCAGTAGGAGCTCGAGACAAAGAAACAAGCAAGAAGCTTAATTAGCTAGGTGTGATTAAAGGGACAAAATAAAGTTGAACTACCTAGATGGCTCGATGGATGTCTTGCTCATTCAGCTCTGGAGAGCAAATCAATCCCGGTAAAGAGGAAGAAGGAGCTTCCATCGTATATAAATGAAAGGGAAACTAGCTAACTAATTGTTAACAGAAGGGAAACTTCCTAGTTTATAACATAATTTGCCCCCATCACATTTCGTCACTATCTACATTTAACATAATAACACTAGCGGACAGCAGAGCTGGACGGAGTTAATTAATTAAATAATGTGGTTTGTCAGGTTGCTGATCTTGCTTATCTTTTTAACTATTAGTTCTTGCCCTGATTGGCGTGATTCGTTCAGGTCTTACGTAGGTTCGTTGCAGCTCAGCTGTCAAAAGGTAGCTCTGGTCAATGGTAAGGCTAAGGTGACGAATGTATTGTTTTCTTTTCCAATAATGATGTACTATTTTAGCACCCTGTGGCTCTCAAGATGCATACAACTGCCCTCGCGCATATTAGTTAGCCTGCCACTGCTCAGCCTTCTCTCAAGTTTATATGTATTTTCGGTCTCAGAAAGAATTTCTATCAATACATATGTCCATGTAGAGAATTTAGAATGGATTGCCTTAGATGTAGTCGAGATCGAGATCAGTGCGACTTGGACTAATCCGTAGCTAATTAACTAGTGCCAAACTGCGTCACTTTTTTTTGTATCTAATGAAGATCTTTCCTTGAGAGACGATGAAGACAAGACTGTGCCATGGATTAACTAATAATTAGGCAGGTCACCGTCGCGGACCTGCGCCCCTCCGTGGCCAAGCCCCAAACTCGTATCGAGCCCTAGCAGGGGAGGTGGCTGTCCAAGGCGGCCCGGACTATTCTCATCAACTCCTCCCTCTCCAGCCTCCTCTTGTTCCTCATGAGCTTCTACAGTCTCCACGAGACCCTTCACCAAGAGATCGCCAAGGTCCAGTCCCGCTTTTACTGGGCGGGCGACCATGACAAGCAGAAATACCATATGGTCAGCTGGCCTAACATCTGCAAGCCCAGGGAGCAAGGGGGCTTGGGCATCATGTGCTCTAAGCGGGTGAATATCGCCCTTCTCTCCCGCTGGCTTTGGCGTATCTCGCAAGGTCACGGTGGCCTCTGGCTTGACATCATCCGGAACAAATACTTGCGTGGCCAGCCCCTCGCCTTCTGCCAGAAGTCTGGCGGATCTCAGTTCTGGCAGTCGATTGTTCAGCTCCTCCCGGTCCTACGTATCGGGACCTCCATCTCGGTGGGATCCGGAGTATCGACGCTGTTCTGGTTTGATCGCTGGGCCAGGGACACTCCCTTTGCGGCTTGCTTTCCCGGCCTCTTTTCTATCTCCATCGATCCCGTGATTTCTGTTGATAGGGCCCTTCTTGACTTAGGGCGCCTTGCTTTCCGGCGGCCTTTCGGCCCCTTGGAATCCGCCGCCTGGCGTGAGTTGCTTGACTGTGTCGCTCTCCACGAGCCTATGGTGGATGGTGGCCCTGACCTGGTGCGCTGGCGCCTTGAGCCTTCGGGTCAATTCTCCATCAAGTCGCTATACCTGGCCATCGCCCCTTCCTCCGCCCCCCTCCCCCTTTTAATGGTGTGGTCCATCCGTCTGCCCCTGAAAATCCGCATCTTCATGTGGCAATGGATTCGCGGTCGGGTCCCCTCCGGGGTGGAGGTGCGCAAGCGAAATGGCCCGGGTACTGGCATCTGCCCGCTCTGTGGGGTTCACGAAGACTCGAACCACATTTTCTTCTCCTGTGTTTCCGCCCAGTTCCTCTGGAGCTGCTTTCGCGAAGTGGTCGGTGGAGATTGGAGTCACACCAACTTCCCGGACTTATTTGCCGAACTCCAGATGTCCCCCGTGACTTCTCGCCACATTAGGTGGCTTGAGATTGGGGTCCTCGCCTGGACCCTCTGGACTGTCCGCAATAAGCTAGTGATTCAGCGCACTCCTCTTCGTCGGGCTACTGACGCTCTCTTCAAACTCTCGGGTTTCTTGCAGCTTTGGCGGCCGCTTAGCCGCCCCCTGGACCGCGACGCCATCTCAGCCTTCATCGCCGACCTTCGATCGATGGCCGTCCGCCTGTCGCCGCCGCCCCCGCCGCCTCCGCCGTAGCCAGACTAGGCGATGTCTTCGTCCGGCGTGTTCTATCTTTTTTTTTCTTTTCTGGGCTTGTTGAGCTGTGCCCTCAGCAGAATCTATGTACTTTATTGTGAGACTTGGGTGTGTGTGTGTATGGACTTGGATTCTGTATGTGGGCTCTCTGGCGGTTTGCTTTATTTATAAAGCGGGGCAAAAGTCTTTTTGGGTATAATTAGGCAGGCAGCTAGTTAGTGACAAATGCAATGTACTTTCCTTGAAATCGGGTTAGCTAGGTCTAGTTTATATTACTCTACATTGAGCAGGTACGAATTAAGATTATATTTATCCAGAACCCAACAAAGCAGTTCAATGGTAGCTATGGTGGGTGGGGGCAATTTTAGAGCTCTGCTGTACTCTGCGCGTACCGCGTAGATCTCAGTGTATTGAGATCTCATCAGAATTAAGACAAGAGAATTCCAGGCCCTAGGTGCCCTCTGTGTCGAGAGATACCATCAAAATCAAGATAAAAATTGATTGCACGTAAGCAGGGCAAGAAAGGTAAGGAATTTAACAATCACTGATGGATGGGAAAATGGCGACTGACCGTGCGTGCTTCGCCGCCGCCGCCATGCCACGCGCTCTCTTTTGCTGTGGAGAAATGGGGGCGGGGGCAGGGAAGCTGTGCTTGAGTAAGATGGTAGAGAGCGCAGGCTCGGTCGCCGTAGCCGGAGTGCTTGAGCTCCCCATTTGGATTTGGCCGTCGGCGAGGAAGCCGATAGTTTTTTCTTTTCTTTTTTGAGGGCCCGAGGAAGCCGATAATGTGAGGAAGACGACGAGACTGCGCATATGGATCTGGGGCTTTCCCCCGAATACGGCCTATAAGCCCATTTCCCGGAAATAAAATACTCCCTCCGTCTAGGTGAGTAAGTCATCTTAGATTGTGCACCGTGACCAAAGAGGAGGGGAAAACGAGAGATCTTAATGTTTATTTGCTAATTAATAGCATTGCATGCAATGAACTAACCACTGCATGTCGTGTTTGATAGTCTCAAGTCATTAAAAACATGCACACCCCCTCGCCTCTTATTGATTGACATGTGAAGAAACAAGAAGCGAGGTAGAAGTTAATGCACCGCGCCTAAGTGTTTTGGGATTATTTGGTTTTTGTAAGATGACTTACACACCTAGATGGGGGAGTAGTGGTGTTCTGAAATTAAGCCCACAACTTGCTAATCAGAACTAAGGTGGTTTATTAGGAATGGATCCCTTTTCGTGTACAGGATTGTTTTCTATCCTTCACATTTCAAAGGTATTAGCTCAAACCTAATGTGAAAACTAGATGATACATTGCACGTTACGACGGGAATATGTTGCAATATATTTCAATATGATTGGGTTGTATGAAAGATTTTGGATTGATAATATATGAAAAACTAAAAATACCTATCATATATTGTATGGAATATTGTATCATTCAAAAATATTTATTGAATATTGGTAGTATAATATAATGGAATTTTTTCCATGCATGTTAGGTGGGCCTTTGATGAGGTGATATGCGTGCATGGTTTATGTGTGCATGCTGAAATACATAAAATTAGTGAAGATCAACTAATCAAAACCAATCATCTGTTGGTGCCGTGTGTTGACACCTGTTTTTGGCAAGATACATATTGCAATGAAGATGGTCTCGAGTGAACGGGCTTTCAGCATGAAAAGAATCACGTCGCCGAGAGGAACAACTTTGATGTTTCGGTTATATTCATTCGACCTTATCTTACGGACCGAAACTATACTCCGAGTGGCATAATTCAATGTTCCGAGTGATTTTTGGCCAATCACGCCTTAAAGATGACCTCGGATGAAGTAGCACACTAAAAGAATTGTCTTCGTCTCGTCGAAGCAATCAATTTTGATATATAAATCATCTCAATCCGAATTTGTATGCAAAAGTTACAATCAATACAGACCAGCCCTACCAAAGACCAAAATATTACACTCGACACCAGACACATGTTAATGAGTGTCTGATACAATGCGTGAGCAATTCGGCCTTCTGGACGGCCTTAAATGGAAAAACCTTCAACATAAAAAAAATTCGTCTCGTCGAGCCGATCGATTTTCATATACAATTTGTCTCAATTTGAGGTCATATGCAACCTGGAGAGGCAAATCAAGATCAGGCTGTCTTTTCAGTCGGGAAATCCGAGTGGAAAGTTTTACCATCCGAGTGAAAACCTACCGATCGAGTAAAAGGTCGAGTGAAAACTTACCGGTCGAGTGAAAGCTTACCTTTCGAGTAAAACCTTACCGGTCGAGTGAAAGCTTACTTTTCAAGGGAAAACTTACCGGTCGAGTGAAAGTTTGACATCCGAGTGAACTTATTATCATCTGAGTAAAGATATTACCGTCGGAATTAAAACTTGCCGATCGAGTAAGAGATTGCCTTTCCGAGTGAAAATATAGTCATCCGAGTGAAATATTATCTTCCGAGTGAAAGATTCTAAACATCCGAGTGGAAAAGCCAAGTTGGAAGATCCGAGTGAAAGACTCTAATATCCGAGTGGATGAGCTCGAATCTGAGTGAAACTGAACATGTGCCCGAAAGTTTATCAAGATGACCTCAGATGAAGAAGTGTTCAATACAGAAATTATGCATATCATCAAGACGGTAAACTTTGGTTTTGGAGTCATCATCATCGGAGATAGTATATGGCCTACAAGTGCACTACGAGACTCGGATAATCCAGTCTACTGCAAGACCGAGTCCGACTGGAAGGTAAAGATGACCTCGAAGAGTATTCAAGATGGTCTTATTTGAAAAAGTAATCAACATGAGAGTTGTTCGTATCATCGAGGCGCACAAGTTTGATATTTGGGCCATCTTGATCGGAGATCATATGCAAGCTCGGCGGCCCGCGCAAGAAGGAAGACAGAGTTTGGGCCAGATTTAGACTGAATCCGAGTTGGAATAGAACTAGGACTCTAGGACGCAAATTGATGTAATTTTTCTTGTAAGGAAAGCCTAGATGAATCCTTTACTTGTACGGGAAGTCCAGCCGCCTCTTATATATGTTGGGGGTGACAGCCGATTGAACAACACCAATCGAACAAACACATCTACTACTTTTTCGTGTTCATCTACTTTTATCTCTCCCCTTGTATCTTTCTTCTCATTCTTCATTCGTTCTTCGCGTTGGAGGGCAGCGATCCACGAGGCTCTAGGGGCGAGCGAATCGACCTAGGGCAGCCCATAGCCGCCGCACTCCCTGACGGGGTCCCTCCCGGGGATGTGGGGTTTTCGGGTCTGCAAAAGCGCCCGTCGACTGTCTTGCGTATCGCGCTGTCGGTCGGGTCTCCTTCGACGTGAGCTGCGGTGCATCACCCCCGGCGTCGAGGGTACACGTGACGTGTTCGTGTGTCAACACACTTTTTGGCGACTCCGCTGGGGACGAAGGTTTGAACAGTCTCCAGCCTGTTCTTGCTACGAGGAGAGCGTCATCAAGCGGCTGCGATCTACAACGGTAACATGTATCATCAATCTCCTTATGTAGATGCAAATAGCCATTATGTTGATTTTGCTAGATCTTTCAATGGACATGTCATGTCGGCTAGCCCTAATGAGCAAAGGCCGACTAGTTATTCCGTTGGAGAAACTTGGAATTTACATAATCGCGACATGCAACCTACGAATCTGAACTTTCGTGCATCGGCAACATCTTTCAATATGTCGGTGAACAACACGATTTGTTTGAGTGATCAATATATGACACCTCAATTACAGGAGGGTGTCTCACTGTTTTATCCATCGGCAGCCGACTCACAATATGCGGGTTCATCCCCAAACATGCTGATGGATGGGGGAATCGGCCATGCTTCCATTAGCTATTTGGCCGGTTATCCTCAAGCATCATATACTACACCTTGTGAGATTAATTGTTCAGTGGCATATGAAACTAAAAATATTCATGGCTCGGATCACCTTTGTGGTTATGGCCGAGTGAATGGAGATTCTGCAGGAGCATATGTGCCTAATATTGCAGGAGATGAGGTGGCTCTAGCTGCATTAAAAAGTTTAGCCCAAAATAAGAAAATTAGTGCTATTTGCCTTGACCAATACGAAAAGGGATTGGTTCCTGATTATGAGGCAATAAGAGCTAGGATTTTGAAAGAAGACAAACTGTTACCAAGTGATCAAATTAGCGAGAGAAAATATTCAACAACAGTGCATACGTCTTCACCTATCATTGCAGCATGTTATACACCCCCTGTACAATTGCAAAATTTCGGCAACATCAGTTCATTGCTGAAAGATCATAAAAGTATTGGGGGGCAAGCCAATCCAAGCAGGGCTGAGTTTAAAGAAAAATATGTGGCCCAAGTGGACAAGATCAAGCCAAAGCTCATAGGGAATAGCGTCAACGAATTTACTATGCCAACTCTTGACGAATTACCAATAGAATATCGACATGCTTATGAAGCACTCAAGAAGAAGTGTGAAGAAGAGTATTTGCAAGAATATGTCAAGTTCCTTCCTCCATGCAGCAATCTTGTTGACTCCTCTGTGATGTTGAGGCAAGCCAAGAAAGAAGCTTTGCAAGCAAATCAGCAAGAAAGGGTTCACTCGGCTAATACGGTTGATTCAGTTGAAACTGAGTCAAATATGAATAAGTCATCTACAGCCGAGTCGAATGATTCCTTTAAAGAAAAGACGATGCTGGATTCAGTTGAAACCAGATTGAGCACAGAGACGGTTACAACCGAGTGCATAGAGTCCATACCGAGTACATCATACCAGCCGAGTGCATCGACCCATCTGAGTACATCATGCCAGTCGAGTGCATCGTTCCAGACGAGTGCATCGCCGGCTAAAGTCGAGTGCATCAAGCCAATTATTGACGCGTGTACCAAAACAGAAGATGCAAGTTTTGCCGAGCAAAGGAACGGTAAACGCAACGAATTGGCCGTGTTAGATTTTTCTGGATATGAGGGAGCTTACATGCTGCCCTATGAGTTTCGTGCCAAAGAAATTGATAAGCATCAAGAGAAAAGTTATATGGCCAAAAAAAGTTTGGCTAGTGATAAAGATCAAGAACCAGAGCGTGCACCTGAGCAAAGTTCAACTGACAAATAGCGTCCGAGTGAAATCCACTTGGGTAATCTGAGTGAAATATACTCGGGCAACCCGAATGAAATATACTCGGGCATTCCGAGTGAAATCTGCTCAATCAATCCGAGTGATGAGGCACGAGATCCAGAAGAAGAGGAAGAGGTGTTGGAGAATTATTCAAAAGTGGAGCAAGATATTGTTCCAGTGGTGCAACCACCTTCTCCTTCCAAAGTCTTCACAAAGGTACACCTAGCAGACAGTTTATTCAATTTTAGATTCGGTCAAAATCATATTGTTGATGCACCCGTTGGTAAGATTCTAATTAATTCTGAAAGACCAATCAAGATGAGTAATCTATTTGTTTCGAATTATCTTGTCACTAATCATGCTGATCGACACATGTCATCATTCATAGAGGCTAATAGTGACAACTTATCGCAACCTAAGTTGTTCCTGTCATGTCGACTGAACTTTATATTCATATGGACAACTTTGTTTGTTTCATGCCTGGCTAACATTTGGTCTCAGATGAGACATATATTCTGTAATTACTTTGGTTGCAGAAACATAAAGCCAGGTCCAAAGTCCTCCGAGATAGCCGATTCAAGAGCATCCGGAAAGGAGGACGAAAATCAACGCATAGCCGAGTCAGATAGCGTTAAACCGGCACCACTCGGTTGTTTTGTTCCAGAGCCGGTATCACAATATCGGTTAATGGATGAGCAGCGTACCTTCAATCTGGGCATAGGTGATCACATCATTGGTACATCATCAACTAATCCTATTATTATAATTGATCACGATGTTGAGCTATCAAGACAAGAACAAATGCAATGTTCGTTTGAACAGAATGTCAAAGACAACAATGTGATTCATCAAGCCACACAATCAGCTTACACGGGACGATTGGTGCTTGTTGAGGCACAAGCATACGGCCAGTCAACTCAGATTAGTCTTGATGGAGATCAAGCATTGACTCGGCTACCTCAACCCGACTCATCCAAAGACGGACAGGTACATGCTAATGATGATGGGATCAAATCTTCAAGTGAGGTAATCATTCAAAAGTGCATCAGCAATAATATTGAAGACAGGAATTCCATCAAAGTTACGACTGGCACATCTAGTACTGGGGGGCAACAAGAAACTTCAAAGACCGATGCACACAAAACCAAAGAAAGCAAAGGCCGCGGTAAGCACAAATGCAAAAAGATGAAAGTCACTTTCCCGCAGTTATTGGAAAAATATCAGAAGATAAGTGAGGAGAAAAATGCTTATCGGCCGAGTGAAGAAAAAACATCGAAGTCACCCCCAAGGCATAAATCTGAAGACTGGGATTGGCATAGGAAGACGTTGAGCAAGCAGAATTCATATCCTCCTTTTGGGCAGCCAATACCAATGTCGTGGATGCCTCCCTACACTCATGTAAACCCATATCCATCATGGGACAGGTATGATACAAGGGCACATTATCCATCTTATTTTAGATCATCTCGCCAACATTATGCAGCTCCAAAAGGATCAACATTTGATGAACAATCATACGTCAAAGACCGTTTCAATCATAAGGAATCGGTCCGGAGCTCAAGGAACAATAAAGAGGTGGTCAAGCAAGTGTACCAGGTCAAGAAAGATGGTCGTAAGTGTGCTACTTCAGATTTGTTCTCAAATAATAAAAAGCCAGTTAAAGTATTGACATTGGCTACAAAATGCAACAAGGCAAGTCAATCAAATGTCAAATCTGAGGGGAAGAAGTTGAGAGTGCGCAAGGCCAAAAAAGAGATGGCATTGGTTGAAACAGAATCACAGCCGAAGTGCCCACTCGGCTTAGCGCATTGGCAATAGAAGGAATTACAAAAACTTAGTGCACATGAGTTGAGAAAGAGGAACATGGCCTGGGTTCCTAAGGGAAATCCTCGAGTTAAGAGCGGCATCACATCTCCTGTTGCGAAGCCAGCAAAAATAAGGGAGTACAAGTGTAAGGCCCGTAGGCGAGGACAACAATTTTCATATAGGAGACTCTAGGAGGCGTTTCATCCATATTCTTCAATCGTACCATCAAAATCAACGCTATGGAATTTATCCTCAGCCGAAACATCTGACTTATTTCGACTATTCACACTTTGGTGGACGAACCTCCGAGCACTTTTGAGATAAGAACGCATGGCCGATATTTGCATATCGCCCTCAGAATTCATTGTGTTGGCAAACCCGGCATCTGGCTAATGGTGTTCACCATGGTTGATTTTTTACTCCTATAGCCGATGCTTAGTGTTTGCCAATACTGGCGAGGCCGACTTAATTATTGAGTCGACCACTAAACAAGGGTCTAGTGCCTAAAAGAGCCCCGACTCCAAATGTTATTTATTTACAGGATCCAACTCAGGAGACAGACATTGTTCGGCGGAGGCTTGATAGTGTACTTTGATAACGAGTTGAGTCGCCGAACAGTTGACGGTATTCCTTTGAGGTGCATGGTCATAATCGTTTGGCAATCGTCTTCGTTGAAGGGTTCTAATATTCCCAGGGAAGGCCTGGACAAGTGCAAGGTCCGGATTGACATAAGAAACTTACGTGGAAGCATTTGTGACATCAAATTGTTGTTTTCAGACAACTATTATCCAAGAGGCTCTACCGAAGAAGCAACAAACATGAGCATATGGATGATTAAAATTATCATACTCAACATGCACAGCCGATGGAGTGTTGACATCGTGCTTAAAAATTACCCTAGGCTAGGTATTTTCTGGCACGCAAGCTCTGCCAGAAAACAGGGGGGCATGTGTTGACACCTGTTTTTGGCAAGATACAGATTGCAATGAAGATGGTCTCGAGTGAACGGGCTTTCAGCATGAAAAGATTCACGTCGCCGAGAGGAACAACTTTGATGTTTCGGTTATATTCATTCGACCTTATCTTACGGACCGAAACTATACTCCGAGTGGCATAATTCAATGTTCCGAGTGATTTTTGGCCAATCACGCCATAAAGATGACCTCGGATGAAGTAGCACACTAAAGAAATTGTCTTCGTCTCGTCGAAGCAATCAATTTTGATATATAAATCATCTCAATCCGAGTTTGTATGCAAAAGTTACAATCAATACAGACCAGCCCTACCAAAGACCAAAATATTACGCTCGACACCAGACACATGTTAATGAGTGTCTGATACAATGCGTGAGCAATTCGGCCTTCTGGACGGCCTTGAATGGAAAAACCTTCAACATGAAAAAGTTTCGTCTCGTCGAGCCGATCGATTTTCATATACAATTTGTCTCAATTAGAGGTCATATGAAACCTGGAGAGGCAAATCAAGATCAGGTTGTCTTTTCAGTCGGGAAATCCGAGTAGAAAGTTTTACCATCCGAGTGAAAACCTACCGATCGAGTAAAAGGTCGAGTGAAAACTTACCGGTCGAGTGAAAGCTTACCTTTCGAGTAAAACCTTACCGGTCGAGTGAAAGCTTACTTTTCAAGGGAAAACTTACCGGTCGAGTGAAAGTTTGACATCCGAGTGAACTTATTATCATCTGAGTAAAGATATTACCGTCGGAATTAAAACTTGCCGATCGAGTAAGAGATTGCCTTTCCGAGTGAAAATATAGTCATCCGAGTGAAATATTATCTTCCGAGTGAAAGATTCTAAACATCCGAGTGGAAAAGCCAAGTTGGAAGATCCGAGTGAAAGACTCTAATATCCGAGTGGATGAGCTCGAATCCGAGTGAAACTGAACATGTGCCCGAAAGTTTATCAAGATGACCTAAGATGAAGAAGTGTTCAATACAGAAATTATGCATATCATCAAGACGGTAAACTTTGGTTTTGGAGTCATCATCATCGGAGATAGTATATGGCCTACAAGTGCACTACGAGACTCGGATAATCCAGTCTACTGCAAGACCGAGTCCGACTGGAAGGTAAAGATGACCTCGAAGAGTATTCAAGATGGTCTTATTTGAAAAAGTAATCAACATGAGAGTTGTTCGTATCATCGAGGCGCACAAGTTTGATATTTGGGCCATCTTGATCGGAGATCATATGCAAGCTCGGCGGCCCGCGCAAGAAGGAAGACAGAGTTTGGGCCAGATTCAGACTGAATCCGAGTTGGAATAGAACTAGGACTCTAGGACGCGAATTGATGTAATTTTTCTTGTAAGGAAAGCCTAGATGAATCCTTTACTTATATGGGAAGTCCAGCCGCCTCTTATATATGTTGGGGGTGACGGCCGATTGAACAACACCAATCGAACAAACACATCTACTACTTTTTCGTGTTCATCTACTTTTATCTCTCCCCTTGTATCTTTCTTCTCGTTCTTCGTTCGTTCTTCGCGTTGGAGGGCAGCAATCCACGAGGCTCTAGGGGCGAGCGAATCGACATAGGGCAGCCCATAGCCGCCGCACTCCCTGACGGGGTCCCTCCCGGGGGTGTGGGGTTTTCGGGTCTGCAAAAGCGCCCGTCGACTGTCTTGCGTATCGCGTTGTCGGTCGGGTCTCCTTCGACGTGAGCTGCGGTGCATCACCCCCGGCGTCGAGGGTACACGTGACGTGTTCGTGTGTCAACACCCTGCGTGATGTCTGGGATACATCTGCGACCCCGATGTCACCTGCAACCTGTTTTAATCCCTCTTCCGTACCAGGTTATTATATATTGATCAATTCCTCTATTCCAAGTTTTCCTCTACTTCACTTCTCTACTGTCACTTCGCATGTTGATTATTTCCGCCCTGCCTTCCTTAAGTTTGTTCAAAGATGAGCCAATGTTAGCTTAATGCATCAGCACGTTATTAACTAGATTGACTATATTGGCCACTTTGTTAGACGTTGTTAAGGTTGAGCAGCACGCAAAATGGAAGAAAAATGAGCATTATTCACTTTATATGTCAGCTCATAAATAATAATCATGTACATCTTCATGTATCATTTTGTCGCTTTTGTTTTGCAGAAATTTGGTATGTAGTTGAACATATGATTAATTGATTACTTTCTGGATTGGCAACCATTGCATTTTCTTAAGGACAGAAAATCTTTCCCTTTGCTACATGTACCTGTATGCTTTTCCATGTCTATTTATTCTCTTTTGTTATCAGCTGAAGTAACAACTTCTCTTTCTTTCAGATCTTAAAGTCATCTATGATATAGAAACTACACAAAGTTGTGTTGCCTGTGTTTTACATCTTTCAGTTTGTGTTTAATTCTCTTTAGGCCAGGTTATGCATTGCTTTGAAGACTGCCTTTTTTCTAGCCTCCTCTGGAATATGAAAATTCATATTCGCTGATCAATTGGGCAAGTTCTGCATAGTTCATCTTAATCTGATGGGCACATTTGTAGTGCAGTTTGAACTGGTTATATTCTAATCTCCAAGTTCATAAAATTGGTGCTCCCAGCTATAGCTACATTATATTATCCTCCAGAAAAATACATGCTATTGTTTGTTACACTTGAAAACTTGGATGTTTGGAAGGAGCACTCAAGTACAATTTGTCATTATCCTTTAGATTTTGCTATAATTCGTAAAGTATTAATCTCATGTTTTGTTTATCAATATGGTCCTTATACATCCATCTTTTATGTTAGCACATTTGAGAAGTAATTTTGAGCTTCTGAAGAAGCAAAACATAATCAAATTTAACTGTAGCATTTCAACCAACAATAAATATCTTCAAAGTATGTATATAGCTTCAAAGGGCTCTATTTATTCTCTTTTATGTTAGCACATTTGAAGATATTTATTGTTGGTTGAAATGCTACAGTTAAATTTGATTATGTTTTGCTTCCATTCCATTTATTACACATTAGTAAAACAAAATTGAGTAGGGAACACTTTGGATTTTTACTTGCAAACTGTCTAAGTATGATGATCGAATCTTGCATTATACATTTCAATGTGGTGGCCGGTGGTTGCTCTGCCCTCTACAACAATTCATCATGAACCTTTTTATGACATATGTATTACATTATTTCATTTCACGTAGAGGTGTCCTCATTTAGAATTCATTGGATGTTACTTTGTGCTAGATTTTTTTTTCATTTTAATGTCGAGCCCATATATGAATCAACACAAATACTTGAAATTCTTCTAATATCCCGCAACAACGGCGGGGCATCATCTTGTTCATAATAATCGCAAGGGCATCAGTGGCAAGATCAAAAATTAGGAGAGACAAAGAATCTCCATGTCTTAGTTCTTTAAAACTAGGAAAGTAAGGTCCTATTGAATCATTAAATTTTATCCTCACATGCCCACATCTCATGGTTTTCACAATCCAACCATTCCACTTATCAGGAAAGCATTTCAAACTAAGCGTTTTATGAACATAAGGCCATTTAATTGTATCATATGTTTCTCAAAGCCAACTTTAAAAAGCATATCACTTTGTCTTTTTAACATGTATGGAATGCAGAGCTTCATGCAAGACCAACACACCTTGCATGATGTAATTACCTTTAATAATGGCAGTTTGCACAGCGGATATGAGTTTTCCAACAACTTCACTTAATTCATTCTTGAAAATTTTAGTAAAATAAAAAAATTCACATTTAGCAAATAGACAGGCCTGAATTTCTAAATTTGCTTAGCATCATTTGATTTAGGAACCAAGGTAATTATGTTGTAGTTTGTGACGTCCCCGATTTGATTGTACACTAATTATGCATGCAAACGTGTACGATCAAGATCAAGGACTCAAGGGAAGATATCACAACATAACAGTAAAGGTAAAAAAATTATACAAGCTTCATATTACAAGCCAGGGGCCTCGAGGGCTCTAATACAAGTGCTCGAACATAAATGAGTCAGCGAAAGCAACAACATCTAAGTACAGACATAACGTTAAACAAGGTGCCATAAGATGGCTAGCACAAACTGGGATACAGATCAAAAAAGGCGCAGGCCTCCTGCCTGGGATCCTCCTAAACTACTCCTGGTCGTCGGCGGCCTACACGTAGTAGTAGGCACCCTCGGTGTAGTAGGGGTCGTCGTCCATGGTGGCGTCTGGCTCCTGGGCTCCAACATCTGGTTGCGACGTCCGAAAAGAATGGAAAGGGGAAAAGAGGGAGCACAACAATCGTGAGTACTCATCCAAAATACTAGCAACCAAGGATCTACACTACATATGCATGGGTATCTGTGTAAAGGGGCAATATCGGTGGACTGAACTGCAGAATGCCAGAATAAGAGGGGGATAGCTAGTCCTATCAAAGACTACGCTTCTATCAGCCTTCATCTTGCAGCATGTAGAAGAGAGTAGATGGTAAGTTCACCAAGTAACATCGCATAGCGTAATCCTACACAGCGACCCTCCCCTCGTCGCCCTGTGGGAAAGCGATCACCGGGTTGTCTCTGGAACTTGTCTTGGTGTGTTTTATTAAGTATCCGGCTCTAGTTGTCATAAGGTCGAGGTACAACTCCGGGTCGTCCTTTTACCGAGGGACACAGCTATTTGAATAGTTAAACTTCCCTGTAGGGGTGCACCACATTACCCAACACGCTCGATCCCTTTGGCCGGACACACTTTCCTGGATCATGCCCGGCCTTAGAAGATCAACACGTCTCAACCCTACCTAGGCACAACAGAGAGGTCAGCACACCGGTCTAAATCCTAAGCGTGCAGGGGTCTGGGCCCATCGCCCATTGCACACTTGCACATTGCATGGGTGGGCAAAAGTAGACCTAGCCTCCCTAATACAGGAGCAGATGTTTCAGTCCAATCCGGCGCGTGCTGCTCAGTCGCTGACGTCAAGAAGGCTTCGGCTGATACCACGACGTCGAGTGCCCATAACTGTTCTTGCGTAGTTGGTTAGTGTGTATAGGCCAGTGGCCAGACTCAGATCAAATACCAAGATCTCGTTAAGCATGCTATTTAAGTAACCGCGGACGCTGACCAGGGCCAGGCCCACCTCTCACATAGGTGGTCTCAACCTGCCTTGTCGCTCCGCCACAAAGATCCACTCAGAGGGCCGTCGGGATAAACGACCTTTCAGCCCCCAATCCGTGAATCACCCGCGGGTACTCTACGAGCCGACCCGACTTTAGTCACCACCTGTATCATGTATAATATGCATGTATATACCCGTGATCACCTCCCGAGTGATCACGACCCAATAGTATAGCATGGCAAATGGACAAGAATGTAGGGCCACTGATGTGATCACCTGTACCATTCACTTGTTGGTGTCCCAGTTAGAATTGACACAGGACCAAGAATTAATGGCGATGGTTGATGTCTACTACACAACCTTCTTCTTGTAGACGTTGTTGGGCCTCCAAGTGCAGAGGTTTGTAGGACAGTAGCAAATTTCCCTCAAGTGGATGACCTAAGGTTTATCAATCCGTGGGAGGCGTAGGGTGAAGATGGTCTCTCTCAAACAACCCTGCAACCAAATAACAAAGAGTCTCTTGTGTCCCCAACACACCCAATACAATGTCAAATTGTATAGGTGCACTAGTTCGGTGAAGAGATGGTGATACAAGTGCAATATGGATGGTAGATATAGGTTTTTGTAATCTGAAATTATAAAAACAGCAAGGTAACTAATGATAAAAGTGAGCGTAAACGGTATTGCAATGCTAGGAAACAAGGCCTAGGGTTCATACTTTCACTAGTGCAAGTTCTCTCAACAATATAACATAATTGGATCATAAATCTATCCCTCAACATGCAACAAAGAGTCACTCCAAAGTCACTAATAGTGGAGAACAAACGAAGAGATTATGGTAGGGTACGAAACCACCTCAAAGTTATCCTTTCTGTTCTATCTATTCAAGAGTTCGTAGTAAAATAACATGAAGTTATTCTTTCCGTTCAACCTATCATAGAGTTCATACTAGAATAACACCTTAAGACACAAATCAACCAAAACCCTAATGTCACCTAGATACTCCATTGTCACCTCAAGTATCTGTGGGCATGATTATACGATATGCATCACACAATCTCAGATTCATCTATTCAACCAACGCAAAGTACTTCAAAGAGTGCCCCAAAGTTTCTACCGGAGAGTCAAGACGAACACGTGTGCCAACCCCTATGCATAGGTTCATGGGCGGAAACCGCAAGTTGATCACCAAAACATACATCAAGTGGATCATGTGATATCCCATTGTCACCACAGATAAGCACGGCAAGACATACATCAAGTGTTCTCAAATCCTTAAAGACTCAATCCAATAAGATGACTTCAAAGGGAAAACTCAGTCAATTACAAGAGAGTAGATGGGGAGAAACATCATAAGATCCAACTATAATAGCAAAGCTCGCGATACATCAAGATCGTATCACTTCAAGAACACGAGAGAGAGGGAGAGATCAAACACATAGCTATTGTAACATACCCTCAGCCCCGAGGGTGAACTACTCCCTCCTCGTCATGGAGAGCGCCGGGATAATGAAGATGGCCACTGGTGAGGGATCCCCCCTCCGGCAGGGTGCCGGAATGGGCTCCCGAGAGGTTTTTGGTGGCTACAGAGGCTTGCGGCGGCGGAACTCCTGATCTATCTTGTTCTTCGATGGTTTTAGGGTATATGGGAATATATAGGCGAAAGAAGTTGGTCGGGGGAGCCACGAGGGGCCCACGAGAGTGGAGGGCGCGCCCAAGGGGGTGGGCGCCCCCCTATCTCGTGGCCTCCTTGAAGCTTCCCTGGCTTGCACTCCAAGTTCCCTGGATTGCTTCTGTTCCAAAAATAAGTTTCCCGAAGGTTTCATTCCGTTTGGACTTCGTTTAATATTCCTTTTCTTCGAAACACTGAAATAGGCAAGAAAACAACAATATGGGCTGGGCCTCCGGTTAATAGGTTGGTCCCAAAAATAATATAAAAGTGTATAATAAAGCCCATAAACATTCAAAATAGATAATAAAATAGCATGAATGCTTCATAAATTATAGATACGTTGGAGACGTATCAGCATCCCCAAGCTTAATTCCTGCTCGTCCTCGAGTAGGTAAATGATAAAAGAAAGAATTTATGAAGTGTGAATGCTGCAGGTGCAGAAGTTTGATCAACGATAATGTCAATCACCTTTTGTAGCATGATTATATGTCATAACAATAGTTCATCTCATAAAACTTCTCAACATCAAGTAACAAGCTATTCACATGTTAAAGCACAGACCATAAACTTTCTTGAAAACTAGCAAACTTCATTCTTAGTCATCAAACAATTACAATTCATCTTATTTTCAGGAAGGGTCTATGTCAGAGCTTTGATTTAGCAAACTCCACATACTCAACTATCATATAGTCTTCTACAATTGCTAACACTCACGCAATACTTATGGTTATGGAGTTTTAATCGGACACTGAGAAAGATAGGGGCTTATAGTGTTGCCTCCCAACGTATTCACCTTTGGGTGATGTCAACAATAATAGTTCATGCTAACTTACATCCAATTGGATATATATATCAGGATCTTTCCAACACGAGGTGCTTGCCAAAGGATAAAATGAAAAAGGTAAAGGTGAAGATCACCTTGACTCTTGCATAAAGTAAAAGACATAAAGTAAAAGATAGGCCCTTCGCAGAGGGAAGCA
>NC_041381.1:598815219-598829804 GCF_002162155.2 Triticum dicoccoides
TTTCCAACACGAGGTGCTTGCCAAAGGATAAAATGAAAAAGGGAAAGGTGAAGATCACCTTGACTCTTGCATAAAGTAAAAGACATAAAGTAAAAGATAGGCCCTTCGCAGAGGGAAGCAGAGGTTGTCATGTGCTTTTAGGGTTGGATGCACAAAATCTTAATGCAAAAGAATGTCACTTTATATTGCCAATTGTGATATGAACCTTTATTATGCAGTCCGTCGCTTTTATTACTTCCATATCACACGATCGTATAAAGCTTATTTTCTCCGCACTAATAAGTCATACATATTTAGAGAGCAATTTTTATTGCTTGCAACATGACAACTTACTTGAAGGATCTTACTCAATCCATAGGTAGGTATGGTGGACTCTCATGGCAAAAACTAGGTTTAAGGATATTTGGAAGCACAAGTAGTATCTCTACTTGGTGCAAGGAATTTTGGCTAGCATGAGGGGGAAAGGCAAGCTCAACATGTTTGAATGATCCATGACAATATACTTTAACTGAGATGTGAGAAAACATAACCCATTATGTTGTCTTCCTTGTCCAACATCAACTCTTTAGCATGTCATACTTAATGAGTGCTCACAATTATAAAAGATGTCTAGGATAGTATATTTATATGTGAAATCTCTCTTCCTTCAATATTCTTTCATGAATTGTTCAAATGACCAATACAATGCTTGCTAACCTTCAATAAATTTACAACCTCTAATTCTTAGATGTGAAGTCATTACTCCCCATGGGATAAGCAAATGAGACATATATAATTTCAGATTTATGATATTCAGCTCATTCAACCATCTACTCATAGGTTATAAGTGAAGCACACGAGTAAATGACAAACTACTCCAAAAAGATATAAGTGAAGATCAATGAGTAGCTAAATAATTATGTAACTATGTGAAGATTCTCTCATTTAAGAATTTCAGATCTTGGTAATTTATTCAAACAGCAAGCAAAACAAAATAAAATGACATTGCAAGGATAGCACAACTCATGTGAAGAAGCAAAAACTTAGGTTCAACCGATACTGACCGATAATTGTTGAAGAAGAAAGGTGGGATGCCTAATGGGGCATTCCCAAGCTTAGATACTTGAGACTTCTTGAAATATTATCTTGGGGTGCCTTGGGCATCCCCAAGCTTGAACTTTTGTGTCTCCTTAATTCCTCTCATATCATGGTTTCTCTTTTTATCAAAAGCTTCATCCACACCAAACTCAACAAGAACTCGTGAGATAGGTTAGTATAAACCAATGCAAAACCTTATCATTTTCTACTGTAACAAATCACTAAAATTATTATTCAACATTGCATACTAAATGCCTCTGCATATTTAACACTCCTATCCTCAAACAGAATCATTAAACAAGCAAACAAATGCAAACAATGCAACCATAACAGCAATCTGCCAAAACAGTATAGTCTGTAAAGAATGCAAGATTCATCATACTTACCTAACTCCAAAAATTATGAGAAAAATATTATGTTGTAGAAGATTTATCATATCTCAATATGCCAAAAGTTTCAACATTATACCATTCTCTGACTTTTCTAGGGAATTTTTGCAACAGCGGTAAACTTTCTGTTTTCAAACAGCAACATGTATACTAGCAAAATAAGCATGGTAAAGGCTATCCTTGACATTTTTATTGAAAATAAAGATGCAAAACATTATTCTAAATAACAGCAAGCAAATACTAACAAAATAAAATGATGCTCCAAGCAAAACACATATCATGTGGTGAATAAAAATATAGCTCCAAGTAAAGTTACCGATGGACGAAGACGAAAGAGGGGATGCCATCCGGGGCATCCCCAAGCTTAGGCTCTTGGTTGTCCTTGAATGTTACCTTGGGGTGCCTTGGGCATCCCCAAGCTTAGGCTCTTTCCACTCCTT
Source organism: Triticum dicoccoides (assembly GCF_002162155.2). NCBI lineage: Eukaryota > Viridiplantae > Streptophyta > Magnoliopsida > Poales > Poaceae > Triticum > Triticum dicoccoides. Next base: position 598,817,126 of record NC_041381.1, read on the forward strand.
ATTTCATAGTCCATCGAATCTTTACACAAAACTTGAAAACTTCACAACACAAAACTCAACAGAAAACTCGTAAGCTCCTTTAAGTATAAGAAAATAAAACCACCACTTATGTACTGTAATGAACTCATTCTAAATTCATATTGGTGTAATATATACTGTATTCCAACTTCTTTATGGTTCATACCCTCCGATACTAATCATAGATTCATCAAAATAAGCAAACAACACAAAGAAAACAGAATCTGTCAAAAACAGAACGGTCTGTAGTAATATGTATCAAACGTATACTTATGGAACTCCAAAAATTCTACCAAATTAGGAAGTCCTGACCAATTTGTGTACCAATCCATAGCAGAAAGAATCAGATCATAAGCACGTTTCTGTGAATTAGCAAAACTAATTTACTGAGTGCAAAAGTTTCTGATTTCTAGCAGGATCAACACAACTATCACCGTAAGCTATCCTAAAGGTCTTAATTGGCACTTTATTGAAACAAAAGCTATAAAACATGATTACTACAGTAGCATTATCATGTGGACACACAAAAACAGTAAAGGTAAATATTGGGTTGACTCCCAACAAGCGCTTTTCTTTAATGCCCTTTTTAGCTAGGCATGATGATGACAATGATGCTCACATAAAGGATAAGAATTGAAATATAACGGGAGCATCATGAAGTACATGACTAGCACATTTAAGTCTAACCCACTTCCTATGCATGGGGATTTTGTGAGCAAACAACTTATGGGGACAATAATCAACTAGCATAGGAAGGCAAAACAAACATAACTTTAAAACTGTAAGCACATAGAGAGGAAACTTGACATTATTGCAATTCCTACAAGCATATGTTCCTCCCTCATAATAATTTTTAGTAGCATCATGAATGAATTAAACAATATAACCAGCACCTAAAGCATTCTTTTCATGATCTACAAGCATAGAAAATTTACTACTCTCCACATAAGCAAAATTATTCTTATTCGGAATAGTGGGAGTATCATAAGAGACTTGAATACTATAAATAGTTTCCACCTTAAAAGAGTAATGTTCAGAAAAAGGGTAATCATAATCATGACAAGTTTTATAAATATAATCATCACTACTTATTATAGCATAAGTTTCATCACAATAATCATCATAAGTAGCAACTTTGTTCTCATCATAACCGATTGAAACCTCTTCCAAGATAGTGGAATCACTAAATAAAGTTGACACTCTTCCAAATACACTTTCATAAATATTATATGATTCAACATCCTCCAAAATGGTGGGATCATTACTTCATAAAGTTGACACTCTTCCAAACCCACTTTCCTCAATATAATCATCATAGGTAAGAGGCATGCTATCATCATAACAACTTTGCATATCAAAACTTGGGATGCTAAAAATATCATCTTCATTAAACGTAGAATCCCCAAGCTTGGTACAAACATTAATTTCAGCAAATATATTCTCAAATATTTCATCCTCATCAAACATAGCTTCCCCAAGCTTGGGCCTTTTCATATCATAAGCATAATCACTCTCATCATTAATAGTATGGATAGCACAAATAGTATAGCAATTATCATCATCACAATGAGTAGTAGGAGTAACATCATTTGGGAGAGATACCTTTTTACCTTTGTTGCTCCTTCTTTTCTTTTTCTTCTTCACAATATGTGTGGGTTCAACCTTCTTTTTGAGCTCCTTATTGATGAGATTGGTTGAATAGAAAGCTCCTCCTCGTTACCTGATTCATCATAAGAAATAATAGGAGGATATTAGGAAGTATCTTCCCTTTCATTAGTGTTCTCTTCATCTTCTATTTTCTTCCTTTTCTTTAGGTAATTGGCAATATAAGGATTTTCAATGCAATTCACCGCACAATACATATAAATTTCCTCTAGATCAATATCAAGAAAATTCTCAAGATTAAATTCTGGAATAAGCTTAGTTGCAGGTTTCAATTCTTCATAATCCAAAAGAAAACTAAGTTCATTATGATGCGCAAGGGAAATCAATTCATCACAACTTTTGGACACGATTCGATCATGAAACAATTTGCATAGGAGATTTAAATGACCACGTTCATTGTAAAGTTCACAAGTACGGCAAAGATATCTTAAATTTTCAGCACTACATTAAGCCTTTCTTGCAACCCTTTAGTTTCTAAATACTTATGCCTCTTGCAATATCTATTTTCCCTATTTGGTGTGTACTTGCAAACCCAATCTACTCCACAAAAATTGACATGCTTATAAGAGATATTTTCATCATAACTAGTGCAATCATCATTAGTACTATGGATATTCAAAGGGTTCATACTAACAACATTGCAATCATGCTCATCATTCAAAGATTTAGTACCAAGCATTTTAATGCATTCTTCTTCTAGCACTTGAGAACAATTTTCCTTCTCATCATACTCACGAAAGATATTAAAAAGATGAAGCGTATGAGACAAACTCAATTCCATTTTTTGGTAGTTTTCTTTTATAAACTAAACTAATGATAAAACAAGGAACAAAAAGATTCGATTGCAGGATCTAAAGATATACCTTCAAGCACTCACCTCCCCAGCAACGGTGCCAGAAAAGAGCTTGATGTCTACTACACAACCTTCTTCTTGTAGACGTTGTTGGGCCTCCAAGTGCAGAGGTTTGTAGGACAGTAGCAAATTTCCCTCAAGTGGATGACCTAAGGTTTATCAATCCATGGGAGGCGTAGGATGAAGATGGTCTCTCTCAAACAACCCTGCAACCAAATAACAAAGAGTCTCTTGTGTCCCCAATACACCCAATACAATGGCAAATTGTATAGGTGCACTAGTTCGGCGAAGAGATGGTGATACAAGTGCAATATGGATGGTAGATATAGGTTTTTGTAATTTGAAATTATAAAAACAGCAAGGTAACTAATGATAAAAGTGAGCGTAAACGGTATTGCCATGCTAGGAAACAAGGCCTAGGGTTCATACTTTCACTAGTGCAAGTTCTCTCAACAATAATAACATAATTAGATCATAAAACTATCCCTCAACATGCAACAAAGAGTCACTCCAAAGTCACTAATAGCGGAGAACAAACGAAGAGATTATGGTAGGGTACGAAACCACCTCAAAGTTATCCTTTCTATTCTATCTATTCAAGAGTCTGTAGTAAAATAACATGAAGCTATTCTTTCCATTCAACCTATCATAGAGTTCATACTAGAATAACACCTTAAGACGCAAATCAACCAAAACCCTAATGTCACCTAGATACTCCATTGTCACCTCAAGTATTCGTGGGCATGATTATATGATATGCATCACACAATCTCAGCTTCATCTATTCAACCAACACAAAGTACTTCAAAGAGTGCCCCAAAGTTTCTACCGGAGAGTCAAGACGAAAACGTGTGCCAACCCCTATGCATAGGTTCATGGGTTGCACCCGCAAGTTGATCACCAAAACATACATCAAGTGGATCACGTGATATCCCATTGTCACCACAGATAAGCACGACAAGACATACATCAAGTGTTCTCAAATCCTTAAAGACTCAATCCAATAAGATGACTTCAAAGGGAAAACTCAATCCATTACAAGAGAGTAGAGGGGGAGAAACATCATAAGATCCAACTATAATAGCAAAGCTCGCGATACATCAAGATCGTATCACTTCAAGAACACAAGAGAGAGAGAGAGAGAGAGAGAGAGAGAGAGAGAGAGAGAGAGATCAAACACATAGCTACTGTAACATACCCTCAGCCCCGAGGGTGAACTACTCCCTCCTCGTCATGGAGAGCGCCGAGATGATGAAGATGACCACTGGTGAGGTACCCCCCCTCCGGCAGGGTGCCGGGACGGGCTCCTGAGAGGTTTTTGGTGGCTACAGAGGCTTGCGGCAGCGGAACTCTCAATCTATTTTTTTCTTCGATGGTTTTAGGGTATATGGGAATATATAGGCGAAAGAAGTCGGTCGAGGGAGCCACGAGGGGCCCATGAGAGTGGAGGGCGCGCCTAGGGGGTGGGCACGCCTCCCTATCTCATGGCCTCCTTGGAGCTTCCTTGTCTTGCACTCCAAGTTCCCTGGATTGCTTCTGTTCCAAAAATAAGTTTCCCGAAGGTTTCATTCCGTTTGGACTCCGTTTAATATTCCTTTTCTTCAAAACACTGAAATAGGCAAGAAAACAACAATATGGGCTGGGCCTCCGTTTAATAGGTTAGTCCCAAAAAATAATATAAAAGTGTATAATAAAGCCCATAAACATTCAAAACAGATAATAAAATAGCATGAATGCTTCATAAATTATAGATACGTTGGAGACGTATCAATGGTGAGAAGTATCGATATACTAGGAACTCTTAAGAGGTGGAGCAATCCTCACAACATCCTTGTCGTAAAAGATAGTAATACTTCAAGGTAGAACATAATATAAGCTGGGAGGCAAGTTGCATCCATAACATGAACAAGTTTGTGATGAAAGGAAGGTAAGGATGTTGTCGATGGTAACTCAAATTACCAAGGGACGAGGATGGCACTTATCATCATGAATTCAATTGATATCTTGAAAGGAGTCAAAATGTTAATGATGATCATGACAAATTATGTCGAGAGGCTCCACGAAGAAGCAATCGAACAACGACTGTATCAAGCAAAGGACTGATGCAACGAAATATTATTGGAACCACAAATACAACACAAACTTGGAATCAAGTTTGCTGTTCAAGATAAACGATAAGACGAGGAAATCGATGTAAGCTTAGCTCATCGTCTTCCGGGAGTAAGGAACAAGTAGCACAGTTAAAATCGGCACGATAATGCTATAGCCGAGCAGGCCAGGAATGACATGGTCGAGTACAAACTCATAAGTAAAGAAGATTACTAAGAGTTGTTTAATCATGGTGCGGACCCGATTTAGTTATCGGTTTCCTCGAGTAACTATCAACTCGGAACCCAGGAAAATTGGAATCGGTCAGGAATAATACTTGATGAAGGCTCATAATTAGCAACGTGGTTCGGTGATATTATCGAGATACCAGAGGGTAATACTCTGAGGTAGAGCGAGATAGAGGGTTGACAAGTGTATTGATCTGCAGAAGACAAGTACTTTAACTTGACTAAGAAAAGGAATCAAGGAATATCAATATGGCTGAAACCATAGCTGCAAGGGATCCAATTTAATGACACCGAAAGTATTATCGAACCGATTATATGTTCTGTAAGAAGCTTCCATGATAAGTTCCACATCGGGTCCATGGGCATGAACACTAAGTTTAAGGGCGACTCCCACTTCTTCAATGCATAACCCTCCATTCACTTCTCGTTTCCAAAAATGACATTAGTTGTTGAAAGTTTTTTCTGGCGAAGCACCAGAAGAGTATGACTCGTGAAAACTTTCGGGTTCACACATATTAGAGAAGGCTTCAACCCATAGGTGCATCTTGGGAACATATACCACAAACTCCAAGGGTAATCGACACAAGCTCAAAGGTAGAGCATGGTTGACAAAAGCAGAGGATACAAATTGTCAAAGACATTATGTATCATGGGAATAACTCACAAGAATTTTGAACGTGAAGGATACTATCGGATAATAACCCAACAATCACTACAAGGATTCCGGTCTATTGCAACAAAATTTATTGCTACAACTATGTTTTGTTGCAATAAAACACAATATTACCAAAAATTCCCCGGTTGTGGTAATAGGCCGCACATATTGCCATAACTTAGTTTGGTCGCGATAAATACTAACTTTGTTGCAATAGAGGCCTCATATTGCAACAAACTGTATTGGCATTGCAATATGGTAGCGGTATTGCAACAAACAAATTCTGTTGCGTGAGGGCAGTCATTTTGTTGTAATAGAGAGTAGGTATTTCAACATAACAACTATTCATGGCAATATTAAGAAAGATATTGCAACATCGGCGTGACGTTGCATTAGTTACAAATATTACTGCAAAAAGGGGCTAAGTATCGCAACAAACTGCATCGGCGTTGCAATATGGTAGCGATATTGCGACAAACGAATTCCGTTGCGCCAGGCGGCCATTTTGTTCAAAAGAGACTAGGTATTTCAACAGAATAACTATTTGTGGTAATATTCCAAAAAATATATTGTAAAATCGGTGTGACATTGCATTAGTTACAACTAAAATAGTGGAAAAAATATATTATTCAAATTTATAGATATTAAGTTATGATTTTTGCAAGCTTTAAGGAGTAATTAAAATATATTTTAATTGCACCCATTTTGATTAACCAAAATAATAGAAAAAGTTTATAAATGGATTGAATACACTTTCTTGATAGGAATACATATTTAATTTGTTAAATTTGGATTTGAAATGGCCAAGTTGTTGGCATTTTAAAACAAGGTTGTTTTTTGCAAAAACTAGGGTGGCATCCACGGTGACCTCCAGGGGCAATGACAAGTGTGGCATGCCACCGCGCAGTAACCCAAAAAACTATGGAGGCTCTCGCCTGGGCAGGGATTCGAACGCTCGTCCTCAGACTCGAAAACCCTTCACATCCACAACGAAGAGTATCGGTACTCAATCAGAGTAAGAATTTTGTGGTAATATATTGCGTTTTATTGCAACAGAAGATAGCTATAGCAATAAATTTTGTTGCAATAGACCGGAATCCTTGTAGTGGTATTCTCACATCTAGGGCATGGACAACACATAAAACCATTTTGCTTGTTTGCCTCAGCCACTTCGAGAAAATTATGCACGCCCTTAATGTACTCGGAGGTGCGTCTATTACCGTACATCCATTACCGGTTCATCTGCGTGCATTATATATAATTAAGTATGTCAAAAACCATTACAGAACATCATGAACAGAGAAGTGACCAAATTAATAGAAGTTCATCATCACATTAAAACCAAAGTACTATACTGATCAAATGTTATTACTGAAAAAATAAATACATAAAGTTCATACACTAGTTCTCATTGAACAACATATCTCTCTCTAAAGCATCTAATTAAACCATACATTGAAATGTTGCAAAATATTCAATGCAACAAGAAATGTGATCATAATTGCAACTAAGGTAACAATTGATTCAATGGCATAATGATACCAAGCCTCGGTATGATGGCATATTTTCTAATCTTTCTAATCTTCAAGCGCATTGCATCCATCTTGATCTTGTGATCATCGACGACATCAGCAACATGCAACTCCAATGCCATATTCTCCTCCTCAATTCTTTTCAATCTTTTCTTCAAGTAATTGTTTTCTTTTTCAACTAAATTTAACCTCTCGACAACAGGGTCGGTTGGAATTTCCGGTTCACATACCTCCTAGATAAAAACATCTATGTCACGTTGGTCAGCATAATTGTCATAAACACTAAACGAACCAAATAGTTATAAAAGATAATATATACCACATCCGAATCATAGACAGGACGAGGGCCGATGGAGACGGATACCAAAACCATCGCACTATATAACAAATAATAATAAAAGTAAGAAAATTATACAAGTATCTATCTAAATCATACAAGTAAGAATTTTTTTCTATTAGAAAGAAGATAAGAACAAGAGGCTCACCACGGTGGTGCTGGCGATGAGATCGGCGCGGGCGATCGACGGCGGTGAGGACGGGGACGGGACAGGACATACCGCCAAACCTAGACAAATTTTGAGAAAAATGGAGATTGGACAAGGAGCTTCGAGAGGAGCCAGCTTAAGTGTGGCTCGGGCATTTCATCGAACACCTCATGTGCATAGAAGGTGAGCTAGAGCACCACAAAAGCTCTCCCACAGTTGGCCAAAAAAATAGATCAGTGGCTCTGCTCGCGGGCAGGGGCGGGGGTATATATAGGCCTATCTTTAGTCCCGGTTTGTGGCTAAAACCGGGACTAAAGGACAACCTTTGGTTTCGGTTCCAGCCACCAACCGGGACTAAAGGTTGTGGGCCAGGAGCGAGGACCATTAATTGGTCCCGGTTCGTGTCAAGAACCGGGACCAAAGGGGTCATACGAACCGGGACCAATGGCCCCCGAGGCCCGGCCGGCGCCCTGGCCTCACGAACCGGGACCAAAGGCCGATGCCCCCTTTGGTCCCGGTTCGTGAGTGAACCGGGATTAATGCCCTTACCCAGGCCTCAACCAAAGCCCTGTTTTCTACTAGTGAAGGGCGGCATGGGATGGGCGCGGGCTTGACACCTATGGTCACCTTAACGTTGTCAGTTTGCAACCATTACATCACCTTAACCTATGGTTGACAGGCCCCTTTCGCACTGCGCTACAAAAACAGGGTGGGGGCTTCACGAGGTTCGTCGCGTTGCCAGGACCCCACCAACACTCCCTACCGATCTAGGACTCGCAGCAGTGACGGAAAGCACCGCCACCACCACTACTCACTCACCGCCGCCACCACAGCTCCACCATGGCCACCAGCTCGAGCTCATCGAGCCAAGGAGAGGGTATACTGCCGATCTAATCTAGCCTACACCGATCCACAAGATCCATCAAAGGTATTAGAACCAAACTTGGCTGAGATTTTTGGTGGAAGAGAAACACAGAGAAGCAGTACACAACAGGACTTATGCGCACGGATCTCAAACCCATCACACGTCTATGCGTTACGCGTTAGAAACAGGTTCTGCTAGAATTTCATTTCACGCCCAACTTTGACTATTGTTGTCTTGATATTAGAACAGAAAGATGAGAAAGCGGACTACATTTTGATGATTATATTAGCCTTCCATAGGCTATTAAACTCACGGCTAAAAAGCTTGTCATGAATAGTGTCTTTGTTTATATGGATCCTCTTCACATTAAGAACAAATCAGTTCCAAAGTACGGCCTGTTGGTCAGTGTGAAAGTGATGCTTACAAACAGTTTTAGTTTTTGTATAAGTCAAACGATGAAAGTTTGAAGAAATGTGTAGAAAAATATATCAGCATCTACCACATAAAATCAATTATATCATTAGAACAATCATACTTGGTCAAACTTCTCATTGTTTGACATAACAACTAATAGTATGCACTACATTCTAGCATGATTTTGCTTGAGATTTGTGGTCGCATGCAGCACCATAGTCTCAATTGTGAACCCCGGTCCAAATCCCAGCATCACACCCCAAACACCTTCCTCTCCGTCCTCCTCCATTCGGCGCCGCTGCTCATCAAGCACAAAAATCACTGTGGCACTGAGCATATTCCCGTACTCCCTCAGCACGGTCCGACTTGCTGCCAACTTCCCTGGGTCCAACATGAGAGCCAGGTCGATGCTGTCCAAGAGTGCGGTGACGCCAGGATGCACTGCCCAGAAGAGGTCGTTCCATTGGGCGTCAATTCCAAGCTGCTTGAGCTCATCCGATATGCACCTCTCGATGTTGTGTGTAGCTATAGGGGCAAGCTCCTGCATAAACAATTGGTGGTAGATGCCGCCTTCCCCGGTTTTTATAACGGCAACACGATCTGTGTCCGGAATCACGGTCTGTGATGCGGATACCATCTCAAAGAGCGGGCGCTCCAGTGGATGCACCGCGTCAGCGCCGACGATTACCGCGCCGGCGCCGTCACTGAAAATTGCCTGGCTAATGAGGGTGTGGGGGTAGTTCTCCTCTGGCCCCCGCAAGGCAGCAACGCTGAGCTCGACGCATGCCACCAGGACACGGGCGCCACAGTTATTCTCGGCAATGTCCTTGGCGAGGCGCAGCGACGCGGAGCCGCCGGAGCATCCGGTGAGCTGGAGCAGTGTGCGGACCACAGAGGATCCGAGGCCCAGCAGGGATGCGAGGCGGAGGTCGACGCCCGGGGAAAGGGCGCATGAGTTGGTGCTGAGGATGAGGTGGGTTATGTCGGTCGCTGGACGGCCCCACTTGGCTATGGCCTTGGTGGCCGCGGACGCGGCGAGCTCCGGGGCAACGGCAGCGGCGATCTCCAGCCTGTCCTGTCCACCGTCGAAGAAGCGGGGGTGGGCGTCCAGCAGCTCCTGCGTGTGGTGAAAGAAACGTTTCTCCGTGGCAGTCCTGTCACCTGCACGTACGATTGACAGAATTTTTTTTCCCGCAAAAAAAAGTTATTGACAGAGAAGATAAACAAACGCGCCAAGGCCGATCGACCTGTCATCGCAGATTTGGCTTACATATTAACTTGAATTTGCGTTTGAGGTCCGTGAGGTGTTGGCTTTTGGTGACGCGGAAGTAGTACTCCACGTACTCCTCCTGGGACAATCGGTTGGGCGGGTTTGCTGTCCCGATGGCCAGCACTGCCGCAGGACCGTCCGCACGCTTCAAATGCCGGATCTCGCGCACGGTATTTCTTGCCAAGCTGTCACAGGCCTGCTTAGCTAATGTGTGTGTGTGTGTGAGAGAGAGAGAGAACAAAATAAGAGTTATTTTTTGTTGATGAAACTAAATAAGAGTTAACGCTGCACGAAGAAAGAAAGTAAGAAAGAAAGAAAGAAAGAAAGAAAAATACGTACCTAGCCACCGGCAAGACAGAAGGGGGACAGTGAGAAGGCTGCTCTTGTTTGCATAGCATGTCCAGATCATGATTCACCTAGAGCCCAAGGGATCGTGTAATGAACGTAATTATTCCTATACCAAACATAAATTCTAAATCTCACATATAGTAATGAATAAAATAAAAGTTAAATAGCTGAGAGGAAGAAAAAGGGAGCTGAGGAGCAGCTCCAACATGTACTAATGAATAAAATAAGAGTTAACTCTGCACATAGAAAGTAAGAAAGAACAGGCAAGAAGGAACCGGAAATACCTAGACAATATGAAGTGAGTGCCACCGGCAAAACAGACGGGGAAGGCTGCTCTTGTTTGCCTCGCGAGATGCAAAGGCTTGGTACTTTATAGGGACGGGAGAGCAGAGCCGAAGCATCTCCGTAGTAGAAAGGCTACCAGCGCAGGCATCCACCAGCCACAAGTAATACTTGGTAACCGTTTTTTTTTCTTTTGCGGGGGAATACTTGGTAACCGTTGCCATGTGAAAGTGAAACACTAGTGCTACTTGTACTAGTTTATGTAGATACATCCACCATCCAGTACAAATCTGAGTTTTAATTAGAGTCGGTTCGTAGATCTGTTTTTTCTAATAAATCTCGAGCCGAGTCTGAGCACTATACCAGTGGCCGGGATTTTCTTAAAACAAAGAAAAAAGCGGCACCACGTTTTTTTTCTAGAAAACAGACACCAAAGATTTTTAGAGTCAGTTTACATATATATTCAATCGACTGTCGTAATTATAATATTTGGTACAGCTTTCAGTATTTTGTGCAGAGAGTTGAATTGCAGGTCACACATGACCATTTGGACTTAGTTCTGGGGAACTACTTTCGCAGTTCCTAAATCTTATAGCCTCATCCTTGTTGATTCTAATGTTTACCTTTATTTCAATTAGCTTTGGATTCTTGCTGTAAACGACACAGGGTGTTCTTCTGGCATCTGATTCGTAACAGGCTCAACACCAGAGCAATGTTGCAACGAAAAAACATTCACTTGCTGGATTATAACTTTGTCATGTTTGACTGTTGAGATGCCAGGAGCACAGAGCATCCCCATCATTTATTTTCTCATAAGATGCTACCAGTACATGCATCCACCAGATACAAGTACACGCCAACTATTTTATAACTACTCCCTTGTGAAACACTAGTGCTACTTGTTGGGATTATGCCCTAATGGAAATTTTACGATGAAGACATTTACACATGGCTATGTAATTAATACTACTGAGATCAACTGTAACCATGGAAATTTGGGAGAATCTGATGCCAGTATAGGGATTCAGTTTTTTTACGATACATATTACTCCCTCCGTTCCGTCACAGAAATAGATGTATTTAGAACTAAAATATATCTAGATACATCCATACCTGCAACAAATAATTTAGAACGGAGAGAGTACTATATATAAGACGTAGATCCCAACATTGGTTGTTGAGAATCCATAAATCAAACAGTTGTCGAGATGCCAAGGATCCTCCTACATTACAAGTGATATGTACAGCTAGAAGTTCCTTGGACACAAACAACAATTTTGTAAAATAACGCAACCAGGAGCATAGAGTATCTCCATCAGTTTTTTTTTCTCATGAGATGCTACATCATATGGATCCACCGGCCACAAATAGTAGACGCCAAATATTTCGTAACTACTCACATGTGAAACACTAGTTCTACTTCTTGGGAATTTGCCCTCAAAGCAATTTTAGGATGATGATATTTACACATGGCTATGCAATGGATAGTGTTGAGATGCCTAAGTGTCCACATCAGTACTAGGCTACTAGCCATGGAAATTCGGGAGGATCCAATACCAGTCCGGGGGATCCAGTGTTTTGATGATACTCCCTCCGTCACGGTTTAGAAGGCGCGCTTGGAAATTCTCTGGGACCTAGGTTGTTAGACTGTATATATGTAGTCCTGTATAGGCCTTGTATTGTACCCCTTGGTACGTCTATATAATGAGATAGCCACACCCCGTTTTAGGGTGTCGAGCGAGTTTCCCAAACCCTATGTTTTACATGGTATCAGTTTAGGTTACGATGTCTTCCGCTACACCACCTCCCCCCGCCGCCGTCGCCGCCGCCGCGCCGATCTTGACCGCCGCCGCTGCCGCGCCGGCCCTAGCCCCAATGTCGCCCTTCCTGGCCTCCCAGCCACTCGCGGCGACGTACGGCGCCACCCTGCCGCCGCCCGCTTCTCCGCAGGCGCCG
>NC_041381.1:598830141-598836853 GCF_002162155.2 Triticum dicoccoides
GCCACCGTCGTCTCTCTGGCCGGGATCGGCCCCCGCTGCGCCGCCGCCGCACCCCTGGCCGGGATCGGCCCCTGCTGCGCCGCCGCCGCACCCCTACACGGCGGTGCCACTGCCGCCGCACCACAACTACTCCGCGCAGTCCTATGGGGGCGCGGCTGCCTCGCCGTATGGTGCCCCCGTAGCTCCCGGGCACGGTGACTCGGCCACTGCAGCGCCCGGCCTCTACGGCCCTCCTGCAGCGCCGGGCGCCCTGGCTGCTCCCTCGCCCGGCTACCCCTACGCGATGATCCCTCGTCCAGAGATGGCTCCGTCCATGGATCCCTATGCATCACTGGCGCAGGCGTACACTGCTCAAACCGCGGCGCCGCCGCCGTTTTATTTCTTGCACCTGCTTCCAGTGAAGCTCGGGCCGGACAACTACCTGTCATGGCGTGCGCAGGTCTTGCCTCTCCTCCGCAGCCGCTACTTGGAGGGCTACGTTGATGGGTCCATCCCGTGCCCACCTCCTCACCATCCGGCATATCACACGTGGGTGGCGCAGGATCAGTCCATTCTCTCTGCCATCCAGTCCTCGCTCACGCCGAGTGTTTCGTCGATGGTCATCATCGCCGCTACGTCCAGGGAGGCATGGGCGGCCCTCCACACCAGTTTCGCCTCTCAGTCTCAGGCGCGTGCGCACTCTATACGCACCGAGCTGGGTGAGACCAAACTTGGCGATCTCAGCATCACGGAGTACTTCAACAAGATGACGAGCCTCGCTGACACCCTGGCCTCTGTTGGTCAGCCACTTCTGGACGCGGACTTCACCACCTTTGTGCTTAACGGGCTCGATGATGATTATGATAATCTCATTGAGAACGTCCATGGTCGAGATGATACACTCCCGCGTCGTGAGCTCTATGCGTGCCTCCTTGGGCGTGAGCAGCGCATCAAGGCGCGCCGTGTTTCCCCCGCTTCGTCTCCGCCAACGTCGCCACACGCGGCAAACCTCAGAAGCCGGCCCCATCAGGTGGCAAACCACCGGCTTCCCCGTCGCAGGCCTCGAGGGGCAACGCGCCGACCATCACGGGAGGGAGTCACCCAGTTGCTTGTTGTTCCAGTTGTGGCGCTCCTCAGGCTTGTCAGCTTTGTGGCATAGATCGTCACCTCGCCTCTCGCTGCCACAGACGCTACAAGCAAGACTTCCTTGGCCTTGGCAACAATGGAAAAGGGAATGATAAGCAGGCTGCAGCTGCGGTGACAGAGCACGAGCACGGGGGCACCCAGTCATACTCCCTTGATCCGGCATGGTACATGGATACAGGAGCGACGAATCACCTCACCAGCGAGATGGGCAAGCTCTCCGTTCAGGAACCGTACCGTGGACATGATTAGGTGCACACCGCCAATGGAGCAGGTATGCGCATCTCCCATGTTGGTCAGGCATCACTTCTTGCACACAATTTTCGCAAACTGCATCTTTCTAATGTCCTTCGAGTTCCCTCTGCTACACGTAGTTTGTTGTCTATTCCTCAACTTACTCGTGAATGTCCGTGCTGAGTTTTACCCTTTTCGTTTCTTTATCAAGGATCGGGACACGAGGGCCGTTCTGCTTAGTAGTCGTCTTCGCCATGGCTTATATGCACTTGACACACCGTCTACATCTCCTACGCCGTCTTCTCCTCAGGTGTTCAGTGGTGTTCGTGTGTCGCCTACGCACTGGCATGCGCGCCTTGGACATCCTGCTGCTCCTATAGTTAGTCATGTGCTGCATCGCCATGAACTACTAGTTGTGTCCAATAAGAGTGCTAAAACTATTTATGATGCCTGTCAGCAGGGCAAGAGTCACCAACTACCTTTTTCAGAGTCTAGTCGTGTTGTGAAACATCCTCTTGAGCTTGTGTTTTCTGATGTATGGGGTCATGCCCAAACATCTGTTAGTGGTCACAATTACTATGTCAGTTTCATTGATGCTTACAGTCGGTTTACTTGGCTATATCTTATCAAGCGTAAATCTGACATGTTTAATGTTTTCATTCAGTTCCAAGCACACGTTGAGCGTCTCCTTAAGCACAAGATTATTCATGTTCAATCCGATTGGGGGGTGAATATCACAACCTCAACTCATTTTTTAATAAGCTTGGGATTTCGCATCGTGTGTCTTGTCCTCATACACATCAGCAAAACGGCACCGCTGAACGTAAGCATCGTCATCTTGTAGAGACTGAACTTACTTTACTAGCTCATGCCTTCGCCCCGTTTCGGTTCTGGAGTGATGCCTTCTCCACCGCCCATTTCTTGATAAATAGGCTTTCCTCACGACTGCTGAAAATGAAAACCCCTCTTGAACTCTTGCTCGATGATATTCCAGACTACACATTTCTCAAAGTGTTTGGGTGCGCATGTTGGTCGCACTTGCGGCCTTACAACAAGCGCAAATTAGAGTTTCGGTCTAAGAAGTGTGTTTTCCTGGGGTACAGTTCTCTTCACAAAGGGTACAAGTGTCTTCATGTTCCCACCAATCATGTCTACATTTCTCGTGACGTCGTGTTTGATGAGAATGTGTTCCTGTTTCGTGCTCTTCCGAACCACTCTACCTCTAGTTTACCACCTATGCACTCCACTACACCTTCACCTAACCAATTTGTGGATGTTGCAAATTCTCCTGTGTTGCTTCCTAACCATGCTGCAGGTATTGGACGCGGTGCCCGCCTTGAACTCCTAGATGATGAGGTTATGGACGACACGCATGATGGCCCCGTTGATTCGATGCATGGCCCATGCATGGCGGGTCATGCCCGTCAGCCCGACACGTCCACAGCCGCCCCGCGGGCGTCGGCAGTGCCCGCGACTGCATCCGCCTCGGCCGCCCCGTTGGCCGGCTCGCCCGCTCCAGCGCCCGGGTCGCCCGCCCCAGCGCCCGGGTCGCCCGCCCCAGCGCCTGGGTCGCCCGCCACGTCGACCGGGTTGCCCGGCCCATCACCCGGCTCGCCTGGCTCGCCCGCCAGGCCACAGGCGCTGCCCTCGCCGGGCCCAGTGGCAGGTGGCCCATCAGCAGGCGGCCCAGCAGCCACGGAAGCTGCGCCGGCCAGCCCCGCCTCGGCTACGTCGTCGCCTAGGTTCGGCAGCCCCGTCCTGGCAATGTCGCCCGGTGTTGAGTCTGCTGACTCTGGCTCCTCCAGCCCCGTCTCGGCCACGACGCCTTCGTCGCCTGTGGCAAGCCCCGTGGTTCCAGCACCGCCCGCTGTGGTTCATCATCGACCACACACGCGCAGCCGGTCTGGTGTTTTTTGCCCTAAGGAACGCAAAGACGGGACGGTGGCGTGGCTTGCTGCATGTGTGGCTCATGCTGCTGCGGATCCCACGGCAGAGCCGCGTCCTTTTCAGGCTGCACTGGGTATTCCTCACTGGCGTGCTGCGATGGAGCAGGAATTTCAGGCCTTGCTGAAAAATGGTACTTGGCAGCTTGTTCCTCCGGTCTCTGGCGTCAACATCATTGACTCCAAGTGGGTGTTTAAGGTCAAACGACATGCAGATGGTTCTATTGAGCGCTACAAGGCACGACTGGTTGCCAAGGGTTTCAAGCAGAGGTACGGTCTTGATTATGAAGACACATTCAGTCCAGTTATCAAGCCTACTACTATTCGTATACTGCTGTCTCTTGCCGTTACTCATGGTTGGTCGCTTCGTCAGCTTGATGTGCAGAATGCTTTCCTCCATGGAGTTCTTGAGGAAGAGGTTTATATGCGTTAACCACCCGGTTTTGTTGATCCTACGCGTCCGCATCATCTCTGTCGTCTGGTCAAGGCGTTGCATGGACTTAAACAGGCGCCTCATGCATGGCATGCTCGTCTTGGTTCTGCTCTCCGGGCTCTTGGGTTTATTCCCTCAACTGCTGACACGTCACTGTTTCTCCTTCAGCGCCCTGAGGTGACGATGTATCTCTTGGTGTATGTTGATGATATCATCCTTGTCAGTTCCTCCAATGCTGCTGCCGATCGCCTTGTGTCTGCATTAGGTGAGGAATTTGCTGTCAAGGATTTGGGTGCTCTGCATTATTTTCTTGGATTGGAGGTGTCACGGTCCTCTACTGGGTTGACTTTGAGTCAGAAAAAGTACTCCATGGATCTATTGGGCCGTGCCGGGATGCTCAAATGCAAACATGCTATCACTCCGATGCCTGCCACTGATCGGTTGTCTGCCCTTGATGGAGACCTTCTTTCCACTGATGACTTCACTGAGTATCGCAGTCTTGTTGGTGGTCTGCAATATCTCATTATCACCAGACCTGATGTCTCTTATGCAGTCAACCGTGTGTGCCAGTATCTGCATGCACCTCGTACCACTCATCTCTCGGTAGTTAAGCGCATCCTGCGATATATTTCTTCTACTGCTTCGTATGGTCTGCTCCTTCAGTCTGCACCGTCTTGTGAACTTTCGGCTTTCTCTGATGCGGATTGGGCTGGAAGTCCTGATGATCTGCGATCCACGGGGGGATATGCAGTGTTCTTTGGTCCTAACCTGATCGCCTGGAATGCAAGCAAGCAAGCCACCGTGTCTCGTAGCAATACTGAAGCTGAGTATAAAGCTATTGCTGATGCTACCGCTGAGATCATATGGGTACAGTCTTTGTTGCGAGAGCTGAGAGTCTCTCCAGGTCATCCTCCAGTTCTATGGTGTGATAACATCGGTGCTACATACCTTTCATCTAATCCGGTGTTTCATGCTAGGACGAAACACATCGAGATTGACTATCACTTTGTTCGGGGACGTGTTGCACAGAGACTGCTTTGTATCAAGTTCATCTCCTCCAAAGATCAACTTGCTGACATCTTCATGAAGCCTCTTCCACAACCACAGTTTGTAGGCTGTAGGCGCAATCTTAACTTACTTTGTACTTCAGGCTACAGTTAAGATTGAGGGAGGGTGTTAGACTGTATATATGTAGTCCTGTATAGGCCTTGTATTGTACCCCTTGGTACGTCTATATAATGAGATAGCCACACCCCGTTATAGGGTGTCGAGCCAGTTTCCCAAACCCTATGTTTTACATAGGTGGATATCTATTGGTTGTGATATGGGCTAAAAAATAGCATTCACACTACACATGCATATAGAAATAGTATATCGGAGTACTAATTAGCTACTAGAAATAAATGCAATGCGCCCTAAACCTTGTCTATTGTGGAAACGCACGCAAATTTAATTGTGCCTTCTAAACTGTGACGGAGGGAGTAGATATTATTAGTACAATAGATAAGACGTATATCCAAATAATGGTGATTAATATTCCATAAAACAAATGGTTGTTGAGATGCCAAAGAGCCTACAACATTACAAGTAACACATACAGTTAAACAGTTCCTTTCATACAATTTTTTTCGTAAACTAACACAACCTAGAACACAGGAGCATCTCCGCCGGGTTTTTTTTATCATGAGATGCTGCCAGCACATACATCATCTTTGACCAGAATCTTGCACGTGCTACCAGCACATGCATACAGCATTGCTTCATCATCGTTGGCAAAGAATCTTGCAGACAAGCTGCGGGATGTGCGAGGAGGATGGGGTGGGGAGGTGATACAAATCGTCTCCAGGGCATGGATGGAGATGCTATGTTACTAGATCGGGTTCGCGCCGTGGTGCGAGGGTGCCGGTCAGAACGTTTAGACAAAACCATGTAATAATTTGTCAGTAAGAGCCCAGAAATAGCATGTGTAGACAACCAATTGTGTTAGAAGCAAAACATAATGGAACTGAAGATGAACATCAGGTTATAAGACAGAATCATATGTTTTGCTTTATAACCTGATGTTCATCTTCAGTCCTATTATGTTTTGCTTTCATACAACCAGAGATAAAACACAGGACCATACATTAGTTTTTATGACAGAGAGATAGGAACTAAAATCTGAAATCTATACATGCCTTGTTCAGAACAAAGTGAAAATAACAACATACCACCAGGTGGTACCTTCCACTACAAAGACAACAACGGGAATCTAGAGGCAGATATCGAGGTTGGAACAAGCAAACCATGATATCGAGGTTGGAACAAGCAAACCATCAAACAATTGTAACAACGAATTAGAAGTAACCGTCACAGGAGACTTGCTGCCCAGACATGTCTTGTGATGGTAAATTGCAGGGGCAGCTTTAGAGCTTGCAACATGAGGGCAAAAAATGTGGGAATAGGGAATCACCATTAGATAGTCATCATCCTGTAGAGGAAAGTCAAGGATAAAATAATTGTTTTACGAAAGGATATGCATGCAAGAGTATTGTTGTTGTAAAACTACTGAAACTACTCCATAGAATTTACAGAATTAAGATGATTTCCTGGAGTAGTTCAAGCAATACTGGAGTAGTTCAAGATACTGAATCTTGGTGCAGCACTAAGCATGAGATACAATACTCCAAAAAATTAACACAATCAAGAAAGTATAAATGCAAGTTAACAATCTAACAAGGCAGGTTTCAGTACTGCACCAAGTCAAAATCTACCTCAATCTTTAAGCTACTGAATATTACAAAACAGTGAAATGAAGTTCCATTTTAAGCTACTGCAATCTTTCTCTTAAATCTACTCATGCATCTGTGGAACTTAGCAGTACTCACTTAAGAATGGAGTAAATTAACTTGGCAGTATGCAAACTTTGAGTAAGTTGACTTGGCATTATATTGAAATTCCACTACAGTCTTTAAACTACTGTAACCAGTCGGAAATCTAC
>NC_041381.1:598836986-598853809 GCF_002162155.2 Triticum dicoccoides
TGTACTGAGTACCTTGCGGATGGCGTTGCAGCCGGCGAGGACCTCCTCGATGTGCGTGCACTTCATCGCCGGCATATTCTTGTCATCCTCGTTGGCTTCCTCGAGCTTGGTCTTGGCCTTGCTGGCGGCACCGGGCTTGGACTTGGGCTCCCACTTCCACTTGTGATCAAAGCTAACGTTGTTGGGGGGAGGCGAGCTCCGCCTCCCACTTGAGAGCCCAGCCCCACCGTGCGGCTTCTCCTCGGCCGTCCACTTCACCTTGCAGCCCCCCGGGGAGGCGGCGGCGTAGGTGTACTTGCGGTGAGCTGACTGTGCGCCTTGGTGCGAAGGTGCCGGTCCAAACGTTGTAATTAAGCAGATAATGGTCAAGTTAGTAGGAAGGTTTGAGAAACTGTTTACATCTAAAAAATCAAAGTAACAATCCATGATAGATGAGCTTACTATATCACAAACAACAAAATAAACTCAATGCAAGGTAAGCAAGGCATAGTCGATCCACATGATAATTGATTTGCATGGTCACGACAAAAGCAAGAAGAGAATTGGCAGTGAACTGGACACTAAAACTGAACATTTTTGTTTCATACACATAAACGATTAATTTCACAAGGGAATGAAATGTTCCAGCACATGGGTGTTACATGACACACACGCACGCACGCACGCGTGTGCGCGCGCGCGCACACACAGCCGCTCGGCCATGGCCAGCACTCAGCAGTAGCAGCGACGGGCCAGTAGTGCATGGAGCAGCAACAACAGGAGGAGCAGCAGCTAGCGGCAGCAGGAAACATCAGTAGCAGCGCCTAGCAGAACAGCAGAGCAGCTGCAGGCAAGGCAACCAGCAGCGGCGCAGCAGCCAACGGCAGCAGCAGACGCACGCAACAAAAGGAGCACGAGGACATGGGGAGGGGGGGATCTGGTGGTGGCTACAATCTCCTGGGTTAAACAATGTACAGTCATCCAACACACAACACTTCAATCATTTACAAACCTTCTCAACCTAAGACCCAACGGCAGCTCACCTTGCCTCATGTTGAGTCTCAAGGAGGGTGTCAAGGAGGCGAGGCACCCCAATCGCAACAGGGCGAATCAGAGGCAACCCATCTTAACTCGCCGTCTTGGTCCTCCTTCAGGCAACCGTCAACGGACAAACCAATAAATGTTCATTTGATGAAAATGCCCTTCTTCTTTCAGTTCATTGTACCTTGCATCTGGTCAGTTCACTGAAAATTAAAGCAAACATTAGAAAGGAAAAGGTGAGAAAAGCGGTCCTCACCGAAGTACAAAATATAACTTAAACATGAATAAAATGTATTTTATATTTGACTCTCAAACACATGATGTTATTAAAGTAAGACAATAGAAAGGACGTGTAGTTTTCGAACACATTCAGATTCAGAACAGATCAAACTGGTGGAATTGATTCATCATGGTATTGAGGCACATGTATCTTCTAACTACAGAACAGTTTATTTAGAAAATGCTCTTTCAACAAAATGATTAATGGATCATCACATGGACTGATTGTTAGCATGATCTGCCATCTCAAATGTGAATGAAAGAGTAAAATTTTTTTCAAGATTGTTCACCTAAATTTAGGAGAACTGCACTATAAGTCAAGCATTTTCAGATGCCTAATTGGATGAATGTGTTCCTACGACCAAGGAAGTAACAATAATATAACTAATATGATATATGCATACTCCTATTTAGGTATCTAAGTTCCTGCAGGAACAGAATCTGTCACAATTCATATCGACTATTTACTATATGGTGTCATCCTTATACTGGGTAGCATAGTAAATAGGCTAAACAATTAGCTGCTATATACCATGAAGAAATGTTCCTTCAATCAGTTCTTCGGTCATGACGCAGTGGCCAGTGAGTCCATCTTTGCTCTTGCAATCCTAAACATAAAAGTACAATGACTCCACTATCCAATTTCACAAAACACATGACATATACAAGACATAGATGCTGGCATGTTGCTGGTATGAAACAAATCCAAAAGAAGGCAATCAACACAAAGACTGGGGAAGAAAGAACTCAACAGTGAAAGGCTCGAATATCGCCATTATGTTCACTCCATATGTCGTTCATAAACACATCTTCCATGCTGATTGTCTGGTGTTTATCCTAATTCTTTTCCACTATAGCCGTCAAATCCCTCTCTCATGCCAATGTTCGACAATGGAATGTGAAGGCTTTCCTAAAAAAATACATTGCATATTGTAACTATAGAGTTGGTCAGAATTCTTCACAGGCGTCTTATAGAATAATTTGTCTCACAACCACCATTTTTAGCTTATAAAAGAGGAAAAGATGGTTGCTTTGTACCAGATTAAATCTAAAACAAACAATGATGGATGATACACCCCCACCGATATAAAGATCCCATAAACCAAGCATTTTAAATGTCTGAGATCCCCTGCCATAAGCACATAATAGTTAGACAAAGCATTTTAAAGGAATGAAACAGCAATTGGAATGATAGATCTAACTGACGACATGGCTAGAATAACCGCAGAGCGAGCAAGTTCTCGATAGGTCATCATGCTAACTGACGACATGACTACATAAGAAGGTAGAAACCCCGAGAGCAGAACAACCTCAAAAATTTGGAACAGAGATTAAGGATTGACCTAACCTAGGCCACAACTCATAGAAGTGACGTTGTGGTGCAAGTACCGAGCGTGTGGAATGGGAGGCTTCAGTACATCACAACAGTGTTGTTGGGGAGAGCGGCTCTTGTAAATGAAGCATCCCTTTCGAGGAGACGACCTTCTAGGTCTTCACGTTCATATAAAGAGAATGCAACTATTGCCGCCTCATCCCTGTACATATTTATGAACTAAAAGAATCAGACTTAACCAAGAGTGCCCTGTTCAAAGAGTTTCGCTGGGAAGAAAAAGAGAGGATAAAAAGCTTGCATATTTATTAGGAACAAGTGAGTGGTACTACACACTTATTTGAAATGTTGATAACATATTTCCAATCCAAAAAAAAGAGGCATTTTTATTTCGAAAGCATATACTACTACAGGCTGCAACAACTCCTACATCATGTATGATGTCGGTCTGAGTGCCAATGCAGATAAGATAACCAATACAGGAACGGACTGAATTAGCATTCCTTATATGAAAAAGGACTGAATTAGCTTCCTTTATATGTCAAAAGGGACTGAATTATCTCCCTTTCCTGAATTAGACAACTACATCAAGGTGATACAGATACAATGGAACCAGCACCAGTTAACTCAATAATCAGTCCTATCAACCTAAGCTATGCATGCCTGACAAACACTAACCTCCACAGCTCAGACAATTCTACTAAATTGCAATCAAATTGGCTAGATAAGATAGATGTGCAGGGGGTAGGAATAGGGGGTGGAGCCCACCACGTCAAAGGGGTAGGAGGAGGGAGGAGCCGTGAGGGCTCGTGCCTCGTCCACCTGCAGCGGCAGCAGCAGCTGTTGCTTGTCCAGATCGGAGCAACTAACCTTGTCCATGGGGACAGCGTCATCTCCCTAATTCGATTAACCTAGATACACAATAAACAATCAAAGAAGTCAGAATACATCAACTATTGACTTCAACTCATAAATCAAAGCGGCGCGAGAAGTAAACTGCTAGGCATGCAAGCTAAAACACAAGAACGCAAACACCATCTTAGAGAACAGAAAGACACAGATCAGATAACAATAAGTTTCAAAAATGAAGTACCCAGTGTAAATTAAGAGAAAGAGAATAATCAAGATACGGTAAATTAAAAAAATAGAGTAAGCAACATGTAAGGAAGATAACTTCGATACTATTACCTCCATTTGGAAATAAGCAATGAAATAAAACAGCATCACTTGTTTCCAAACGGGGGAGTCTACAGTTATAACTGAGGAAGTTTAGAGGACAAATTATTACCTCTCCTGGGTGAATGATAGTCTTGTATTTCTTTAAAAGAAGTGTCCGCGCTTCCTCATTGAACTACAGTACAAACAGACGTCTGGTCAGCTCTATTCTAAACCAATTAATCACCAGTATGAAAAATTCCTAGTTTATGCACTCTCAAACCTGTTAATGTAAGTATACTCCAGAATACATAAAAATCCAAAGAACCGCCATAATTATACCATTATGCACATGCATAAGAAACTCAGACTTTGCCGAGATGAGAGGCCCGATGTTTTACCTTTGTTTGGTTTGTATGTTTTAAACTTTGTGTGGATGCTGCCTAGTGGCTTTAATTTAAAGTCGGACTCCTCTAGCGTCTACGTTCCAAAAAAAAGCAGCAGATCAATAGTGATAGGAGCAGGAGAAATAGCAGCAGATGATGATCTGAATTACAATAGCAGCACATCAACTGAATTACAATAGCAGCAGCAGATCAACACATCACTTTTTTCATTCAAAAAATACACGTCTCCCTCTCTATTGGCAAACACCATCTAAATTTGACCCAGGAAACAATCATGCATGCTCAACACCATCTACATTTGAGCATCTTCTGACTGAATATTCTAGGGACTACAGCTAGGAGTATTTTGTCCTAAATGATTGGAAATAATTATCCAAATAGTCTCCTTTGCACTATCCATAGAAGTAGTTCCTTAATTTATAATCCCATAGGAGTAATTTTGGCTTTGAAAAATTTAACCCACCACATTCTTGGTTTCCAGATGTAACATAAGCAGTACATAAATTGGATTATTCTGTGGTGAACATTTTGCAATAAGTGCTGACTAAATTCAGAAATGCCAAATTTCCCAATGTAACATAAGCAGTATAATGATCAATCTCAAGATTCAGTAATCAATCTGGAGTACAGCAGTAGCATCAATCTATACAACAACTAGAGTTAACTGAATGTGTGTGTACCTGCAGTACAGCCGTAGCATCAATCTGTAGAACAACTGTGTGTGTACCTGTAGTAGTACCAATATTCATCATCCATCATTTTCTCTCTCATCAATACAAGGAGTAACAAGAAGAAACTAATAATGCCTTAAGGAATGAAGCAAAAATTAGCTAACATTATGAAACTGTATTAATTGTCACAGGAGATTAAACCCAATTTCTACAAACTACTCCATCCAAAGTACTGAGATGGCTACCATATTACTCAGAAACTACAGAGATGGTTATCAATGTCCCAAGAGAAGGACATGCTCCTAGCAATCCCCACTACCTGAAAACACTGTACTGTACCATCCCAGAACCTAGTGTAACCAATGATAGACATGAACACTAACAGGAGTATGCAACACAAATATATGCAGGCAACCTTGCATGTTGTTTTCTAAAATGCAGGTTGCAGACTTGCAATATATGTGGAGTTGAAATACACATGACCTTGCAGTATATATAGACTTGAAATACGTATGACCTTGCAATATGTATGAACTTGCAGTATATATTACCAAAAAAGACAGGTAATAACCTAGAAATATATGGAGTTGGCAACATGAGAACAATAAACAGAAATACTTCAATGGAAATCATGCAGCATGACTCATCAAGAAATAATCATCATTATATTCTCACAATATCAAGTCTACAACAAGTAATCAGGAAAAAAACTTGAAGAAACAGAGGATGGAAGAGGGAGGAGGGAGAGGGTGAGGAAAGAGAGGGGAGGGAGGAAGGAGGGAGGAGTGGTCGCTACCTGCCTCTGGACGGGTCGCCGGCGCAGCTTCGGGCGGCGGCGTTGCTAGGCGGGAGCGGCTGCTCCAGGGAGGGATGCGCTGCTGGGTGGGAGCGGCTCCTCCAGGGAGGGAGGCGCTGCTGGGCTCCTGTATTAGCGGCGGGACAGCGGAGGCGTCGGCCGGCAAGGCGCGTCGCGGCGGCGGGCTGGCGGTGGTGGAGGCAGGCCACGACCCCGTCTAGATCGAGGGGGGGCGAGGCCTCCCCCCCTCGCCCGCGGTCCTGTCCCGGTCGGCTGCGCGTCGTGGCCCCGGAAGACGCGGAGGTGGAGGAAGCTGGAGGAGAGGCGCAGGATCTCGGGCTCGATGCCCGCGATCTCGACGTCGGCGTCGTCCTCCTAGCGCTCCGGGGGGTGGGTGGTGTTTCTCCTTCTCGCGCGCAGGGGGGAGGAGGAGAGGGAGGCGCTGGTGGGGAGGAGGAGGCGGCGCGAGCGGGAGAGGAGCCGGCCGGAGGGGTGGAAGGAGGAGGCCGAGCGGCGGCGGGGAAGGAGGAGAGGGAGATGCTGGTGGGGGGAGGACACGCGAGTGCGGGAGCGAGGCGGCTAGGGTTATCTCCACATGAGCCGCCGCTTTTATACCCATGTGCGTGAAATGACGAAAATGCCCCCCGGGGGTGTCGGAATTACGAGCGGTGGCACGAACGGGGTGAACCTGTTCATTGCTACAGGAGCTCCTCCTTGATCCGACGAGCGAGGTCTTCCCAGGGCAGGATCCAACGGCCCAGATCCCATCAAGCCGCCAGATCCAACGACCAGGAAGCCCAAATCGCTGGAGAGGCTGGAGGATGACTGGCATTCTTGCTTCTCGATACGACCATGACCAGCCATGGCAGCAATGACTCTTAGTAGTAATCTTGAGTTAATTGATTGATGAGATGCGTAGGAGTACTAGTCCGGTTCATGCAGGTTGGAGTCCTACTCGGAGTCGTTGGAAATAGCGTGCTAGTTGAGCCCGGCTTAGGAGTTGCACTAGGTTTGTTTAGGATGTAAGTGTCCGTGATGTATCAGGATTTACTGCAAGCCGATGATCTGGCTGGACTAGAAGCAAACACGCGCTTTGCTGCGCCGTTGGATCCCAAACATCAACAACGCAGTGGTAATTAAAGTTTTTGTTCCTATGAATCTTTATATATTTAGTCATACGGCACCATGCCTCAACAAGGAACATGTACAAAATTAAAATTTATGTCTTGTGCATACTGATATCGAGATACATACTAAGATAATAGTACGTAGGACGTGGAGTAACTGAGCACGAGCTCAAATGGGCTCGATATCCACCACGTTCGCTGGTGCATATAGATCTGTGTCATTTGTTTATACAAGGGGTGGTGAGCTGCTGGAAAATGCGAACTGTGGAAAAATACGTACGAGGCAGCGGTGGGTGGTGGGCCATGCTTCGGGGTTAGAATATGCAGATTTGACGTGCAGGGGAACGCCCGTCCGCCGTTGACAACTTCACTTTCCGTTTGTTGGTGGAGGCACTAATTGAATGCAAGTTCCAGTGTATTCTCTACGTAGGGCGGCGATTCTACCAGGAGAGAAGGAGCGCCGGCGGCGAGCCACCATGGAGTTTCTGATGCAGCCAATCAGAAGGTACGTAGATCCTTGCTTCCATGGCGTCTTCGTCTCAAACTCTCAATTCTTAGGCGCCTGGTTTCGTCACTGAAAGGATCTTGTTTGGCTTTGAATCAGTTCTGCTGTGCTAGACGAAGCATGAGAGCTTGGTGCCAGCCCGTGTCTGGGCATGGCGGTATGGTGGTGGAGCAGGAGGTGGCGGAGCTGCAACGGCCGGTGGGGAGCGCGGACACGCAGATTTTGGCGGTGAATGAAGAGGCGGCGGACAGGAGGGAGAACTCGCCTCCGACTTCAGAGCTTTCAATGGGGAAGATGAATCCCCGAGCGCCCAGCTGGAACAAGAGGTCTGTGCGGAAATTTTTGTCCCAGCGAGATCTCTAGGGATTTAGAGAAACTTGGCATGACTGGATAAAAGCGTGGAATTAGCAGAACTACTGGTAGAATCCTGCTTACTGAATTTAGGCAGTTCATGTTCAGAAAATGGATGTGTCTTTTTCAGGCTTAGGATAGGTGCTGCAGCATCGAGCAGAACCCCTTTCCTAAAACGCATCAATGCATTTGAGAAAGTTGTTAGGAGTTATGGTGACAACCCAACTGAAAATGTCATCACGCCAGTACTTGGGACTTCTTTCGACTCTTTAGGCGAGGCATACGACTTCTACAATCTATACTCGTGGGGAAGGGCTTTGGCATCCGATATGGGAAGAGTCGGCTTATTGTCGAGAGGACGAAATGCATGCAGGAAATAGTGTGTGGGTGCTCGCTTAGTACAAACTTTTGACTAAGACTAGTGGTTGAAATTTCAGTCCATTTGCTGGAAGGGGGGCGAGCGTCAAGTAAATCCATAGACCAATAATGTTGGTAATAACAAGATTTTCAAGTGGCAAAAGGTTCCACTGATTTTGTGGTTGTGTTGCAGGTGTAGGTGGTCAGGCAAGCTTGGAACTTGGCCACATTGAACAGCCAACGAAATCAAACCGGGAGGTAATTCCCAAAACAATATCGTTCCAGAGAATGAGAATATGATTGTTGAACAAGTGGAAAAAATGTATCCTTTGCAGGGCGAAGTCGCAGTACTGGAAGTGTCGATTGTGGTGGACAGAGATCTATGTTAAGAGGTCTAAGAGCCGGAAAGTCAAGAAAAAGGGGAAAAGAGGGATAAATAAGAGGCGGAGGATAGTTTGGTTCTCAAAACATAGTTCAAACAATCTGTCCAATCGAAAGCTCAAAAACCGATGACACTAGCAGTGATGATGGCAACATTGCTAGTGGTGAAGACAATGGTGGTGGTGCACGCGCAAGTATGAAAAACAGTAATTGTGAATTAATTACAATGCATTATTTTTTTCATTCATGGAAGTGTGTGTGACACAACCTGTGTACATCATCAGGCTGTATGAACAGCCCCAGAAATGATATGTCGGTGGCACGGGTCAGGGTGGAAGCAAATGTAGGGGCGGTTGATGCGCCTAGTATAGTCGTGCCAACTGTTACAACAAGGAGGAATGATGGTGCGTGTCGGTGTCAAAACCGGCGGATCTCGGGTAGGGGTTCCCGAACTGTGCGTCTAGGCGGATGGTAACAGGAGACAAGGGACACGATGTTTTACCCAGGTTCGGGTCCTCTTGATGGAGGTAAAACCCTACGTCCTGCTTGATTAATATTAATGATGTGTGTTACAAGAGTAGATCTATGACGAGATCAAGGAGGCTAAACCCTAAAAGCTAGCCTATGGTATGATTGTTGTTCGTCCTACGGACTAAAGCCATCCGGTTTATATAGACACCGAAGAGGGCTAGGGTTACACAGAGTCGGTTACAATGGTAGGAGATCTACATATCCGTATCGCCAAGCTTGCCTTCCACGCCAAGGAAAGTCCCATCCAGACACGGGACGAAGTCTTCAATCTTGTATCTTCATAGTCTTGGAGTCTGGCTGATCATGATAGTTCGGTTGTCCGGACACCCCCTAGTCCGGGACTCCCTCAGTAGCCCCTGAACCAGGCTTCAATGACGACGAGTCCGGCGCGTATGTTGTCTTCGGCGTTTGCAAGGCGGGTTCTCCTTCATGTTTCATGTGTTTGCCGGATAGTGTCCGGTTGCTTCATAAATGCTGCGCTCCTTGGCTTCTACCTTCTTCCACGTGTTGTACGAATGCGAAAAGCCAGGGTATTCTTACGTTTTACCCCCTAGCTGCGCGAATAAGCTGCCTATAAGAGAGGAGAGGATCCAGATCCAAATCACACCATCCTCCTTCCGCAAGTACTCATCGAGGCGCATCTGACAAAAAATCCATTCCAACATGGACAGTCGACGCGGCTCCTCTTCTCGCGCTCCCAGTCCTCAGCCAGGAGATTGGAGGAGATGCTCAGTCCCGCATAGCGAGTTAGTGATGCTCCAAGCAGAGGGATACCTTCCCCCGGCCTTTATGGTTCCGCTTCGAGCTGGACTGGCCACCTACAAGGGGGGGAAGCAGGCGGAGAGCGTCCCCAATCCCTCCAAAGGAGAGCAGGTATGCTTCGTCCCCTACTTAATAAGGGGACTCGGATTTCCTATACATCCGTTTCTCCGGGGGCTCCTGGAGTTCTATGGACTCCAACTTCACCACCTCACGCCTGCCTCCATTTTGCACATCGCGGGCTTTGTAGCTCTTTGCGAGCTGTTCTTGGGCATCGAGCCCCATTTTGCACTGTGGAAGAGGCTGTTTTGCCTCGTAACCCGTTCTCATGAGGGGTCGATATATCAAGTGGGCGGAGCCGAAATATGGCGCATCGCCGGGACCGGATATCTATCCGGAACCTCGAAGAAGGCGTCCGAAGACTGGCCTTCGGAGTGGTTCTATATGGAAGACGCCCGCTGCCGGATCCAGTTCGGATCGGCCTCCCGGAGTTTAGCAACGCTCCTCTGAAGAAACGCCTGAGTTGGCGCCCGCGGAGCCCTCAACGGGAAGATGATAGGAGCGTCCACTATCTGATGGGCCGGATACGGCTACTAGCCCATTTCGGATTAACCATGATTGGAATCATGGCCACATGCATTATGCGAGGGGTGCAACCGCTCCAACATAGGGGCCACCCCATGTGGGATTTAAACGGGGAGAATGACGCCACCCGTCATGGCCGCACGGGACCGGGATCGGCCGCCGATCTGGTGAAGATCCTGCCCGGCTTGTACAAGGGGGAGGAGGAGGACTTTCTCTGCACGAGTCCATTGAATGGATTCTTCATGAATAACCCTCGAAGCTGGGTAAGCGAACATTTATATATCTGATCCGTGCTTTCAAAGATAAGTGTCTTACCTTATGATTTCAACGCAGGAACTGCGCCGGGATGTGGAGGGCATAAAAAGCCCAACTCCACAACCCGAGGATCCGGGAAGATCCCTTGATCCGGCCTCCGAAGAGGATCCGGACATAAAGGTGGAATTGATTGACGGGGTGTTCCACCAGCTCAGCATAGACAATGCTTTAGTCGCCATTACGGCTGACTACCCCGATTTATGTCCGGCTTCCCAGGTGAGTACGACCGAAGTCCTGACACCGTTACTTTTTTAATGCTTATTTCTGACCATCGTGTACCAATGGTGCTTGGCAGGAGGTGCCTTTACGGCGGGAAGCCGAGCCCGCGGCGACTGACCAAACAAGGTCAGTGCGGCCTAGCGGGCGGAAGAGGAGTGCGGCGCGAATCGAAACGTCGCCGCAAAGGTATGGTGCACCATTGTCTTTTAAGGGAAAGACTCCTGGGAGGCATATTAGTGCTCATGATTCTTCCAGGAGAAAGAGCGCTTGCCGGACTGAGTCCGGAGAGAGTGCCCACCAAGCCTCCGCCAGCCAGGCTCCAACGCCTGGTCCGGAGGGGGAGGCGAGCGCAAGGCGCGAGCCGGATGCTCCTCCAACGGAGGATGCCGACAGGTTGTCCGCCACCAGGTCTGAGGTGGAGAGCGCCATGAATCACAAGCGTCGTTGGACAGTTCTTCGTGACGCGTGTTTCTCCCCTGAGGCGTTAAATGCCTTTAATGCGGGAGACGCGCACCTCCGTGCTGCTCAAGATGGTTTAACCAGAGCCACGGAGGACTATGTAAAGGACATACGGGTAAGGAATTTTAATAGTTATATATGCCAGTAGCCCCCGAGACTTAAAATAGTTAAAATAACTGATTTAAGGATCATTTATTATGCAGGATCTTACTGAGAAGAATACCCACCTGTCTTAGGAGCTTCAAGAATGCAAGGCCCAACTTGAAGCCGCACTAGCCGCTGCCGGGGGAGCCACGGAGACCCCCTCTGGTAATTCATATTTTGAAAAGAGAAGTAGTTTATGAAGTGCGGCGTGTGTGTATAGTCTGACAATAATATTGCAGAGGGTGCCGGACTAGATCCGGACAAGCAACAGCTGCTGTGCCAGTTGAAGGCCGGCGAGAGGGTGCTTATGAGGGTGCAGCAGGAGAGGAACAAACTCCAAGATGCCAACACCCAGCTGGGCGAAGAAGTAAAAGATGTTCGGGTCCAGCTGTCTAACTCCGTAAAGGAGAATCGACGGCTTCGTCGCGGCATTTATAGTAAGTTCTTGAGCAAACTCTTTTGAAAAGAAGAGTTCGGCGAGGAAGTCGATTGACAGAAATGTGTCTGTAGGTGTGCTCACGGGTCGTCCGGCGGAGGAGATGCCTGGTTCCACGGGAGACCCTCTTCCCGAGCTGCTGCAACTGCACGAACGTGTTCAGCAGGCGATGAGCGGCGTCGTTCAGGCCTTATGGCCTTCCGTCTCCCTACCCGAGGGTCTTGGAGGGCTTGCTGAGAAGCTTCAGGGAGTACGGCGGCGTCTCCGTCTGTGGAAGATATCGGCCTGCCGTCAAGGCGCCAGGGAGGCCTGAGCCATGGTGAAGACGCGGTACCCGAAGGCTGACCCAAACCACATGGCCGAGGTCGGACCTGTGGGGCCCGATGGGAAGGAGATCCCTGTGAGCCTGATGTACGGCCAAGTAGAGTTGGCCGCGAAATATTCCCAACAGGACTGTAAATTAGACAGCCTGTTAGATGGGATTGAAGAGGAGTACAATCAGTCAGTTTGACGATGTAATGTTAAAATGACATGTAAAATGCCTTCTAGCCGGATTGTAGATTGTTTGTCTTTGCGGACCTTTTCGCTTCAACCTCGGGACCCAAGAGTCCGGAGTGTGTCCGAATACCCTTACAGTTATGAAAGAACCGGGGCATGCATGGAGACAAGGCGTAGGGGTCATAATTGCTTTATCAGACAAGTGCCCAACTAGCTATGTTATATTACATGGTTAGTAAGAAACATCTTTCAGGGAGAATAGTTCCGTTAAGGGTTCCTTTCCCTGGGAGGCATGCCCTAAAGTGCATGTCCGGACTGCGAAAATAGCAGAAAAGCATCTGAGGGTAGATAAATAAGTAAGTAATAAATCATCTTTTAGGTCACCGACCGAATATTCCCTTAAGAACGCTAGCCTTCGGCTTCACCCAGTCTGAGGTACACATCCGGCTGACCCGGCAGTAACAATCCCAGAGGTGCTCCCTTTACCTCCTAGCCGAACAATTGGGAACATAGGGGTAACCACAGGAGCCAGGCAACCCGGCTTGGCCAAAACTTAAGTCATATCGATGCATATAATGGTGATCAAAAGGTACATGCGGAAGTGTGGCACATGTGTTGGGAATGAAGCCCATATAAATAAGCTTCTGTTAAAGAAGCCCCCAGGTATAACGAGTGCGAGTAGCACATCGAGTGAGTGCGAACAAAGCGCAGATTAGCCCTCAAGAGGTTTGTACTGAAAAAAGGTGGGAAAAAAAGAGGGAAAACAAAGACAGCGAAAAAATATGAAATGTGGACGGAGGAAGGAGACGAACCCTGAGTCCGGCGCTAGGCGTAAAATCTTCGGAGACGGGCTGTGTTCCATGGGTTTGGCTCGAGTCGGTTGTCAGATGCGTTGCATAGACGGTATGCACCGCCGGTAAGGACTTGGTCGATGATGAAGGGACCTTCCCATTTGGGCTTAAGTTTGTCCTTTTTCTTGTCCGGCAGGCGTAGAACTAGCTCGCCAACATTGTAAGTTTTGGCCCGTACTTCTCTGCTTTGATATCTTCGAGCCTGCTGTTGATAGAATGCGGAACGGGATTTTGCCACGTCGCGCTCCTCCTCTAAAGCGTCCAAACTGTCCTGCCGATCCAACTCGGCTTCTCTTTCCTCGTACATGCGCACGCGAGGTGAGTCATGAATTATATCGCAGGGCAAAACTGCCTCAGCGCCGTATACCATAAAAAATGGTGTGAATCCGGTTGTGCGGTTTGGCGTGGTCCGCAGCCCCCAGAGTACAGAGTCGAGCTCCTCTACCCAGTGCGTGTTAGATTCCGTGAGGGACCGCACTAATCTGGGTTTGATGCCGCTCATGATTAGACCATTTGCTCGTTCCACTTGACTGTTAGTTTGAGGGTGGTAGACTGAAGCGTAGTCGAGCTTGATGCCCATGTTTTTGCACCAGAGTTTAACCTCGTCGGCCGTGAAATTCGTGTCGTTATCAGTGATGATACTGTGCGGGACGCCAAAACGGTGTACTACCCCGGATATGAAGTCTATCACAGGTCTAGATTCTGCCGTTTTAACCGGCTTGGCCTCTATCCATTTGGTGAATTTGTCCACCATGACCAATAAGTATTTGTGCTTGTGAGTTCCCCCTTTAAGGGGTCTAACCATGTCAAGCCCCCAGACCGCGAACGACCATGTAATGGGTATAGTTTTGAGGGCGGTGGGTGGCATGTGGCTCTGATTAGCAAAGAGCTGGCAACCGACGCATCATTGGACTAAGTCCTGAGCATTTGCCCGGGCGGTCGGCCAATAAAATCCTGTACGGAAGGCCTTGCCTACAAGGGCCCGGGCGGCGGCGTGGTGCCCGCCGAGTCCGGCGTGAATTTCAGCCAGGAGATTTCGCCCTTCCTCTTTGGAGATACACCTTTGAAGGACTCCGGTTGTGCTTTTCTTATAAAGTTCTCCCTCATGGACCTTGTAGGCTTTAGATCGCCGAACTATGCAGCGGGCCTCATTTTGGTCTTCGGGAAGTTCCTGCCTGATTAAGTAGGCTAGGAATGGTTTCGTCCACGGGGCAATTACTGCCAATATTTCGTGGGTTGAATCTGTTATTTCATTGGCTGAGCCATCGATTGTGTCAGAATGTTCTGCATTAGGTGATGCAGTTGGTTCCGGATTGTTATTTCTGGACTCCTCTTCCCATAATACGGATGGCTTAAAGAGCCGCTCCAGGAAGATGTTTGGAGGGACGGCGTCGCGTTTTGCGCCGATGCGTGCCAACACGTCTGCTGCCTGGTTATTATCCCGGGCTACATGGTGGAATTCGAGTCCTTCGAATCGGGCTGACATTTTTAGGACGGCGTTACAGTAGGCTGCCATTTTCGGATCCTTGGCGTTAAAGTCTCCATTTACTTGGGATATTGCGAGGTTTGAATCCCCGCGCACCTCTAGGCGTTGAATACCCATGGAGATTGCCATCCGGAGGCCATGTAGAAGGGCCTCGTATTCGGCTGCATTGTTGGAGTCCGTGTACATTATTTGAAGCACGTATTGGACTGTGTCTCCGGTTGGGGACGTCAAGATGATGCCAGCCTCCAAGCCAGCCAACATTTTGGAGCCGTCGAAATGCATGATCCAATTGGAGTATGCGTCGTACTCTTTAGGGAGTTCGACTTCGGTTTTCGCAGCATTATAAGTCCCGGATTATCCCAAAACCTGGTTTCGGTTTTTCAGGCGCTCTCCATCGCACAGTATTTTTGTACAATGGTCGCTAGGTCGGCGAAGCGTGTAACTTCGCGACGACTTATGGCGTTTATGATTCCCTTGTCCGTGCAATTGTTGCAAAAAATTGAAATCGCGCTTTCTTCACGGCAGTCCTTTATCCTGTTCATAATCAGGAGGAATCTGGCCCAGTAATGATGTACTGTTTCATCGGGCTCTTGCCGTATTTGAGATAGATCGCTTATGTTTGGGTGGGCGGGTGGAGTTAAGTTCGGAACCCCGCCCGATCTGAGGCTCAAAGGCCAAGAAGTTTCTAGATTTGGAAGCTTGGTTTGTTGGATGCCTTCCAACAAATCTGGTCTGATGCCTGACTTTAGGTTCAGTATTTGATTGACGTTCGTCCCTCCGTGGGAATCCGACATGGAGGGATCGAGAATCCGGACATAGCTGGTTTTTAACATAGAAGAAGAGTCGCCGTATTGTTCCTCTACCACAATAACGTGGTGGGTAGCCTGGGGAGAGTTAATTTCTCTCAGATCGGTTTTAAGACCAATCTGATCGTAGTCTGCAGCGACTCCCAGGGCGGCGATGCGATCCAAGAGCTCGTTTACGGAGGAGAGCTCAATCGGATCTAGCCGCTCGGCGAATTCCGAGCTGACGTGAAGATCGCTTTTGATGACCTGAGAGGTCATCGTCGGGGCGGTGGCCGAACAGGCGATCATAAAAAAACCACCTAGCCGGATAGTTTGGCCGGCGGCCAAAGCTCCCTTGACGACGGCGCCGTCTTTAAAGACGGGAAAAGGCATTCTTCATGATTGCGACGACACAGAGGAACTCTCAATGAAAGCACCAATGTCGGTGTCAAAACCGGCGGATCTCGGATAGGGGGTCCCGAACTGTGCGTCTAGACGATGGTAACAGAAGACAAGGGACAGGATGTTTTACCCAGGTTCGGACCCTCTTGATGGAGGTAAAACCCTACGTCCTGCTTGATTAATATTGATGATGTGTGTTACAAGAGTAGATCTACCACGAGATCAAGGAAGCTAAACCCTAGAAGCTAGCCTATGGTATGATAGTTGTTCGTCCTACGGACTAAAGCCATCCGGTTTATATAGACACCGGAGAGGGCTAGGGTTACACAGAGTCGGTTAGAATGGTAGGAGATCTACATATCCGTATCATCAAGCTTGTCTTCCACGCCAAGGAAAGTCCCATCCGGACACGGGAGGAAATCTTCAATCTTGTATCTTCATAGTCTTGAAGTCCGGCTGATCATGATAGTTCGGCTGTCCGGACACCCCCTAGTCCGGGACTCCCTCAGTGAGTGTCCTGGTTTAGCTTGTTTCCTTATGGTTGATTTCTTATTGGTAGTTCTGAAATGTTACTGCCGATTTGTGTACAGCCGGTGGCGCTGCTGCCGAAAACCGTGAAGGTACCGTGCAAGCAGATGCAGGAGTGGTTCCAGAAACTATTGGAACACTGCATCGTCATGACAACAACTCTGGATACACTTTTAGGGGTACTATAGGTGATCTCGGGTCCATAGAAATTGCATATTTGTCAGTCATCCTCATCTTACAAACGAACTCGTGGTGATGGCGCGCAGTGTTAGAAGTTGGCGGTAGCTCAAGGCAAGGAGCAGAGTGTGTGCACACAAATGTTGAAGGTACACAAAAAAATGGGGACAAATACCTATACTGAAGGCCTGACAGCATGCATTTCCATTCTGGTTTTAGAATGTTGTTTTTCACCTGATGTGAGCCTATGGTTTTTGTGTTGGGGGTGG